>NC_057737.1:13519639-13601528 GCF_004010195.1 Chiloscyllium plagiosum | reverse complement strand
TTGTGAGACTTGAAAGGGTTCAGAAAAGATTTACAAGGATGTTGCCAGGGTTGGAGAATTTGAGCTATAGGGAGAGGCTGAACAGGCTGGGACTGTTTTCCCTGGAGCGTCGGAGGCTGAGGGGTGACCATATAGATGTTTATGAAATTGAGGGGCGTGGATAGGGTAAATAGGCAAAGTCTTTTCCCTGGGGTGAGGTAGTCCAGAACTAGAGGGCATAGGTTTAAGGTGAGATGGGAAAGATATAAAAGAGACCTCCGGGGCAACCTTTTCACAGAGGGTGTTACGTGCATGGATTGAGCTGCCCGAGGAAGCTGCATTTGGATGGGTATATGAATAGGAAGGGTTTGGAGGGATATGGGCTAGGTGCTGGCAGGTGGGACTAGGTTGCATTGGGATATATGGACGGTTGGATCGAAGGGTCTGTTTCCATGCTGTGCATCTCTAAGACTCTAAAATCCTTGATCTTCTCCACTCCAACTGAAACACCCATATTTTACAAGACCATACAACAAAGCCCTACTGTTCAATGAAATCAAGATTGATCTGATCATTCTCAACTCCACTCCTGCTTTATCCAGGTAATCTTTGATTCCCTTATTGAGTAAAAATCTGTCCATCTCATCCGAAGTATACGTAATTACCCAGCCTCTGTAGCCCTCTGTGTGGTAAAGAATTCCACAGATTCACTGCCCTCTGAGACACTAAATTCCTCGTCATCACTGCCTTAAATGGTCGCCCTCTCTTACTCTGAGATTATGCCCAGTGGTACAAGACTCTGTCACAATGCCCCTTCTGCATCTACCCTGTCAAGTCACTAAGAATCTCAAGGTTTCAAAAAGTTTATCATAACAGTAATATTGTATTACTTCAGTGAATCTTTGCACCATTTTCATGGGACCAGTATCCTTCCTATAATGTAATCCGTGCAGTATTCTTACTGTAGCCTTATGTTTTATTAACAAGATTAGAGTGGTGCTGGAAAAGCACAGCAGGTTAGGCAGCATCAGAGGAGCAGGAAAATCGATGTTTCGGGCAGGAGCCCTTCATCAGGAATAAGGCTGGAAGCTTTGGGGTAGAGAGATAAATGGGAGGGGGTGGGGCTGGGGGGAAGATAGTTGAGAGTGCAGTAGGTGAATGGAGGAAGGGGTAAAGGTGATAGGTCGAAGAGGAGAGTGGAGCGGGAAGATTGACAGGTGGGACAGGTCATGAGGACGGTGCTGAGCTGGAAGTTTGGAACCGGGGTAAGGTGGGGGGGTGGAGGGGGAAGTGTGGAAACTTGTGAAGTCCACATTGATACCCTAGGGTTGAAGGATTCTGAGGCGGAAGATGAGGCATTCTTCCTCCAGGCGTCGGGTTGTGAGCAAGTGACGGTGGAGGAGGCCCAGGAGCTGCATGTCCTTGGCAGAGTTGGGGGAGGGGAGGGTAGAGTTGAAATGTTCGGCCATGGGACTGTAGGGTTGATTGGTGCGGGTGTCCCGGAGATGTTCCGTGAAGTACTCTGCGAGAAGGTATCCAGTCTCCCCAACGTAAAGGAAACTGCATCAGGAGCAACAGACGCAATATATGACATTGGTGGATGTGCAGGTGAAACATTGGATGTGGAAGGCTCCTTTTGTGGCCTTGGATGGTGGTGAGAGAGGAGGTGTGGATGCAGGTTTTGTAATTCCTGCGATGCCAGGCGAAGGTGCCAAGAGGGTAGGGTGGGCTTTTGGGGGCATGGACCTGATCAGGTAGTCACGTAGGGAACGATCTTTGCGAAAAGCAGATGGGGTGGGGAGAGAAATATATCCCTGATGGTGGGGTCCGATTGTAGGTGGTGGAAACTTCAATGGATGCTGCGGTTTATGCAGAGGTTGGTGGGGTAGAAGGTGAGGACCGGGGGGTTCTATCCTTGTTACGGTTGTAGGGGTGGGGTTTGAGGGCAGAGGTGCAAGACGTTGATGAGATGCATTGGAGGGCATCATCAAACACGGGGAGGGGGAATTACAGTCTTTAAAAGAGGAGGTCATCTGGTGTGTTCTGTGATGGAACTGGTCCTCCTGGGAGCAGATGTGACTGACGTGGCAGAATTGGGAATATAAGATAGCACTTTTGCATGAGATAGGGTGGGAGGTGACGTAATTCAGGTAGCTGTGGGAGTCAGTGGGTTTGTTTTTTAAAAAAAAAGTTGGTGTTGAGTCGGTTGTCATTGATGAATATGGGAGAGGTCCAGGAAGGGGAGGGAGGTGTCAGAGATGGTCCAGGTGAATTTAAGGTTGAGTTGGAATGTTTTGGTGAAATTTATGAAATGCTCAACCTCCTGGGAGCACAAGGTGGAGCCAATGCTGTCATCAGTCTTGCCGAGGAAAAGATGGGGAGTGATGCTGGTTTAACCATGGATAATGGACTGTTCTACATAGCCGACAAAGAGACTGGCCTAGCTGGGGCCCATGCGGGTGCCCATGGCTACCCCTTTTTTTGTCTGGAGTATTGGGAGGATTCGAAAGAGAAATTGTTGAGGGTCAAGACCAGTTCAGCCAAAAGAATGAGTGTGTCAGTGGAAGGGTACTGATAGGGACATCAGGAGAGGAAGAAACTGAGGGCTTGGAGGCCCTGGTCATGGCAGATGGAGGCCAGGGAAACAGAAGTCTTGGAGGAGGTGGGGGGTGTGGATGGTGTCCCGAATGTATGTGGGAAGTTCCTGGACTCGGGGGATAGGGTAGTATCGAGGTAGGTAGCGATGTGTTCGGTGGGGCAGGAGCAAGCTGAGACGATGGGTCGGCCAGGGTAGTTAGGCTTGTGGATCTTGGGAAGGAGGTAGAATCGGGCGGTGCAGGATTCCTGAACTATGAGGTTGGAAGCTGTGGATGGGAGATCTCCTGAGGTGATGAGGTTGTATGTGATCTGGGAGATGATAGTTTGGTGATTGGTGGGGTGGGGGAAGAGAGGTGAGGTCATGGTTGAGGATTATGTTTTCTTGAATCCATCATGACTGACAGATTTGCATTTGTATTTTTAAAGTACGTTTGTCAACCTGCACTTCCATCTTGAATGGTGGGTATATCTGCTTCCATGGCTTTAGAATTTAGGGTGTGCTTCTGTCTGCTATTTTTCTTAGAATTTCCTATTTTGATTTAATTGTACAAACCTGCAGTTTGTCATTTCTAAGCTTTGTGCTTATATAAAGGTTTTTTCTCAACCACATGCATTATTCCTCAGAGTGCCCCAGTCTCTAATCTGGTATCTCAGTAAATTCCCATATCGTTCCTTTTGTGTGTATGTCCAAATTATTTATATAAATTGAAACAAAACTATTTCTAGTAATAAAAACCAAATGTGTTTAAGAAATCCAGAAGTTTGGGCAGCTTCTGTGGAGAGGGAAACAGAGTTATTGTTGCAATATGACTCCTCTTTGCAACTCTAGATGGAAAATCAAGGGTTTTATATTGTAGAGAAAGGTCTACAGTATTAAAGACATACGAACAGAAGAGCATCATTGCAGTTCAGTCAACAGTTATGCAGCTCCTTAATGTTGTTTCACCAGAAAGAAGGTTTGGTAAGTGTGTCCGATTGGGCAACAAATCTGTTGCTTCACGATTATCGCCATTACAAAAGTCAAAATCTAGCCTTTTTTTGAGCTACTGCTTGTATTGGCTCAGTTGGTAGTGCTCTTTCTTCTGAGTCAGACGGTTGTGGTTCAGGTCCTAGTGTAGAAACTTAAGTACCAAATCTAGGTTGACATTCCTCATGCAGTTCTGAGGATATACTGCACTATTGGAAGTGCTGTTGAGATTAAAATTAGAGATTCTGTTGAGAAACTAAACTGACAGTCCATTTGCCCCTCAGACTGATGTAAAAGATGCCGAAGAGCAATAAGCAGACTATCTAGTTGTTATTTCATTGCTTCTTCTGAGCACTGGCCTTGTTCAGATGTTGCTGTATTTCCCACATACCAATTGTGTGTACACTGCAAAAATACACGACTTCCCAAAATACTTTGATTGTATTGAGGTTGTGGACGGCACTATATAAACAAAACCACTTGTGGGAATAAAGTTAAAAAGAGTCAGTCAATCCAATACTCTGGTGTTCCCTCACTGCCATTGGCCTCAACTATTCCAGTAGTGGTGAGCACCACCTCTACTGTAAGGAAATAGTATGCAGTATGACTTTAGAAATGAGCTCATCAGCTTAATAATGTGTGGCTTCCAGACTGAGTAATGTTTTATTAAGGTTGGACTATTTTAATGCCCTGAAAAAGGAAAATACATTCTTTCCTTGTCTTTTATAAAATATAGCAGTGTTTCAGCCAACTGCATAGAAAGCCTACAATTTGGAGTAAGATACTTGTGACATTGACTTTGTTGTAGTAGAATGTGAAATGTGTGCTTTTTTAGTTACTGCATAACAGCTGCAATCTTACGTTAATAGACTGGCTCCTATTTTCCCGAGCTGCCAATCTCTGTTTGCAAAGGCTCAATATATGCTCCCCTTCCAGACACACAGACACACACCTCTTACTGTTGGGAGAAAAAGCACAGTCAAGAGACTTTACGATGAGTGGAGTGGGATTGGGGTGCAGCTATAGAGACTTCCTAGGTAATGAGCACAACAGGCCAGCCAAGCCTTATGGAAGAGGCGCAGTTGTAATCAAATGGGACTCCTTTGGAGAAGCAGAATGAACAATAAGGCAAGGCCACGCATCATAGAGCAGTGATTTTGATAAGATTCTGAGATAAGGGAAGTCTCTCATGAACACATTTAGGATAGCCTTCAAATTCTGTCAGTCCTGATGGAAGTCTTCATTATAACAGTACAGTTAAAGACAACAGTATAATGAAGTGGTGTTAGTCATGTGAAACAGATCACCTGGCTTCAACAGGGCTAGTGTTCAATATGGAAGAAAAGTAAGTACAAATCAGGTAAGGTATAAAGTTATTGCAGTGTAAAACCACTTGCGGGAATAAAGTTAAAAAGAGTCAGTCAGTCCAATACTCTGGTGTTCCCTCACTGCCATTGGCCTCAACTATTCCAGTAGTGGCGAGCACCACCTCTACTGTAAGGCTAATGAAATGTAAGCATATGTCTCCACTTCTGGTTAGCATCTGCTGTCCTCAGTTGTGTGTCACCTTGCCCTGCAAAAGAGGATGAAGCATATCAGTGAGCTGGTATGACCTGCTTCAGTGATGTGGCTGTCATGCTGTCTTTAAGCTGTGTAATATGGATGTGAGACTTGTGGCAGTGTAAGGCATGTGAGAATGAGGTGAAGCCTTGAATGTTGTATGAGCTATGATTTAGTGATTGTTGATAGATGAGTGTGGTAACTGAGCATTGTTGGGTGTTATTGTGCAATTAGTGGAACATGGAATTTGAAAGTACTTTCACTGACCTTAACCACTCATGTGATGTCATTGAACCTTTTCCAGCAATACATTCAGGTCCTTGGTGCTGGACTCCTAACAGTGGCTGCTACGACTGTCTAGTGTCACTGCCTTCTAAGAAAGTGCCTGGAGGTCATGTGGCCCCCTGTGGATTCAGACCATGTCTCATCCTCTGCATTTTCTCAACCAAGTCCTCCAGAAGTGTTGGAATACCATGGAGCTTACTTTCTGCCATGCTATGCCATTCTTTTATCTTCAAGGTCTGAATCAGTTGTTGGATACCTGCTTCAGCCACAAGGCATGAAGCCCTTTAAAAGGTGCAAGCTAGCTTTGAGTGGTAAAGGCTAGCTTTAACTGCTATGCACTTCTATCAATGTTTGCTCCCCTGCTGCGCCATGCAGTCAGTATTGGCTGCAATGTGTAATTATGGTAATTTTCAGTCATATACAAAACTGCAATGCTGCAAACATCAGAAACGTTGAAGTGGTGTTAGTCATGTGAAACAGATCACCTGGCTTCAACAGGGCTAGTGTTCAATATGGAAGAAAAGTAAGTACAAATCAGGTAAGGTATATGCTGCACTGGGACCACTGCACTCCTTTTCCAGGGTTAGGGCTAGTGCTATTGAATTTTACCCCCGGAGCACTTGTTGGATGTGTGCACGTGTGACTGAGGTCTAAGACAGCAGTTTCAGCATTCACTTGAGGAACAGCCTCAAAAGCATCACTGTTGATCTCAGTACTTAGTGCCATTCAGGCTTATTGATACTCCAAATCAGCACTGTAATGATTTAACTGATCAGTTCACATCATAAAGTACAGAGACTTGTTTTACACCTGTGAAGATCAAAGTCCTTTAAATGAGATGCACTTTCAACTAGCTTGCATTTAATCAAACTACTTTACATTGACTTGATGCCAAAAAATTAGTTCTATGAAAAAAATGTACATTTAACTGGTATGTGCACTCCAATGATATACTGGAACTTCAGGTATGTCTCAGCAAATTGTTTACAAAAGATTACTATCAATTACCACAGGATAGACATGCTTAATGCATTTACTCCAGTGTAGAACATCCTAGCCAGAGAAAGAGTTTTCTATACCGAACCTGTGAAATGTCAAGTACACTTATCAGCCTGAGGCAAATATTGTCTGGCAGGCAAACTATCTGTTGGTGTCACATTTATTTGGCGTCAACTTCTTGGCCAGCTAACACCAGTTGACCTGAACAGGAATGCACCAGCTCCACAATTTTTCATCCTCATGACCAGTCTCCATAGACTGAACTGTCTGCTTACCAGCATTCCATTTGGTGTTCACACAAGTCTGTGAATTTTGCTCTTAACTCCCCCTCCTCCCCCCCCCCCCCCCCCCCCCACACAAACCCTTTCTTCTCCCGGTCATGCTTAATTTACTGCTCTGGGATGCTGAAGACTGTGTCGCTTGTGTGTAAACCTTCTTTTAAAAACAACTTAAATGCAGTCTGCCACTCCCAGTCTAACTGGGTTTGCTTTCCCAGGACACTGCTTAAATGTTGTTTACCACTGACCTACACCATGTTCTGACAGTGAAGGTCACTTTAGGATTAAGGGAGATTACCATCTAATGTTTTGTCGAGACACTTATGTTTACAACATATTAAAATATTGGCTTCCCTGCAGAGTTTCTGGAAAGAATGATGAGATGTTATGCAATAACAGAATTCAGGATTGACTTGTTTGATAATGCCACACGATGTACCATTTTTAATAAGTGAACTCAAGTTAATCTGTGAGAAATTTAGCCATTTGAACCTATCCTTATGCAATCAAATGGTCAGAGCCAAGAATCTAGCTGTCCAAATGAATCATATGTAAACATAAACATGGCTTTATGTTGCCAGGTTAAGCTATTGGAGGGTAGACTACAATGTCCAAATGAACAATGTTCTACCACTTTAAACACTAAATTAGAGGTTTAGTTTGTGATGACATGTGGACACAACAGCTCCCTCCATTGATGGAACAGACTATTGCAGATGCAACTCACATGAAACTCTCGATTCATATGTCATCAGATTTGGGGAGTTCTTTGGGGTCTGTAGAACTAAAGTATTATTGTAGCAGATTATTTTAAACCTATGTAACTCATTGGTAAATTATGATATAAAGTACTGTGGAGGTTTTGACAATAGTGCCTTTTTTGACCACCAGACACAACAAAAGTGGGATCTTGATGCATTGAAAACTTCAGTAAAGTTTGATTCTGGGACCTTGTTTTTAGTTATGCAAAGAAATTCAGAAACCTGCACTGTTTATTAGAGAAAAAGAAATTGTGATTCTTTCGACAGCACCTTTCAAACCCATGAGTTGTAGAAGGACAACAACAGCATATGCATGGGACCACCACCAAGATCCCATTCGCACCTACACCATGACTTAAAGCAACGTTGCCATTCTTCCCCAGATGTGCCTTCTGAACAACACTGTGTAAAATACACCCAGAGGCAGCTTGCCACCATATTCTCGAGGCATTTAGGGTTGGGAAATAAATGCTGGCCTCACAAACAATGCACACGTTCTGTGAATGACTTTTTAAAACCATGATCTAGACTTTACTGCCTTATTCATGCCTCCAATATTTTAACCAGGTTAACTTTTCTTGGTATGAATCTGCAGGATTAGAAGATCTAGAAATTTTAAAATTTTAAATGAGACTGAAACTTGATTTTAAAAAATTACATTAAACATTTGAATCATTGTTAAAGAATGCTTGGAAAGTTATAAGGATAAGTATACACAAGCTTGTTCAAATGTGGTCAATTGTTTGGTACTTACTTTTGGAATGAATCTGGTGTGATTTGAATTTTTTGTACAGTTTGATTTAATACTCTTAAGTTTCCTGCTATCATTTTAAATAATAGGGAAGAGTCTGACAAATCATAATGGACCAGAAGAATTTTTGGAGAACATTATCTCCCTTTAGAAATAGGTTGCCATGAATAAAACCAATTATAGACCCTGCACTGTTTTTCTCTATGATTAATGCACATTTGATGGGGCAAATGGCCCTTTCCCATTCTATATGTTTCTACAGTCGGTACAAGCTTCATTGTGAAATAATACTCATTGTGGGAATAACATTGATATTTGAGACATGCAGATACTTTTTCATCCATTATGAATATTTAACAGCAACAGTCATCCAGGAGTTCCTTAAGTGGTCCTACTTGCACCCTCCCTACACAAATCAGTTAAATTCTTCAATCTTCTTGTTCAATTAGTGTTACTTGATGTCACAATTTTAAAAAAACACACCGCTGAGTACTTAGCATAGGATTTTCTCTTTAACATTGCACATTTACCATTACCGTGGGTGAAATGTTGGGAGGAAAGTATGGTAGAGTAATTTTCAACACCTGGTATTAGAACCTTCTAGATAGTAGAGTCATTGAGGCATAGACATGTGCAGCATGGAAACAGACCCTTCTCTCCATCTTGTCTATGTCGACCAGATATCCTAAAGTAATCTAGTCCAGTTTGCCAGTATTTGGCCCGTATCCCCTTCAACCTTTCTCATTCATATATCCATCCAGATGCCTTTTAAATGTTGTAATTGTATCAGCCTCCGCCACTCCCTCTGGCAGTTCATTCCATATACGTACCATTTGAAGAGGGACACCAGTTCATTCCATATACGTACCATATACGCACATTTGAAGAGGGACACCAATTCAACTGGGACAATACATCCATTCCTGGGACAGGCTGAGCAAAGACACGCATGGGGATTCCGAGAGGCCTGGCATTCAAACAGGAACTCCATTAACAAACATATCGATTTGGACCCCACTTATCAACCTCTCAGAAACAGAACTGGAAATGATATCGCCCACCACAACAAACTGAGAGAGAAAGCAAGCGGGGCAGAACACCAATGCTTCACTGGAGGCTCACTGATGATGTTACCTAGTGTGGTGACAAAACATCTGAGAACAAATCTACCAGCTCAGTGAGCAAATTTACAACTTTTGATTAATTGATAAACCATGATCTCATTGGTGAAGCCAATAGGATGGGCTGAATAGCTACTGTTTCTATGTATAAATGGAAGGATGCGTTGAATGGTTGAAATAATGTAGCATAGGAGAAAACCTGTGTGAGGTACCAAAAAGAGTAGTAAAGCCACACGGCTTGCTCATGTTTTGTAAATGCTATGTAACCTATGGAAAGGCATTCCAATGCGTTCTGTACGGGACATGTGATCAATCCTGCCAAATTTTCCTTTAATCATCATCTTTGCAAAGCTCTGAATGTGTAGATATGAAAATGCCCTACTGCCTTTACGATTTCAAATATTGTGGCTTACTTTGACTTTGATTTCTGTACAAAAGAACTGAAATATTGCCTTTCTTGTTAATAGACCAAAGGAGCTCTCATTGACCCATTGATTGATTTAGCCCAGCTAAATTGATCCAAGTTCACAACGTAAACTGTTTGTTTTGCCAATCTGCTGTCGAGTAACGTAGATGAATGATGTAGAAAATACATAGCCACATTGTTTTAGAGAGTCCTCATGGTTATTGAGGAAGGAGGCTACAATCCCGATGTATTTGTGGGGGTGAAAACTTTCAGATTATGCATTATCCTAATGTGAAACATTTGTAGAATTGCTTTCCATAACAGTTTCGTACAGAGAGATTTGAATTAGAGATGTACACAATGACAGAGCACTGATTAACTCCTGTTATTCTCAATAACCTCTTTTCCCCCCCGCCACATCTTCCCCAAATGCTCATGTGTGATACCACACATCAAGAAAAAACTTTTAAATTTTCAGCAAATGATAAAGAATAAAAAATTTAAACGAATGGTGTTTAATTATTTTCTAGCTTCTGCTTGACACTCATTCTCTGAAAACAGTTCTGCTTGATCTTCCTTCGATTGGTTCTCAAGTCATACGCAAGGCCCCAGCGAGTTACACAAAGATTGTCGTCAAAGGCATGACTCGTGCTGAGATGATTCTAAAGGTAAGAAAATTCAACTCTGAATGAAATGTGATTTAGCTGGCTGCTGCAAATCCCTCACGATTTGGGAATCTCAAATGTTAGATTTAATATTTCAGCCTCAATTACGGGATTTCCAGGAGCGATTTCCAGTGGTCATCTCAGCAGGTAACACTTTAGTGCTCACAGCAGTCATTTGAATGCTGAGGTGATATCATAGCGGAAAATCTATTGTGTTTTCTGTAGTATGCAATCTTCATTGATATGTGGATTGCACTAACTGAATTATTAATTATCTTTGGAAAAGTTGTCAGGCAGTACTCTACAGCTGCTTACAAGAAAATATTAATACAAAAAGAAATTGCTGGAGAAACTCAGTTTCTGGCAGCATTTGTGGAGAGAAAGCAGAGCTAATGTTTTGAATCCATTGATTCTTTTACAGAATTTTCTCCGGAGATGCTGCCAGACCTGCCAAGTTCCTCCAGCAATTTCTGTTTTTTTTTCAGAATTTTAACATCTGCAGTTCTTTGTTTTATTCTGAGGAAATAATACTTGAAACCTGTTTTTCAAGTGCAGCAATATAGTTGCAATGGGGCTGTTAGCATTCTGCTCCGACAATATTATCAGTTGCAGAGCTGGGATCATTAGAGACTAGGGTTCTCTTTGTTAACTTAATCTGCTCCAAAACGGATCAGTAATGCAAACTGAAGTGTGCCAGGCCATTGTTAATGTTGCAGTATTGGTTTAGAAATGGGTTTTAAAGATAAATTTTGTACAGGCTTTTAGATGGCCAATGATATCAACAATATCGGTGCACAGTTTTGGCAAACTCCATGACACCTTATTCCACTGTAACAACCGAGAGCACATTTTTGTGACCTGCTGGCTCCATATCCAAGCTCTCTGGGGAAAGCTGCTGTTGCTATTGTGCAGAAAACAGAATTAATAGAGCTTGTGTTTTGACAGAAGTGACAAATTGACGGCCACACGGGCTGTTGAGGTTTTCATCGTGACTTTCACTTGTGCAGGTGAAAAGCTAATTTTTGTTTTTGTCCTTTTCCTTCGTATGTGAAGTAGAATATTGGTAAGAGGAATAAAATGTCAAGTTTGGGGAGATCACTTATGTGGGTTATGAAATGTAGTTACAAATTGAATTCAAGGCGTCTTTTTCCATTCTTCATTCCATGTCTACACAATCTTTTCTAGTCATGGATTGAGTTGGAGACTTGCTTCTACTCACCCTGTTTCCCCAACCATCCTCCTCTATGGTAGGGTAGTGAAAGATGCCTCGACTTGTTATTTTGGGGATTTGTTTGATATTTGTTTCCCTTGAGATTATAATTGACTGAGAGCTTCATGTTTTTGTACCACCACTGAGAGCTGCTTCATTCTATTCCTAGATGTAACAATTTAAGAAATTAACCTCGCAAAGGAAAATTCAGGTAGCACTTCATAATAATCCAAAGTCCTATGTTGTAATACTGGTAAGTCAAGGGACTCACTAAAGATTAGATTCTTTTCAAAGCCATTAGCTTTTGAGTATTGAGTTTGTAGGTAATGAATGACACTAGGAAATCCAAAGTTTACCTCAAGACACACATGCACAGGATTCCTGTCTTCAACCAGTTTCTTGTTCCTCTGATTCCAAAGTTACAAAATTGAATGCTAGAATCTTCCATTAGCTAAAATTCAAATGCTTCATGTCACTGCTTGGAAGAACGTAAAATGTCACAAGATTGTGCATTACTTAAATAACACTAAATGATCTGCTTTACTAAATACTGGCCATCTCCAAACTGTATTAGATCACTGATGTGACGACTTTTTTTTAAATAGGGGACTGTCAGTTATAGAATTATAGTCATAGAGATGTACAGCATGCAAACAGACCCTTTGATCCAACCCGTCCATGCCGACAAGATATCCCAACCCAATCTAGTCCCACCAGCCAGCACCCAGCCCGTATCCCTCCAAACCCTTCCTATTCATATACCCGTCCAAATGCCTCTGAAATGTTGCAATGGTACCAGCTCCATCACTTCCTCTGGCAGCTCATTCCATACACGTACCACCCTCTGCGTGAAAATGTTGCCCCTTAGGTCTCTTTTATATTTTTCCCCTCTCACCCTCAACCTATGCCCTCTAGTTCTGGACTCCCCCACCCCAGGGAAAAGACTTTGCGTATTTACCCTATCCATGCCCCTCATAATTTTGTAAACATCAAAAAGGTCACTCCTCAGCCTCCGATGCTCCAGGGAAAACAACCCCAGCCTGTTCAGCTTCTTCCTATAGCTCAAATCCTCCAACCTGGCAACAACCTTGTAAAGCTTTTCTGAACCCTTTCAAGTAAAACCTAGAAATAAAGAAAAAATGTTTGAAATGCACAATGGGTCTGTCAGCATCTGAAGAGAGGCAGGTCACTGTTGCAACTGCTTTGTCTGATTACTCATAATACCACTGATTTGTCCTATTAGGATATAATACTTTTGTCCTGTTAACATTGTCCAAACAGTTTATTTCCTCAATTAAATGCTACATCTTTTTATGGATTTTATTTATGATTAAGTAAAGCAAGCTTGTCCCTGGACATCAGAACACTTCATCAATTAAGCTTTTTACAAACAAATGAAACAGAAATTATTGGAAAAACTCAGCAGGACTGGCAGCATCTGTGGGAGACAAAGTAGAGTTAATGTTTCAGGCATTGTTACCCTCCTCCAGATTGGATTGTACTCAGGGAAAAGTGGGTATATTTGCTGAAAATGAGATTGGGGGTTGGCGCGGGGCGGTGGGTGGGGAGAGAGAATGGGTTTTAAGAGGTAGACGATAGGTGGCGATGGAGCCCAGAGAGGGAGAACAGTGATTGGACAGACAAGGGAATGAGTAAATCAGTAAATCAATCTGGGAGAATCAGTAAGGCTGGGGCAAAGACATGGGAGAAGGAGCTCAGGCCCCTAAATGATGAGAAATGAGATTCTGTTCTTCCAGGTTATGCTAAACTCTCTTTTTATTCACTCCTACATGCACCAGTTTAATAAAGAATCACTTTTTTTCCTCCTAGATGTTCCTTACGCTCTTCATAACATTTTAGATTTTCGGTGAATCTTTCAGCCAACCTAACTCAAAAGGCTGCCTCAGTAAAACTGCGTTTAGGATGTATTCCAGGTCAGATCTCACCAAAATGACCTCACCTTCTACATCAATATGTCTTGGCACTTTCTCTGTGCCCCACTGGAGCTCCCCCACCACATTCATGTTCAATTTGCAGAAGTAGTTTGAGTCCACCTAACATACCAACAATGTACCCGCTCTAATGCGACCACGTCACTTGTTTGAGTTGCAGGAAGGAGAGAGAGAGACATGTCCATGTACTGACTCTTCACTGCTGTACCCTTATCCCAAGGCATTGCAAATATATTTCTGATGACATGCATTGCTACTGATACAATCAAGGTTCTGTTGTTTTTGCCATATAAGCCCAAGTTATATAAACTTAGAAGGATGTTGCTGTTCTGTGATCGAATTTAACAAACAGCAAATATCAAAGTCCTTTCAAGTGGCCTTTTCAGAACACACCATTTAAAAATTGTAAAACTTAAAAATCAGAACGCACAAACTCAACTTAGAATAATACACAGGAAAGTATGTATTCTTATTTCGTATTGTCAGTAATCAAAGTCCATTTATTTTTTGCACCTGATCTTTACTCATCCATGCAGTAATTTCTCTATCCTAGATACATGTGTTGGATTTTTCTGAGATTGTTTGTGGCCTTAATGTCACAATTCACTTGTATAGGTAGGTGTTGCATCTACTATGACCTAAAGTTTGTCACTGCTTTTGTGTTTTCTATATAAGTACAACAAAACTGAGAGGTTGAATATAGAGTAATATTATTACGGTACTGTACCTTGCTGGAATACATATGTGGAGACAGTCCTGATGAAGGGCTCTGGCCCAAAACATTGATTTTCCTGCTTCTCGGATGCTGCCTGACCTGCTGTGCCTTTCCAGCAACACACACTCAACACTGGAATACATACGTACCACACACATTCTCTTCACCTTCCGCAAAGCAGAATAATGTATACTGTATTCAAATCCAGCTCAGGTTACATAGCTGGATAGATTCATTTGAATATTGCAACATATAAAAATAATTGTATAAGTAGTTTATTATAGTAGTCATCACAATGTTTGCTAACCTTGATGTCAAAAACATAAATATTTATTTCACACTAAACATCAATGTTAGACATCATCAGTTGCTGGATCCTTTCACCACTTCAGACCGTCATTTACTCCTGACTGACTGTTGCCTTTATGCTATACCACCTCCGATGTAAATATGTTCAAAGACATTCCCAATAAAGGCATTAAAACTGTATCATCAATTCTGATTGTGAAATTAGTCTGAATTTATATCAATGTAAATTTATGTCAATGGATTCACTAAGCCCAGGTTATTTCAATGATCTTATTTGTGGTCCTTTCGCCCTCTTGTACCTCAGGTCTGTTTAAGTCATCATAGACAGTTCTCCTAAGGATGCCATTCCTTTGTTCACACAATATTCAGAAAGTGACCAGAGAAAGCAGTCAAATTCAATAATTTTTTTTGATCCTGAATTATTGTTTGTATGGACCTAAGGAGTACTAACACAATTCAATTTTGTCACAGAATCTAGTTTAATACTTGTATGTGTATTGTTAAGTGTAGTATCTTTAATTCCTGTTTATCCACTGAGGTTAAAATTGTTTGTCTTCTGTTCTCTATCTCTTTCCTCAGCACGTAGATCCTTTGTGGTGTGTATTTATATATAGAGAGGCTTATGTAGTACATACAGAGATGGAGGCATGGATATCCTGCCTCACATCAGCTGCATTTCCTGACTACAAAGTGTTTCAATGCGAACATGCTAATTAAATCTGACTAAACTGTCTGGCGCCATTTGCTACCTGGAAGTTGGGTGAATGAATTTATTTTTCGTACTCTTAAAACTTTGAGATGTTTCTGAATGTTCAAACTTGACATAATTGAACTTGTCTAGTTCATCCTTACAGATGAATTGCAATGAATGTTGTCAGGATCAATTACAGACAGAATTATTAAACCAGAAGTTTAGAAAGGAGAAAAATAATCCTGAAAGCCTAAGAGAATGAATAACATTAAGTAATTTTAAACTGTGTCAAAAGATTTTGCTGACATGGAGCACTCTCAAACCTTACTACTTTCCCCAGAAATGTACTGCAATGAATATAGTCATTTGTTTCATTGCATCTGTGTTAGCTCTGTAAACATTCATCCACTTGTAGAGTCATAGAGATGTTCAGCACGGAAACAGACCCTTCGATCCAACTCATCTATGCCAACCAGATATCCCAACCTAATCTAGTCCCACCTGCCATCGTAAGTCCCACCCGACCCATATCCCTCCAAACCCTTCCTATTCATATACCCATCCAGATGCCTTTTGAATGTTGTAATTGTACTAGCTTCCACCACATCCTCTGGCAGCTCATTCTGTACACATACCACCCTCTGAGTGAAAAAGTTGCCCCTTAGGTCTCTTTTATATCTTTCCCCTCTCACCCTAAACCAATGCCCTCTAGTTCTGGACTCCCCCACTCCAGGGAAAAGACTTTGTCTATTTATCCTATCCACACTTAATCCAATTGTCTTAAGTTGTCCTGTAGAAAATTCCTTTTAAAAATCCGTATCGGTAACATCCACTGTAATGGCTTTGTAAATGTATTCTGCTTTCTTTGCAAAACATTTGACGATATTTGTCAGGCATGATTAGCCTTTTACATATCTGTGCAACCAATCTCTTCATTAATCCATGCCTTTGTAAGTAAGGATCAAGATATTCACTGTCACTGCTCATACTCACTTGCTAGGACTCACATCACTGAGTCACTAGGATCAGTCCAAGATCCACTTCAGGCTTGAACACTAAAATCAAGACACAAACTCCAGTGTTTGCTGAGGGTGGGGTATGATAGGTGCCGTTGTTTTTTAGATAAGACATTAGACCTGGTGTAAAAGATCCCACAGCACTATTTTGAAGAAAAGTAGAGGGGTAACCCAATATTTATCCTTCAATCAACATCACAAAAACAGATTATCTGTATATTATCACATTGAGGTTTGTGGGAGCTTGGTGTGCACAAACTGGCTACCTTGATTTCTATGTAGGAACAACTGACTGCACTCACTAACACTTTATTAGCTTTGAGACGCACAGCGATTGTGAAAATTGCTGAATAAATACAAGTCTTTTTTCATTCATCTTTTTATCTATTTTTACTTTCAGCCTTTGGCACAGCTTTTTTTTTTCACAGGATCAGGAAACTCTTGGGAGAAAAAGGTCATTTTGACCATGAAGTTAAGCCAGTCATGTTTACTGCAACCCCATTTTTGTGCTTTTTATCCCCCTCCCCCGTCCTATCATACTTTTCCCTTTGAAGAAATCACACATTTTCCTCTCAATTTTTATAGAATCATATAACCAAATTCTATTAACTCATTGCATTAAAACACACTCATCTAAATTTGTCCTTGGTGCACTCCAAGAACAAAACTAAATTTGTATAGCACCTTTGACATAATGTAAATCTGCATTATGTTTCACAAAAACATCATTACTTCAGGGTGACATCGCTGTTTCCTCCTTCAGCTAATGGCACCATTAGCAAATTGATTGGTAATCCATTTTATCCACTGCCGATGGAATCTTTGTGTAGTTTGTCCTCTTAAATGACTGTTTCCAACACTATTTGTTGGCTATGAAGTGATGAATTAATGTTGTTTTAATGAATGATTTTTTTCTTCCTCAACACACAACATAATCACAGCTAATCATTTGAAAACCCTGCACCAAATAGTGTAAGCTTTGTCTGCTCGGTGTTGCAGAGATTTCCACTGTAATCATTTCTAAACGGGCATCTACTGGAATGCAAACTCTCTCTGATGTGCGGATGTAAATCAAAAGAATGGCTGAAGAAATAAAATGCAAGGTTAAGATACATCCTTTCAGCATCGTCAGTGTCAGTGTGATGAGGAATCGATCAGAATTTTTTAATCATCTGTGTTTAGCTGACATGGAGTGTCTGCTAGATAGTTTTAATTTCATGACTACATTTCATTCTTGGGGTCAGTGTCTTACATAAATCTGTGTGTCCCAATGCTAGAGTTGTAACTGCCACAATACCCATTTACATCACTCTTGGCAAGTATTTGAAACATTTCGGACAACAAATTATTCTTGGGTAGATATGACTTGGCAGAGGCGATACTCATTTTGAGCACATCATAGAGTTATAGAGATGTACAGCACGGAAACCAACTCTTCGGTCCAACTCATCCATGCCAATCAGACATCCTAAATTAATCTAGTCCCATTTTGTCGCATTTGGCCCATATCCTTCTAAACCTTTTCTATTCATAATACCCATCCAGATGCCTTTTAAATATTGTAATTGTACCAGCCTCCACCACTTCCTCAGGCAGTTCATTCTGTACAGGCACCACCCTCTGTGTGGAAAAAGGTGCTGCTTAGGTCCCTTTTTAAATCTTTTTCCTCTCACCCTAAAACTATGCCCTCTGGTTTTGGACACCTCTACCCTGGGGAGAAATCCTTGGCTAGTCACCCTATCCGTGTCCCTCACGATTTCATAAACCTCTATAAAGTCACCCCTCAGCTTCTGATACTCTAGGAAAAATAGCCTCTCCCTATAGCTCAAACCTTCCAACCATGGAAACATCCTTGTAAATCTTTTCTGAACCCTTTCAAGTTTCACAGCATCCTTCCTATAACAGGGAGACCAGAATTGAACATGATCTCACAACTAGCAGCTAAGTAGATAGTTAATCAACTTGGTCTGATGATAATTAAAGGAGGAGTATTGACCAGGAAGCTAGTTAGCTAGAGGCACTCGAATATTCCTATGAAATTTCCCGTACCCATCTGAACAGCTCGAGACATGTCCTCCATTTATATGTATATGTTCTCACATAAAACACTGACCTTTGAGGTGGAGAGATAGTGAGCAGAGGCTGAGTTGCCAGGAAAATTGCCAGGAAAATTGCCTGACAGCTCATCCCAGAGTTACTTTGAACACTCTGACTGGCTCACAAGCTGATTTGGTACATCAGAGGGAGGAAGCATTGCCCATCCTTTGGTTAAGGAATTTGTGGCTTGTGAGACACCAAAAAAAGGGCACAAAGCATACTGTAAAATCAGAAGGAAAAATAAATAGAAATGCTTAGAATTTCAAAAATGTTGAAGTTTATCTCTTGAGAATAAATGGTATTTAGTTATCCAAGATTTTGTTTTTCCTACTGGCTTCACCCTTTGTTGAAATTCTGAGTGAATAAATAGCAAACTCCAGCTGCTGCTCATTCTTATTCCAAATGCTGTTTGGTAGAACTGCACCACATCTTAAGATTCTGTGAAGAGAAAAGTCATGTTTTGTAGAGTTTGAAGAAATTATTTCCACATGAGTTGCATATGATAATTTGACTACAGCTCTCTTATCCCGTTTTTACTGGGCAATCTTAATTGGGAATTTTCAGCTGGTATGTCTTTTCCAGGGTACAGTACCTTAATGCAGCAATCAAAACCTCAGATTTTAATGCTTAACAAGAACAATGCTTAATTGTACACTCCCTCTTTTGGATACTTTTGCTTATGATTGCAAATCAGCTTTCCATTTGAACAAAGCCTTTTGAAAATTTGATACCAGAAATGTGAAAAACATTGAGATATAAGGAAACTTAATCTATTGGAGAAAAATAGGACAAAAAGTAACTACTGCGGCCTCAGAATGTGACACCAATGAGATAATGACACTTCAGAGACATTTTTCTGTGTTGTTTTAAGGAGTGTTTACATTGTAAAAATTTAAAGCAAGGATCAGATTGTAACACATGTTTATAAAGGGAGATGAAAGTGCATGATATATCCATAATCCTTCACATATGTATTCTGAAGGCTCCTTACCAGCTCAGTGGGTTTCTCCAGGAAGGATTGAGGGTTGATCTCCTATTTAGGCTGAACTATCCAGGATGACCATACTGCAAGTGAGTTGGCCTCAGCAGAGCTAGGGAAGTGGAAATTTGGTCAGGGTTTCTGCTGGGTGTTGCTGTACGAGTCCCTAAAGGTGGGTCCAGCACCTTCTCGGAAGCAATCAGTGGACAATATTCAGACTTTGTGTTGATGTGTGGCGCACATGATATTTGCCACTTAAGTGTTAGACGATGACTGTCAAACAAGACAATGCCTGACCACTTCTCTTGACATTCAGGGCTGTCCTATTGTTTAAACCATACTATCAGCACACTCATCATTGATAAGATATGAGCACAGAGAGCACTGGAAACACTCAGCAGGTCTGGCATAGATGCTGCCAGACTTACTGAGTTTCTCCTGCATTAAGTTTGTTTCAGATTTCCAGCATCCACAATGTTTTGTCTTTATCATCGAGAGCCATTTAGCTGGACCAACTATATAAATACAATGGCTGCAAGAGCAGGTCGGTGGTTGGATATTTTGAAGAAAGTGTCTCCCCAGTTGACTCCCAAGTAATTTCTATGAGACACAAAGGTTTGGTGGAATACACTTACCCTTCGGTGATTATAATGTACCTGTAACGATGTTCAAGAAAGCTCAACCCCATTCATGTAAAAGCAATCTTCTTTCCTGGTGACCCATCCACCATGTTAAACATTTACTACTTACATCACATGGCTGCAGCAAATGTCCATCTACAATGTGCACAGTAACGCACTGAGGCGTTTTGAGTGTAAAGGAAGAAATAGGAACCTTTAAATTTTGATGACATTTCTTTTATTCTTTCATGGGATGTCAGCATCACTGGCTAGACCATTGATTGGCTAGCATTGGTTACTCATCCTTAATTGCCCAGTTAGGAATAAACAGCATTGCTATGCGTCTGGAGTCCTATGTCAGCCAGACCAGGTAAGGATGGCAGATTTCCTTAAAGGACATGAAGATGCACTGATTCTCAAGCCCCAGTACTCCCAGGGACACCACGGAAGTTCTAATCAAAGCACACACAGTCCCTGCTTTACTTGTCCATTGGAAACACGGTTCCTGTGTTAAACAAGAATGACTGTTTATTATAAATAAATTAGTTCTAAATACAAGTAAACAGCATTGAAATATCAACATATCGCTGTACTAGTTAAAACTTTGAATTTTTTAAAAGCCTTCTACCAGTTGACACATGCATGCTCACGTGCACGGACACCACAGTTTGATATCACCAGTCCATAACGTGTGCTGAGATGGCTTGCCAGGAGTTTCCATTCTTTAGTCTTGTTTCTCAAGGTTCTTTCACAGGAAGGAAAGGGCGATTGGTACACGATCAACAAAGTCTTAGTTACTGCTAACAAGCAAAAGCTTCCAGAGATTGGATGGAGAAAATGACTGACTGGATTTGAGACTTCAGATTCTTTTTGCCAGGCAAATCTCCNTCATCCCCCCTCCCCCCACGCCCACCCTCACCTCACCACACCCTACACCAAACTGTCTACATTCAGCTCTCCCCCACGCCCCTCACCGAACAAAGCAATGTAAATACCACACGCACGTGCGCACACACACACCCTTTTTAAAAGTGTAGCAATTCCTTCCACAATCTCTCCTTTAAAACAGTGCTTTTCCAATTTTGGTCCACATTAAAAAATGCAGGGAATAAAATTGTGATCTTTAGGCCAGTTAATCTTGTGTCTGTTAATATTTTAATGTTAGGAGTGGATCCTTTGCAGCAATTTAAACTATCACTAATGTAGGTGACATCATTTATTGTGGGGAAGCGAATGACTTGTTCTTGAACCTTGTTAAGGCTATACTGAGAATCAGTTGTCTTTGCTACCAATTTATAATTGTATTTCTAAAATACACTAACGTCAGTTTCCTGCATTATCCTGCTTCAACAGCTGCCTATCTAAAAGATCTGATTTGAATCAGTTTTTTTTTACCTGAGTAGCAGTGGCAGGCATCACTGGATTTAACACACTAATTTTTATTTAATACTAAGGTTCAATTAAGCATCAAAATATCTAATCAAGTTATGGTTCATAAATGGAAATGGACTGGCTCTCTACAAACTAACCAACAGTTGGGTTGGTGCTCTTTGATATAATTTGATATTGGTTACCATACTAAGGATTTAACAAGTGTGCTAACTTTTGGTGCTGATTTACAATGGGGGTATGGCTGGTAGGTGTTGGCACCTTTTCCCCTTACTGAAGCCTTTCACCTGCTATACCTTAGGCCATTTCCTGTCCAAATCATTACAGTGATGGAATGGATCTTATCACCAAATTTCATCTTGCTACATCCCTCAACTGCTCTGAAACCTTCTCCTCCTACCTCAGCTTGTTCCACTTCCTTCATCTCCTTTAAAATCATTCTTCGCCACTAACCAACTTCACCCACGTTTCCCACTCTGGTAAGGATAGCAGATTTCCTTAAAGGACATTGACATGTACTGATTCTCAAACCCCGGTACTCCCAGGGACACCGCAGAAGTTCTGTCAGCCTTTGGCCTCTGTGCCAAAGGATTTCTCTTTTTCATCGTTTTAACTGACCTTGTCTTCGGAGTTCTGTACTCTCCTGTCCTCCCTTCACATTAATTTTCTGCTCAAATTCAAAGCAGTATTGTCATCTGAGATCTCTGTGCTCCTCCAGTTCTGGTTTTTTTGTGTATTACTGATTTTAATTAAATCCAGCATTGGCAGGCGCACTTTTACCTGTCTGGATCTTGAGGTTTGCAATTCTCTCCCTGTATCTTTCTAGCTCCCTGTCCTCCTTTCATACGTTCATTAGCTTTTCGTAACTTGCACTGATATCTCGTGATATGACTCCAACAAAGTTTTTGTTGGATTATTTGCTCCTGTGAAGAGCTTTGGGATGCTAAACATGCATCATAAATAAAGACAAAAGTTATCGTTCTTGATATAACAATAAATAAAGATAGAAAAAACTGCTGACATGCAGTTAGTCATTTCACACTATCACACAAGGTCAACATCTATCTCAGTGCTTTTAGGTGACATGGAAGGAGAGGAATACAAATACATGTAAGAATACTAAAATAACTCCACAAAGTCTGGTATCCTGTCACTTTCTTTTTCATATGTGGAGAGTCCTTGACACTGATTCAGCTCCCTCAGAACCAGCTCTCAGCATGAGCAGAACCTCTGACACTCTTGTTCTTGTGTCAGCCAGGGCTCCCTGATTGGACAAGATTAACAGCACCAGTCAGGGAACTCATATTCTGAGGTCCACCTAGCTGACCTTGTTACAATCACAACAAATACGAACGAGCAGCCAGCATTAGAAATCTGAACTTGGCATATATACTATTTGGCTCGTGCAGTTGGAAATAAGATTTCTTTATATTGAGTCCATTTTAGCTGATGAAGAATTTGAGTTGCAGAGTGTGAAGGTGAAAATGATCAAGTCAATAATGTCTTCAGACTGAAAAGAACTGGAGAATCTCGGTAGTGAATGACCTGACCTTTGACATGTTCTGCTGCAGTCAGCTGTATTTTGCGTGTTAACAAGCCAGTTGCTAATCTCTCTGCTCCCACTGCACACTGGAGTGGAAGATTGTCTCAGATTGCAGAAAATCTATTGCAATGACATTGAACTGAAGAAATAAATCCTTTTTTATATGAATAAATAACCAGTGGTGTTTTCCTTTTACCACAAAGCTATTGCAGTCAGGAAAAGGATCAGGGAATGGCTTGCTTAGTGGTGGCTTTAGATATTTCCCCTCTTATGTTTTTGGCAGGCTTTTACCTGACCTTTTTGGTACACTGTATACACAACAGGGACGTGCAATGAAATAAATCAACACTGCACTTGACAATATTCCAGGTTTGCGTCTTTAGCGTTTTCTTTGATCTCTGCATCAACCAACTGCCATAGGAAACTGCCTAATTGTTTGGACTGAAGGTCACTGCTATAGGATACAAACTAATCAGCACCCCTTCCTCTTCTGTACCGGAAAGAGATCACAAGATGTAAATTGAAAACTACACCTCTGTTCCCTCATTGCTGAAGGAAGTGTGTAACTCGGCTAAATCTATCAAAAGGGTCCCAGGTTTTGATTTTTCAATTTGCATTGCATTAGATGATTGCAGGCAGCAAAATAGAATGGATCCCTCAGATGGCTTACACTGGGAAAGGAAAACTACTATTCTCACCCCTGATGCTGTTGGAAAATGCATTTGGGTGGCATCAGGATCAGGACAGGAGTCCGCTTGACTGAGTCTCCGTACCCTTTGAATACTTAGGAACAGGGGTAGCTCATATAATACTTTGAAGTCTGTTCCTATATTCAATTGCTGAACTGTGTTGTAACTCTGTGAATCTGCCTTTGCACCATATCCCTTGACACTTTTGATTGACAAAGATTTATTGGTCTCACGTTTAAAATTAATAATTGAACTAGTATCCATTGTTGTTCCAAACTTTTAGACAAATCCAATAACACTAGACTTTATCTCCCCAGTCTGTTTCTCTTCATACTTTAAACTTCTAAATTTCTGGAAGTATGATTCTTGGACAGAATTTAATGCCCTTCCTGTGACTGTATGTGTTAGTGTTTAAGGAGTTGGGTGCAGGAGACCATTCATCTTTTCATCTCCACTCCAGTTACATTTTTGGCACATAAATAGCCTTTCCCTTCATTCCATTTGAAGTTTTTAAGTGGGCAAATAATCCCTAATTAATTGGGGACCCTCTTGTCAAAGGCATTCAGTACCTTATCAAGGGCTCCAACATTGGGATTTGGTTGGTTGGGAGAGGGTGGGGGTGTTGCCTTCTGGGAACCAACCCCATTTGCTCTTGTTGCCAACAGCCCCACCCTGTAAAGCCCTTCTACCATCACTCACTTGTGGCCTGTGATCCAGCGATAATCCTAAGCTTTTGGATGGGTGTAGCACAGGTCACCACTTCTCTGCTGGTGCTGCCATTCAGTGGATCCATTGGCCTTTATTGGCTGGCAGCTCTTAGCAGGTGGGATTTCCATTCCTGGGATCCTTTGGCCTTCCCTGAAAGAGGCAATGCAGGGCTCTCAAGCTGGCATGCATGACCGCCATTAAATATTAACCCTTGTTTGGTCACATTTTGCTGTAAGTACTCAGTTGAGAATGGGTAGAAGACCTGAGGGAGTTAAGTGTTTATCCAGCAGTCACAAGCCTGAATACCAGTTGTAAGCACCAAGAATGTGCCCGTAGACTGATCCAGTTCAAGTATACTGATGGAAAGTGGCAAGATATTGCAAAAGGTTAGTTGAACCCAATTTAAAGATATGTTTATTTATTTATTCATCTACCAAGAGTCTAAGTTATCAAATCAATTTTACAAGTTATTAATTTTGTGGAAGGCATTTGCAATCTTCAAAGTCTGCATTGTCTAGTTGACAAAGTTGTCTTTGTGGGAAAAGGACTCAAGATGTTTATTGTTTTGTTGGAGTCTTGTTTTTGTTTTCTATTGTTTTCTACTGGAAGTTGAAAGATGTGCCAACAAGGCAAATGTAGATTTTGTTAATCAGAATTGTTGCACAACAAAGCCCCTATAACACAATGAAAGCAAACTTTTGGCTTCCCCCAGTACTCAGCAGTGAATGAGGGAGGGCTTGATACATATTATTTGGGTGTTACACATAGATTGGATATAGATTATAGGTATTTTCTAATCACCTTATTCAGAGATGTAATTCTATACCTCTGGAGCAGGTGGGATGTTAACCTGGGTCTCCTGGCTCAGAGGTAGGAACGCTACCATTTGTTGTCTTGCCATGTGGTTGCCTATCCCAGCACACCACAGCAGTTTTTCTTTGCATTTCAAATTAAATCACAGATAGTTGGTCATGGTAATCGACAATAGCTGGCAACCTATATTAGGGCTAAATTATCATGAACATAGAAGCTATTTCTCCAAATCATATGAAACATCAACTGGTTTTGAATCCAGGTTTTTGTCATCCATGCAAATATGATTTTAAATGCTAAATCAAAAGATCCAACACAACGTATTTTGATTTTAGACAGTTTCTCATTACTTAAGATAGATGAATTGACTGGCACCATCGGCCATTCCGACTGATTTAGATGGTTATCTTTTTGGAAAAATTGTGTTAGCAACAATTAAATAATCCTATGGCCATGATTTGTGGCTAAATTAATCTACCAGTGGCTCCAGTCAGTAGGAGATGAGGGGTAAGAGTGTGATGTACAATCTAAAGTTCCATATACTCCTGTGAAAACCTTGGTCTTTCATTTTTGTTTGTAGGTTTTCTGTGAATTGGCAAGTGTACAGTTTACATTATTTTTCCATTCTTTTTCCCTAAAATCAGTCCTTAAAGTTCACCGTTGTTGACCTGCTGCTTCAGTTTTCAGGTTGTGTTAATGTGAAGTACTCTGCAGTGAAGGTGGATGTGGTAGTTGTCATTTGCTGTCCCTCGGTTTAATGTTGTAAATTTCTGCTATGTGTCTTAACGAACAAATCTAAATAAAACCTGAGTAAAACAGTTTGAGAAGAGGAACAACATAACTTGGTCAATTTATTCCTCTTTTGGAATTGGTTACCTCAAAGGAGTCATCTGCTTGGTGTTTGCCATTGATTGTAGGACAATCGTTGCAAGCCTGTTTGATGTCGGACTAACAAAATGTGAGATCATTGCTCTTGTTTACTCGAGCTTTTTCAGTCATGGTGGCTGATAACATGCCAGATGCAACCATTTCAGATACAAACCAATCTTAAAAAGATAGTCTGTTATTATCTTGGAGTTTGAATTTAATAAACATGTTTGAATCTGTAATTAACCTCTGCCTTCACTCTGGCAATGGTAATTAGATTTTATTGTTCAAGATCCACCTCAGCAGCAGAACTGAATTCTTGAGTTTTGTGGTATAATGTGTTTGTCCACACATATCTATGTAGAGCAAAGTCAGGGCAAAATCTACCAGTGTATCTACAAATCTTGTGCTTTATATTTGCAATACTGCAGGATCACAGTTTATCACAGATGTAATTCATTTGTAATTAAATGAAGCAACCCAATGTTTGTTTGCTTGTTAAAGAATTTTGCTGCACAAGAATATTAAGTTTATGCAGACCAAGATAGATAGATGGAGTTAAGTTGCAGATTAACCATGAAACTGAAAGGTGTAAAACTCGAGTAGAATGGCCTACTCCTATTCCTATGGCTTGGAGAGTTGAAACTATTGATATCTGTAATTGGCTGTCCAATTGAAAGCAATTAGAATTTTTTGGATTTGCTTACAGACACCCCAATACTTCATTTAATTCCGTACTAGAGCAACAGTTTTAAAAAACAAGCTGGCCCAATTAAACATAGCTTTATCTTATTGACAAGCTATCTTAGCTATGGTTAATGTGGAGTGGGCGGTTCGGGATTGATCCAGGGCGTTCTTGCATTGTGAACCTGGGAGTAGATTTGCAAAACTGTCCACTGCAGTTGGAGCAAGGCCTGAGGAAAATCAAGTAAATCTCTCCAGGGAAAACCATGTCATAGTTTACCTGATCACAAACTAAATGGTGGATCCACTTGATATGTTACAAATTGAGATGGCCACGGCTATACAGGAAATTACAGTTTCCAGGTGTTCAATGTAATAGCACTAAATAAACAGGACAAATATTCTCAGGATACACAGTAGACCATTTCAGTCTGAATTGAACCTTTGAACTTCTCCATTACAAAAGGCAGTGGAAATGATTACAGAGGCTAAAGGTGTGAAGGGCTATGGGGAGAATATGCATTGAGATAGAGGACTAGATGTGAGCATGCAGAATTGTGGAGCAGGCATTATGGAGTGAATAGCCTCGTCCTGTTTTCTGTGATTCTGAAAGATTTGAAATGTTGTAAATGAAATATATTTATACTGTAAATAACATGTTAAAGTTGTTTGAATCTAATAGAAATAGATACAAAATGATTCTGTACCTGTAAAAAGAGGAGATTTGTACTTTCTGTTCTACAATGGCACTGTGTTACTCAGGCCTGTCGAGGTGAGTCTGTGCATCTTCTGCCCTCGAGTCTGAAAGGTTTTTCAAACGATGTGGCTTTACGTTGCATAGTGTCAAAACAGGATACGGATCAGACTCAATGGCAGGTTGCTCTCATTGTTAATTCTTCATCAGCCCACTAAGTAAATCACTGTATTACAAAGTTCTGTACTTCTATAGTTTAAGGAGACAACTGGCAATATCATTATTGCTAGGGGAAAGTGAGGACTGCAGATGCTGGAGATCAGAGCTGAAAATGTGTTGCTGGAAAAGCACAGCAGGTCAGGCAGCATCCAAGGTAGATTCCTGAAGAAGGGCTCATGCCCGAAACGTTGATTCTTCTGCTCCTTGGATGCTGCCTGACCTGCTGCGCTTTTCCAGCAACACATTTTCAGCAATATCAGTATTGCCCCATGGTAGCATATCTTGGAGCAATGGCAAAATTACGATCCACTCACTATTTTCTCCTTCATTCCAATGCAAGGACACCAAAATAGTCAAAATGAGGAAAAGATAGCCAGCTGATGGTTTGAAGATGACTATAAAGAACATGGTGTGTGTCAAAGAATTAAAGGTCAAATTGTGGTGAATCATATGCTCCACATATTCCTTTATCGAACTTGTGGGTGTTAAAACGAACAATGCATGGACCACAATTCTTTATTTAACCAAAACTAGGTAACTTTCCAATTGATTTCATTTTGGTTCATAGGTTTTTGCTGTCTACAAAAATATATGCATTTTAGGTTTGATGAGGCAAAATATAAATCTCATTGTGTTCATAGCATATATCAAACATTGTATTTGAAGGCTTTGTGAGAAATGGTCTTTTGTAAACAAAGGTCTTTTTTCTTTGGTAAAACAATGGTCAAAATGATTGAGGCAAACTTTCCTAAAGCATATTTTAACTATTTATTTTCTCTCAAACTTATAGGTGGTAATGGCACCTCATGAAGCATCTGTGGTGTTTGTCGATAACTACATCAAACTCCTGGCTGATTGTAGCACGGAAACATTCCAGAAAGTTCTTGACATGAAGGTGAGGTCGTAGAAGCGTATTTTCCATTATTAATTCCGCAGATTCAATTTTTATAGGACTAGCACTTGTTTACTATTCTTTCAAAAAAATTTATAAAAATTTTTAAAAATATTTCTATCTAGGTTTTTTTTCTAATTTTCCCCTCCTTATTAATCTTTAGGTCATTCTTTACTTTTTTAATATTCCACCCATTTTCTGATTTGCCTCTCCTCTATTTGTTTTTATACCCTTGAATATTTTCCACTTCATTTCAATTGACCTAATTCCAGTAACTTTATCCAGCTCTGTTTTAATGCCCTCATACTTGCTCTTATTTAAATAAAAGTCTCTGCTTCAAACTGAATATAAAATTCAGTTGTCATATGTCTGGGATTGCATTCACTATGAGCAGGAAAGTGGAGTTGAGGACTATCAGATCAGCCATCCTGCTGTTCTTATGGACTGGCTGTTAAATATTGGTGGTTACAATATATTCAAATAAAGAGAGAAAGGAAAGGAGGAGTATTAGTTCCAGAGAGCAATACAGTGCTGGTGAAAGAGGATGTATCAGAGGGTTCAACAATGTAGTCAATTTGGATAGAGCTACAGAATATAATTGCATTGTTCGGTGTACTCTACAGACCAACAACTATTGGGAAGGATGGAGAAGAACAAATCTGCAGGAAAGTTATACAGCATTGCCAACATTATTGAGTCGCTATAATGGGGACTTCAATTACCCATAGATCTTGGTGTGTTGGGGATAATTTCAAAGCTTGCAGATGAGATAAAATATGAAAGAATTGTAAACTTTGAGGAGGATTATGCAGAAATCCAGAAGGACATAGGCAAGTTCATGGAGTGGCAAGTTGAGAGGTTCAATGCAAAGAAATGTGAGGTGATATATTGTCTTTCAATGTCCTTCCTACCAAAATACAAGTTAGGGGGTACAAGTCTAAAAGGGCACAGGAGCAGAGGGTGTATTTGAGCACAGATCATTAAAGGTGGCAGGAGAGGTGGGGAAAATAATAAAACAGAGTCTTTAATTTTCTTTTATTATTTTTGCAACCTCTAGTCTTTTCTGATGATTTACTCTTAGATTTGTACTCTCCTTCCCTTACTATTATAATCTATTTATCATTTCTATAATATATTTCTCTCTCACCATGCTTCTACTCTTGGCTTTACCACATCTTTCTAAATTTGATTGTTTATCCCCATTGTTTAGTTTAAAGTCCTTTCTACTTCCCTAGTTATATGGCTTACTTGAATACTAGTCCCAGTATGGCTTAGATGTTGACTGTCCCAGCAGTACAGACCCTGCTTTGCCCAATACTAATACCAGTGCCTCTAAACTAGAACCCACTTCTACCACACCAGTCTTTCAGACAGAGATTTCAGATTCTTTGAGGTTCTGCTTAATTCAATGCCTAGCCTGTTATACTGACTTGGAAAATCACCTTCCTTGTACTGCCTATGCCATTGGTATCTGCACAGTGCACAACAACTCCACCACCCATGCTTCTCGAATGCCAAGTGGATATCCTGAATCCTGCACCAGGCAGGCAACGCAGCCTTCTGGACCTGTGCTCTTTGCTGCTGAGAACAATCTAAATCCCCCTCACTATAAGTGTCTCCAATACACTACATTCCCTTTTTGCTCACCCTATTTGAATAGCTTGCTATGCAGCTTCCAATCTCATTTGAACAAGCTGAAAGAACTGCAAACCTGTTACAATTGCAAAGGCTAGGCTCTTCCCCTCCTCTCCAATGACCTGTCTCACTTACAGTCCTACCCTCCTTTCCCTGACCAGTGACCAAATCTCAAGATCCTGTTCTGAGGAGTGTAACCCCTTTCTGGAATAAAGTTCCAGGTAACATTTCCCCTCCCTTATGTGTCACAGTCCTGTAGTTTAGTCTTCAGCTCAAAAACTCTAAGCCAAAGCTGCTGAAGCTGCAAACACTTACCGTGGATTTGTTTGCCCTGGATCTCAGTGGCATCCCTTAGTGCCCAGATTCTGCAATTGCAGCAGAAACCTGCCCAGAATCTTTATTGTCTCTTAGTTAAACAAAATAAAATTGGCTGAGTGATTTATAAACAACAGAGTATGATTAGTGGATACTTTTTCAGGTTTATTAATAGGGACATAGAGTATAAGAGCAGGGAGGTGATGTTGAACTTGTATAAATCGCTTGTTAGAACATAGAACAATATAGCGCAGGACAGGCCCTTTGGCCCTCAATGTTGTGCCTACCTGTGAGCTATTCTCAGCTCATCCCCGTACACTATCCCATCATCATCCATGTGCTTATCTAAGGATTGTTAAAATCTCTCTAATGTGGCTGAGTTAACTATATTGGCAGGTAGAAATTCCACACCCTTACCACTCTGAGTAAAGAAGCTGCCTCTGACATCTATTAGCCCTCAATTTGTAGTTATGCCCCCTTGTACAAGCTGACGTCATCATCCTCGGAAAAAGACTTTCACTGTCTACCCTATCTAATCCTCCGATTATCTTGTATGTCTCTATTAAATCCCCTGTTAGCAGACCCAAGTCTCTCAGCCTTTGACATTGATGCCGTGTGGTTGGAGGGTCCCAAGGTGGAAGATGAGGCGTTCTTCCTCCAGATGTCGCGTGGCTAGGATTTGGTGGTGGAGGAGGCCCCGGACTTGCATGACCTTGGCAGAGTGGGAGGGGGACTTGAAGTGATCGGCCACAGGGCAGTGGGGTTGTTTGGTGCATGTGTCCCAGAGATGTTCTCTGAAACGTTCCACAAGTCGGCTTCCTGTCTCCCCAGTGGTAGAGGAGACCACATCGAGAGTAACAGTCACAGTAAATGAGGTGTTTGGATGTGCAGGAAAATCTCTGCCAGATGTGGAAGGATTATTTGGGGACTTGGACAGAGGTGAGGGGGGTGGTCTGGGTGCAGGTTTTACACTGCTGTGGCAGGGGAAGGTGCTGGAAGTGCAGGGTGGGGGTGCGTGGACCTAACGAAGGAGTCACAGAGGGAATGGTCTCTGTGGAATGCAGATAGGGGAGGGAAATACATCTCTGGTAGTGGGGCCTGATTGTAGGTGGTGGAAATGGTGGAGGATGATGCACTGTATTGGGAGATTGGGCTGGAAGGTGAGGACCAGGGGGGTTCTATCCTTGTTCCAGTTGGAGGGGTGGTTTCAAGGGTGAAAATGTAGAAGTGGAGGAGATGCACTGCAGAGCAATATTGACCAGGTGGGCGGGGAAATTGCAATCCTTGAAGTAGGAGGCCATTTCGGAATTGCACCTCCTGGAAGCAGATACAGCAGAGGCAGTGAAATAGGGATTAAGGCATAGCCTTTTTACAGGAGGGGGTTGGGAGGAGGTGTAGCCCAGGTAGCTGTGGGATTTGGTGGATTTGAAGTAGATGTCAGTGTTACAGCCAAGAATGAATGATGAATAAAAACGTGCAGAGGTCAGTCACAGGAACCAAGATGATTGTCAATCATCATGTAGTTTTGCTCCCCGCTCCCAAACCTATAGCTCCTCAGAAGCTGGCCTCTTCTCAGTCTTACTCTTCACTTCTGTCCTTGCCAGCATGCCCAACTTTCAAACTCATCAATTGGAGAATTACTGGTGAGAATTTACATTCTTTCATTTAATAGCAGTTTATTGGAGCACTGCCCTCTAATTACACCTCCTCAAGTCTGCCATACTCCAGTAAAAGCAATTCAAATGGAATTTTTCATAATTTATATTTGAAACCATAAAATCATGAGCAACTGAAAATTAAACTCTATGTTTAATTAGTGAAGCGCACCAAATTGCAGCTCTGTGGGTGAGGTACTGAGAGATACTGCACAGGTGCAGTCACTGAGGCGGAGATAACCAACTGCCTTAAACAAGGCATGGAATAATTACATAGGAGGAAACAGACCGTTCAGCCCAGTGGGTCTGTGTCATTGTTTATGCTCCACATGTTTCCTCCCTCAATGATTCTTCTAACCCCGAAAGCACAATCGACTACTCCATTCCACTTCACCTTTATCCATCTTGTCCCTGATGCAACTATACTATTCCCACCGCCTTCTACAATATGACTTTTGTCAGAATAAATGTAAGTGTAATTAAACAGTCGATGTGTAAATCTGCTTGTCATTTTGCTACAAGTCCCTGTTTTTTGGTATTGCAGGGTCTGAAGCGCAGTGAACAAAGCAGCATGCTGGAACTTTTCCGACAGAGGCTACCTACTCCTCCTTCAGGTGGAGACAACAATTTAACAACGTCGTTATCTGCACCGTCCCCTGAACAGGAATCTTCCAGGATCCGTAAACTGGAAAAACTCATTAAAAAGCGGCTGTAAATGAAGCTCAAAGTTGCACAGATCGGGCTTTTCTGAAATATCAGCTCTTCCAGTTGCTAATGTGACAAAAGAACTTTTCCCCTCTCCTTGCGTCTTATCCTCAATATCTTGTCCCCCTCCTCACTCTTCTTTCCTCTCTGTCAGAGTCTGTGTCACAGAAGCAGCAACCATCCTGTTTATCTTGTTTTTGTTCCTGGAGATGTTAATTCACTATTGCAATTACAGTCATCTTTCCAGCTGAGGAAGTCTCCAACCAACCACAATATAGAGACTGTCCCCAACTACTCATTGTCCACCTCTTCTCTTACTTTGGGTTTGAGTCAGAATTCTGAGCTGCCTGAGAAGTTTCACATTCTGCCACTGCGCAAGAGGTTCAGAATTCACATAAATGTGTATAAAATTGCAATCAGCGAGTTTTAATGTATTTTGCACAGAGGATAGCTTTGTGTTCCTAATGGGCCAAATGCAGTCACGGAGCTGAAGTGAACCAAGCGCTTGATGTGGTGGACCCCCTCAGCAGTTGGCTGGAATTATAAAGGCAGTGCCCATAGCTCTTCATGAATTAACATAGTCCTGTTTTGTCAGAATTGGAATGGTCCCATTAAGTATATGTACTTGAACAACTGGAAATTTCATATAAATACTGATCACGGAAACCCAAATTGTTTAACTGACTGGTACAATTTCACTTAATTCAAATGAAAGACTGTACATTTAACATGTTCAGTGTTGAAGTTCCGTAACATCCTGGAGTGTATTTTCTGAAATTCACTCCAGAAATTTTCAGAATGATGCTGTTAGCAGTTGAATTGCAGTAAAGTTCCACTGCTGCATTAGGAATTGGAATCTAGATATCAGGATATTGCCTTGTTGATAATTTGATGGAACAGAATCCAAAGATGTGCAGATTAGGTGAATTAGCCATGCTAAATTGCCCATAGTGTCCAGAGATGTGGAGATTAGCTGCATTAGTCAGGGGTAAAATGTAGAGTAGAAGGGTAGGGGAATGGGTCTGAGTGGGTTACTCTTTGGATGGTCGGTGTGGACTTGTTGGGCCAAACGGCCTGATCCACACTGTAGGGATTCTATGATTACATGAACCATGAATGCAAACTGTCTCCAATACCCTTACTCACCGTGTGGTCCTAGAGATCCAAAAGCAGACCACTTATTATATCTGCAGCATAATTGCATATATTTTTAACTCTTTGTGAAAAGGCAACATTACATACACATAAAATATGGTGGATGCTTATGAAATCCTCATGCTATTTAAATGAACTAAAATGAATTAGGGCAGGACAGTAACTCAAGTAGTTGAGTGTTTGATTCACCAAGTAGAATGTCAAAAGTTTGTGCTAACTTAGTTTCTGAATTGAATGCTAAAGTTAATGTCAGTCTTTGCTCATACAGAAAATAAAATCTCTTACAGAAGAGCTTGTGGGAGAAGGGCAGTTCAAATAATCTAATTCACAGATAAGCATTACCATTGGGTGTTGCATAAAAGGACTAGGGACATTGAGAATGAGAATACTTTTATTTCACTCTGTGTCTTGGGTTTGATCTTGAGCAGTGCTCACATTGAAAGCCCTCAGGAACTAGAAGAGTGACAAGTGATATAAATTTGTAAGTCTCAAACTAGTTCCAAATAAGCAAAGTTAAAAATCTCACAACGCCAGGTTATAGTCCAACAGGTTTATTTGGAAGCACTAGCTTTCAGAGCGCTGCTCCTTCATCAAACACCTGATGAAGGAGCAGCGCTCCGAAAGTTAGTGCTTCCAAATAAACCTGTTGGACTATAACCTGGTGTTGTGATTTTTAACTTTGTACACCCCAGTCCAACACTGGCATCTGCAAATCCAAATAAGTAGGTGCTCATAACATATACTGCCCCACAGCATTAAGCAATGGAAAAAGTTGTAATTCTCATCAGCCCAGTATTGAAGGATGAAACTGGCTATTGGGAGTGAATGATAAGAACTGTACCTTTGTATAAAACCCATACTCAGTCTGATCTGAGAAAAATTGTTGTTGATGCTGGTTTCAAAATAAGTGAGATTTTAAATTTCCTGAGCAGTTCATTTCTATTATTTTGAGAGCAGAAGCTGTTAAATATATCATATCCTTACCACCATAACAAAAACACTTACAAGCAGGATTTCTGTTATAGGGGGCGAGAAACTGTTTTTGGAACTGCTAGGTTGCATTTTCTGGTTTTTCTGTAAATAAAATTCTACTGTATTCCTTATGGAATTCATAATAATGCAGTACTGTTGTCAGAACAATTTTACTTGTATCAACATGTATAGGCTACAATTATTCAGAGTAACTTTATTCAAATTTCTGACAGTTCAATGTGTTTGCACTACATTCCAACGCTTAATTTAAATCAGATCATTTAAGTTATCTAGCGCAAAAAATAGGTTTGAATTATTGAGTAGACTGTAATTCCTTTGGAACTGCTCAGTGTTAAACTTGAACAGTCATTGTCAATTCATGCAAAGGACTTCAAAGATATGGGGATATAATAAAAATTTTTAAACTTGCCAATGCACAATATTTTAAACCTGGTTTAAAAAAACAGTAACTTCTCTCTCTGTTACACTCTAACACACAGATAAATATACCTAATGGGGTGAATACTGTTTCACGTTTATACACTAATTTATTCTCTGTCTTGTGAAGGCACTAATGCTTGCTGGGTACAGTTTCATAGATATATGCAGCCTGTCAATAACTTATTCAGGTGCAGTGTTCCAGGCAGTGAATGTTCGTAGGTTGTTCTACCAAAGGGAGCAGTACAGTCCAGCACGTCCCCATCAATAATCTCTTTTGTCTTACATCCAGAAGACACCTGGGTAGCAATCAGGAATGGAACCTTTGAGATGTCTTATTCCTCTCCTCTTCTCTCCCCGCCCCCATCCTGATCATCTGCCCGGTTAATGTGGCCCAACTGTGATCTGTTAAGCAGAACTAATTCACCAGAAATAGAACCAAGATCAAAAATTCTAAAAATGTGCAGCACAATTCTGCACCCATTGGGGAAAGTCTTTGGAACTTGTGTTAAAACTTCAGATTTTAATAAAATAATTACTGACACAAGATACTGGAATTAAGTAAATTCAGTAACTGCTCTTCACCGATGCAGACTGCTCTGGGGTGTCAGACGTGAAGGAGTAAGACCGGTTCTTTTTACTGAATAGACCTGTTGAATACCTATTGCATGCAGCTTTCAATCATTTGCCTTTGAGACTTAAGTAAAATATTTTTGTTGTTTTGTGCAAGAATAAGAAACACGCCACTTTTTACTTCAAAAAACACGTTAAAGCTTTGTAGGTGGCCATTTGATATTTGTGAGGAAACCTAATACCATCCACTGAAACAATATGCAAGGCATTGGTGACCACTGCCCAGACTGGCTATGGGATTGCAAGCTACACCATAAACTTTGTATTCACAGCCTGGTCCAAAGCAAAAACTTTGGAATTGAGGGAGATATTCACAACCCTAAAGAAAGCAAAAACTCTGTGGTAAACCAATGTTTAGAGAAATCAGTCTTGGTACTTGGCTCCATTATTATTGTCTTTTACACTGGCTGTGTCTGGAGAAACAATATCCATCTTGCTTTATGTCCCAGTGTAAATGAAAAGCCTTACAAGCAACATAGTTTATCTTGGAATGGATTTTCTTAATTTTCCCTGGTTTGTGTAGCACTTAAGTTTATTTAAATCTGGGTTCTTCCACTGGACTTTTATATATTTGATTTCAGGATGTAAATTTTATGTTACTTATTTCTGATTTATGTCCAGTTTCACTACTTCCAACATGGGTGTACAGTTCAGAAATGCAGAACGGTTTAAACCTTGTGTGATGCTGTGTTGAGCCTGTGGTGTATTTTTGGGTGATAACTGCAGTGTTGGAGCTGTTTGCATATTATTTCATTGTGCAGGCCAGTAAAGATATATTTATCTCATTTGTCGGTGTTTATTTGTGTTGGCGTGATATTTAGGGTTGTGTCAATTAACTGATTATAATCAGTTTTAATATTAATATAAGCAAACATAAATATAAATAATTGATTTAATTAAACAGCTTACTAAAGCAGCCAAGAAGGGAAAAAAGGAGCGATTGTATATTGTTGATTTTTGTCCAGAACCTATTATTGAGAACACTGCCATAAAACACTATCACCTTGAACTTATACCATGTGACACTTGCATGCAAAATATTTGATCCCTCTGCATTGTATTTCTTTACTTGTTACTTCAATGGTAGTCTTATCTGTTCACTTTAATTGTTAAAGCTTTGTAAAACTGCGTGCAAAGGAATGTCATTTGAATGTCACATTCAACTATGGCATAATGTTATTTCAAGGCTGCTGTTCTTTGGTCTATAAATTCATTGTTGCAGGCCCTTAGGCGAGTAAACTTTGGGCGATGAATATAATTAATTCCACATGACTGAAACCGCATTGAATTATTGGCATAATCCAAATTGTGTTTTGTTGGTTAACTCCAGCGATTCTAAAATAGGGAATGGTTACAGTAGATTGTTTCCATCTATGTCCAGCTTACAGTTTGACTTTGCATAACTTTTACTTTAGGGATAAGGTTTGTTATTTGAAGTAATCTGAATACTGTTGATTGCTGAATCACAGTAAGAGCATTCCGTTGCCAAAAAGAACACATGCCCGATTCTCTGTCTTAACTGTGTTTGTTGGTCAGCGGTTAGGTGTAAGTGCCTGAGCATGCAACAGAAAAATCAACCAGAGCGTACACTTCTGATGACATTCTGGAAGAGCTGTGAATCTATGTGTGAGAGAGAATATCCAACTCAGGACTGCATTATCTCTGATCAAGATGCTCTGATGCTCACAACCTAGACTTGAGTGGCCATGTGAGTGAGGTATCAGAGAGGTGCTGTCACCTGTTGAGCTGTAACACAGCAAGTATGAACCTCCACAAGAAAAGAGGATTTTTTTTTAAAGTTGCATCTTTTATGAAAGGTTTGGACTTGTAAACAGTATTTGGAAGTAGCAAATCGGAGAAGATGTACTTATTTTGATTTATTGGACTGTTCTTTAATTGTCATTCAAGATAAATGTAAAACCGTATGAGACTAAAACTTGTGTAATAGTGTCTTGTAAATGAGTCGTGTCTTGATCAACCAGTTAAATACATTTTAAATAAAAAGACATGACCATAATATCATCATTTCCCTCAGTGCTCTGTTACATTAAAATAATTAAAAGATAGCTAAATCCCCCTGTTTCGTATGAAATACATTTTTAGTGATTGATTAACTAAATTATCTTTCTCCTTTGCAAGGTTAAATTCCAATCCCTAGCCTGAATTATGGCTGAACACCACTGCTACTCAGTTACTGTGAGTTGTCAAATCCAAATCTGCAAAGAAGGAAAAGGTACTGTGAAGGTGATGCAAATACAAAGACTAACTTTATAAAAATGAATGGGTGAGTACCATGTGACTATGTTGGAGAGCAGGCAGGAAAATGGAGTTGGGGCTGAGGTCATCCATGATGGTAGTGAATGGTGGAGCAGGCTCAATGGGCTTGTTTACTCCTCCTCCTAGTTCTTCTGCAATGTGGAATCTCTGATTGGAAGGAGTTAGCAGGAATTCAGATACCTATCACATCCAGTTCTACACCAGTTAAAGCTAAAGGAAAAAAAAATTGTGGTCTGGGGATTGGGGGCAAACAGTGGCAATCAGAGAAACAAGTGCCCTAACTCCCAAACTGTAGCCAACTTAGCAAGAAGTGCTGTGCATCAGGCGTGAGATTTCAAAATATTGTCTGAATGCCTTACTGAAAGTTTGCTTGAAGATCTTTATGACATATCAAATAAGATGGGGAAAAATGCAGCTTGTTTGAAGAACCAAGATTTTGTCCAATGTTCATTTTAAATATTTCTAAACTGATCACTGGGAAAGCATTTCAAACTGCAACAGGCAATGTCATTAATTTGCATGGTAATTGCTTGTACATGGGTGCTTAAACAGTGCCTTAAATTAAGTTAAAAATGGTCTGATTCTCCAGTTACGATGCATATTAAGGCTTAAGTAGCTGCATTCAATGTTTACGTTGTTGTAAGCAGAGGATTGCTAGCTCCAAATTTCCTTCCACATCACACACTCTCCTAGCTTGCATGTATACTGCAGCTCCTTAATCATATCAGAGTTATAGAGATGTACAGCATGGAAACCGACTCTTCAGTCCAACCTGTCCATGCCGACCAGATATCCCAACCCAATCCAGTCCCACCTGCCAGCACCTGGCCCATATCCCCCCAAACCCTTTCTATTCATATACCTATCCAAATGCCTCTTAAATGTTGCAATTGTACCAGCCTCCACCACATCCTCTAGCACCTCATTCCATATCCGTACCTTCCTCCACATGAAAACGTTGCCCCTTAGGTCTCTTTTATATCTTTCCCCTCTTGCCCTAAACCTATGCCCTCTAGTTCTGGACTCCCTGACCTCAGGGACAAGACTTTGCCTTATTACCCTATCCATGCCCTTCATGATTTTGTAAACCTCTATAAGGTCACCCCTCAGCCTCCAACGCTCCAGGGAAAACAGCCCCAGCCTGTTCAGCTTTTCCCTATGGCTCAAATCCTCCAACCCTGGCAACGTCTTTGTAATCTTGAATTGTTGGAGGTCAATTATCTCAGCACCAGGAAATTTGATGCAGGAATCCTGTAGGAAGTGATTTACCTACCCATCATAACTATTGGAACGATGACCTCCCTACATCACAAGATCAGAGTGGGGATATTTGCTTATCGTAGAGTGTACAGTTCTATTCTCAATGTTTTAGATACGGATGCAGTCTGTGCTTGGATAACGCCAGAAGGCACACAACATTAGGTTATAGTCCCAACAGGTTTATTTGAAATCGCAAGCTTCTGAAGTGCTACTACTTCATCAGCTGAAGTGAAGAGAAGCCACATGGGCACAGAATTTATAATCAGAGAGCTCAAAAGATCATAGAGATGGTATGAAGAGTGTTGACAAGCTAAATAACAAGTCTCTGCAGATGATCAAGAGTGTCAGACGGTGTGAGTAAAGTGTTATCAGTTGAATAACAAGTGAAAGGATAATGTATAATCTGATTAATTAAGGCAGACCTGGATACTACTATCACACGTGGGAATGCCACCCACCACGTGCATGGCAGATTCTCATGTGACTTAGCCTTCGTTGCCTACCTCATAGGCCGCAGGCAAGGACGCCCAGAGGCATGGTATATTGGCGAGACCATGCATATGCTATGACAACGAACGAATGGACACTGCACAACAATTGCTGGGGAGGAATGTTCCATGTCAGTCGGGCAACACTTCAGCAGACAAGGACATTCAGCCTTCAATCTTCGGGTAAGCATCCTCCAAGATATGCAACAACGCAGAATCGCCGTGCAGAAACTGATAGCCAAGCTCTGTACCAATGAAAACTGCCTCAACCATGATCTTGCTACATGTGACACCACCACACTTCTGTATTAGTAAATTCTTCTGACTTTGTCCACCCCAGCCCAACACCTCCACATCAATCTCCATAACATTTGGACTTGGGTCAACAAATGAGAAATAATATTTGTACCATGGAGATTCCGGACAATGCCCAGGTCCAGCAAAAGAAGTTTTCTCCACCTCTTGCCTTTGAGTAATATTACCATCTCTGAATTTCCAGCACATTTAAGGGCCTGGGGTGTTTACCTTTAACCAGAAATAAACATAACATAAGAGCAAGAGTAGGCCATTCAGCTCCTCAAGCCTATCTTACTATTCTATAAGAGCGTGGCTGAACTGCTATGAATTCCTCCTAGCTCTCCACTCTTTGACATTTCAAAGATGTATCTACCTATGCATTAAATATTTCCAGTCATCTAGCCTGTGCAACTCTCTGAGGTAGAGAATTTGCTCAACCATCCACAACAAAAAAACACTGATCACAAGCAGAGACAGACAAGGAATTCTCTGGCAAATAACTTGCTTCCTGACTTTTCAAAACCTTTCTGCCAAAGCACAATTGTAATGGAATGCTCTCCATTTGTCTGAAGCAGGGCAATTCTGACAACAGTCCAAAAGACCAATGTCCTCTACTAGGGTAAGTAACCCTGTTGATTGGCACCTCATTCACCATCTGAAACATATACTCCTTATACCACCAGCATGAAGTAGCAGCAATATGTACCACCTGCACTATACACTGCAGAAACTCATCAAGGCTCCTGCCACAACACCTTTCTAAGTCATGACCTGTACCACCTCAAAGAATGAAAGCAACAGGCATATGGGAACTGCCAATTCCTTCCATGACCCATACCATCCTGACATGGAAATACAATAATTCCTTCATCGCTGGGTCAATGTCCTGGACTTTATTGGCTATAAAGTGTTTTGGGACATCCTGGGGTCATTTACAATTTATTATACATCTGAGTCTTTTTAAAAAGCTAACAGTTGCTAGATATGATAATTCAGTATGCTGCAAAGTGAAAATAGAATCTGTTAAATTTCTGAGATTTTTATTATAAAGTATATGGGAGAGTTTGTTTTATCTCTGCATAGCTGGTTGTGAGCTAACTTTGTCTAAACTGACCATAAGATTAACAATGTGTTCCTCACAAACATCTACTTTAACACTACCTCCAACTTCACAGTGTGGGTGTGGGGGTGGGTGTGCGTGGGGGGAGAGCGAGGGAGAATGTGTGGTTTTACAAAGGAATGCATCTAGAAACCGCACAAATGCCTCTGAGCTGCAAAAGGAATTATTCTTTTTAATTTGGTTCTGGCAGAAAACCTTCACCTTGGAGCTACGATTATTCCAGCAGTCAAAAGCAATTTCTGGATTAAGGCTCAGCAATAGAATATAGTCTAAATTTAAAAATGGATTAAATATGAGAAGTTCCAAGTGAATTAGCAGTGCTATGAAGAGGAATATAAAATTTAAATTCCATGAAACCTTTTTGCTCACCAACCAATAAATTTCTTATGAAGCACAATGGCTGTTTTATTCAGTTAAAGAGGCAACAAAAATACAAATTATTGTTGTTGAGTCCAGCCCGGTGATGGGCAACAGAGATCACCCACATTTTATGCTGGGCTGATTCTCGATCAGACCCTCCCAGTGGGATCTCTGTAAATTGAGAGCTATTGGGCTGAATTTCTGATTTTGGGGGCCAAGGTTGGGTTTGTTATCACAACCTAGCTTGGCTGTTTTAAAGCCCTCCCACCACCCATCCACACACGTTCTCTTATGAGTTGCTTGCTCTGGCATTACTCAATCTATTTAAATGCTGCCAGATTATATTAACCTTCGGTACAGTCACTGGGCACAGTGTAAAGTAGAATCTTCCATGGCTATTCACCCCTGTGGTAGAAAACATAAAAATACTTCCACTAATGTGTAGGGCTTTGGGTTATGTTAGAGAACAGCTGGGCAATACTGTAAGTCTGTACTTCATCCTGAATGAGCCATTAGGATCATCAAACTATTCTGTAGAAGATTTAGCACTAACACAGCTGTATCCATTTCTCTTTGCTTTCATGCTCTTCCTCCCCACACCAACCCCCTTCCAAAAAGGTATGAAAAATCCATCATACTTCTATTGGGGTAGTAAAACAGACATTTTATCTGACTCCAGAGTGTGCTTTTCCTGCAATGTCTCCAAGCAACAAAGACTGTCATTATGGCCTTTCAGAAAGTGCTGGCATTACTGGAGCTGTCAGACTCTGTCTTTGAGTAAGCCTGGCACTGTGTACACACATCATTAAACAACTGTGAAGAGTCATATTTCTGGCGATCTACTTGCTGGTAAACAGGGCCTCAGTGGCACTGAAACTGCTCCAGCTTTTCTACGGTTTAATATTATTGACAATGTTTCTGACAACACACAGATCTGAGGCTGTTGATCCAGTGTAGTAAGAGATGTTCAAGATGAGAGGGGAAAGATTTAAAAGGGACCTCAGGACCAACTTTTTCATGCAGAGGGTGATGTGTGTATGGAGTTAGCTGCCAGGGGAAGTGGTGGAGGTGGGTACAGTAACACCATTTAAAAGGCATCTGTTTGTGAATATGAAGGGTTTAGATGGAAATGGGCGAAATGCTGGCAAATGGGACTTAGTCAGTTTAGGAATGAATGAGTTGGACCAAAGGGTCTGTTTCCGTGCTGTATGAGTCAATGTGTTGTTCTGGAATGTGTCGCCAATTGCTTGGGTTACACCTGAGTGAAACTTTATTGCTGGAACAGCACAGCAGGTCAGGCAGCATCCAGGNNNNCCTGACCTGCTGTGCTGTTCCAGCAATGAAGTTTCAACTTTGATCTCCAGCATCTGCAGACCTCACTTTCTCCTCGAAGATTTACACCTGAGTGAGCAAATCAAATAATCACTGGTGAAATTGTGAAACTTTCTTTTATCCTGGTCTTCCAACCACCCTGATGGATTAATTTTCGTATTTATATTTTTGCCAATAAGAATTTAGAAGGTCTAAAGTTTTTGAGGTGTTGACCATAACAAACTGCAGGTAGCCCAAACAGATTTATGTGATTACAGGTTTCAATATATAATAGACAATTTCAATCTAAAAGTGTCCAACTGAACTCAATAGACATTAAATCCCCTTTTTCCCTCTCAGAAATATTAAGAATTCAGGAAAACAAGATCCCAGCAACTAAGCAATTAGGATAGGATTTGTCAGTTCTCTGACATGGAAGCATCCTCTGTTGAGATCGCACAGAGAGAGCGAGACCAGCTCAGCCAATCTTGCCCCACTGCAGTCACCCGTTCCTCACATCTGCTGGTGTCTCAGCCCCCCTGCCTCTGGTTAATACACTAAACACAATGAATTCATTGTGGAGTGCAATGAAGCTTGTTTAAAGACTGTACAAACACAAGGTCTTCCGCGATAAAGTCTTCTAATGAAACTGTTTGTGATACAGAAGTGCACAGGTACCATTCATAAGAATCTTCAGCCATTGGAGGGTTGAGCTGGCAGCATCCACACAGTAGGTTTTGTTTATTTCAAATTAGTTAACATCACTGTTGCTAGTGGCAAACTAAGTAGAGCCCAACCTCAAATTGTTATTTTTCCCTTGGCCCAGATTTCAACTCCTATTTGTCAAAATAAACAAAATATCAGTTCATCACCCAACAGCACCAGTGACAAATCCACCAAAGCATTCGCTCTGTATTTCCCCTTGCTCCAGCTGACCGAGGTCCAATGGGAGAAGGATTGCAAATAAACCTCTACACTGCCTGTGAGGAATACACTGAGAACACACAAAGTACATTTCTTTGTACAATAATGAGGTGTTCTGACTTATGAAGCGAGTGCCACACTAATTGCCTAACTTGCCAGATGAAACCAATTATCATTCTGTTCTCCCAGATTGATAAACATAATTGCTGTTGCCCTCCTTTGGTGCCTGCTTCCATTCCCTTTAATTGAAGAGTAATTTGGTTTGGGTTGCATAACAGCAAATAGCTATTGAACAGTATTGATCAAAGGGTGAATTCAAATTCTGAACTGTGACATCCATGACAGAAAGACACTAGCAGATGTAGACCATCAAGTCTATTCTGCCACTCAATGAGATCATGGTTGATCTAATAATTCTCAATTCCATTTTGCCCATAACCCTTGCTTTCCTTACTAATTAAAATTGTCTATCTCAGCCTTGAATATGCTTAATGACCCAGTTTAACAGCTTTGTGCAATAGAGTTCCACAGAGTCACTACCCTTACATAAAAAAAATCTTCATCTGTCTTAAATGAGTGATCACTTACTCAGCTTGTATCCTCTGATCCTAGACTCTCCCACAAGGGAACATAACCTCTCTACATCTACTCTGTCAAGGGAGCGTAACCTCTCCACGTCTACACTGCCACAAGGGAGCGTAACCTCTCCACATCTATACTGCCAAGGGAGGGTAACCTCTCCACATCTACACTGCCACAAGGGAGCGTAACCTCTCCACATCTACACTGCCAAGGGAGGGTAACCTCTCCACATCTACACTGCGAAGGGAGCGTAACCTCTCCACATCTACACTGCCACAAGGGAGCATAACCTCTCCACATCTACACTGCGAAGGGAGCGTAACCTTTCCACATCTACTCTGCCAAGGGAACATAACCTCTCCACATCTACACTGCCAAGGGAGGGTAACCTCTCCACATCTACTCTGTCAAGGGAGCGTAACCTCTCCACATCTACACTGCGAAGGGACCGTAACCTCTCCACATCTACACTGCCACAAGGGAGCATAACCTCTCCACATCTACACTGCGAAGGGAGCATAATCTTTCCACATCTACTCTGCCAAGGGAACATAACCTCTCCACATCTACACTGTCAAGGGAGGGTAACCTCTCCACATCTACACTGCGAAGGGAGCGTAACCTTTCCACATCTACTCTGCCAAGAGACATAACCTCTCCACATCTACACTGCCAAGGGAGCGTAACCTCTCCACATCTACACTGTCAAGGGAGTGTAACCTCTCCACATCTACTCTACCAAGGGAGGGTAACCTCTCCACATCTACTTTGCCAAGGGAGCATGATGTTTCCACATCTACTCTGCTAAGAGACGTAACCTCTCCACATCTACACTGCCACAAGGGAGTGTAACCTCTCCACATCTACACTGTCAAGTGAGTGTAACCTCTCCACATCTACTCTACCAAGGGAGGGTAACCTCTCCACATCTACTTTGCCAAGGGAGCATGATGTTTCCACATCTACTCTGCTAAGAGACGTAACCTCTCCACATCTACACTCCCACAAGGGAGTGTAACCTCTCCACATCTACTCTGCCAAGGAAGTGTAACCTCTCCACATCTACTCTGCCAAGGGAGGGTAACCTCTCCACATCTACTCTGCCAAGGGAGCATATCCTCTCCATATCTACACTGCCACAAGGGAGTGTAACCTCTCCACATCTACACTGTCAAGGGAGTGTAACCTCTCCACATCTACACTGCCACAAGGGAGTGTAACCTCTCCACATCTACACTGTCAAGGGAGCGTAACCTCTCCACATCTACACTGCCAAGGGAGCGTAACCTCTCCACATCTACTTTGCCAAGGGAGCATGATGTTTCCACATCTACTCTGCTAAGAGACGTAACCTCTCCACATCTACACTGCCACAAGGGAGTGTAACCTCTCCACATCTACTCTGCCAAGGAAGTGTAACCTCTCCACATCTACTCCCACAAGGGAGTGTAACCTCTCCACATCTACACTGCCAAGGGAACGTAACCTCTCCACATCTGTGGAAAAGGAAATGGAAGATATAGACTGTAGGGAAATAGATGGTGACATCTTGCAAAATGTCCAGATTACAGAGGAGCAAGTGCCGGATGTGTTGAAATGGGTAAAGATGGATAAATCCCTAGGACCTGATCAGGTGTACCTGAGAACTCTGTGCGAAGCTGGAGAAGTGATTGCTGGGCCTCTTGCTGAGATATTTGTATCATCGATAGTCACAGGTGAGGTGCCAGAAAACTGGAGGTTGGCAAATGTGGTGCCATTGCTTAAGAAGGGTGGTTAAGGACAAGCCAGGGAACTATAGACCAGTGAACCTGACCTCGATGGTGGGCAAGTTGTTGGAGGGAATCCTGAGGGACAGGATGTACATGTATTTGGAAAGGCATGGACTGATCAGGGATAGTCAACATGGTTTTGTGCGTGGGAAATCATGTCTCACAAACTTGATTGAGTTTTTTGAAAAAGTAACAAAGAGGATTGATGAGGGCACAATGGTAGATGGGATCTATATGGACTTCAGTAAGGCGTTCGACAACGTTCCCCATGGGAGACTGATTAACAAGGTTAGATCTCATGGAATAAAGGGAGAACTTGCCATTTAGATACAGAACTGGCTCAAAGGCAGAAGACAGAGGGTGGTGGTGGAGGGTTGTTTTTCAGACTGGAGTGCCACAAGGATCGGTGCTGGGTCGACTATTTTTTGTCATTCATATAAATGGTTTGGATGCGAGCATAAGAGGTACAGTTAGTAAGTTTGCAGATGACACCAAAATTGGAGGTGTAGTGGACAGCAAAGAGGGTTACCTCAAATTACAACAGGATCTTGACCAGATGGGTCAATGGGCTGAGAAGTAGCAGATGGAGTTCAAGAAAGCAAATCTTAGCAGGACTTGTACACTTAAATGGTAAGTTCCTAGATCGTGTTGCTGAACAAAGAGACCTTGAAGGTTCATAGCTCCTTGAAATTGGAGTCGCAGGTAGATAGGATAGTGAAGAAGGCTTTGGTATGCTTGCTTTTATTGGTCAGAGTATTGAATACAGGAGTTGGGAGGTCATGTTGCGGCTGTACAGGAATTTGGTTAGGCCACTGTTGGAATATTGCGTGCAATTCTGATCTCTTTCCTATGGGAAAGATGTTGTGAAACTTGAAAGGGTTCAGAAAAGATTTACAAGGATGTTGCCAGGGTTGGAGGATTTGATCTATAGGAAGAGGCTGAATAGGCTGGGGCTGTTTTCCCTGGAGCGTTGGAAGCTGCAGGGTGACCTTATAGAGGTTTACAAAATTATGAGGGGCAAGGATAGGATAAATAGGCAAAGTCTTTTCCCTGGGGTCAGGGTGCCCAGAACTAGAGGGCATAGGTTTAGGGTGAGAGGGGAAAGATATAAAAGAGACCTAAGGGGCAAGTTTTTCACACAGAGGGTGATACGGGTATGGAACGAGCTGCCAGAGGAAGTGGTGGAGGCTGGTACAATTGCAATATTTAAGAGGAACTTGGATGGGTATATGAATAAGGAAAGGTTATGAGGGATATGGGCCGGGTGCTGGCAGATGGGACTAGATTGGATTGGGATATCTGGTCGGCATGGACAGCTTGGATTGAAGTCATTTATAAATATTGTAAATAACTATGGCCCCAGAGCACTGACCCCTGTGGCACTCCACTAGTTGCAGGTTGCCCCCATCCCAAAATGCCCCCTTTATCTCAACTCTGTTTTTTATTAGCTAGCCAGTCCTCCATCTATGCTGATGTACTACCTCCAACATAATGGGTTCCCGTTTTATTAAAAGTAGCCTCACGTGCAGAATCATATTGAAGGTCTTTTAAATATATTAAATCTACTGGTTCCCCTTTATCAATCCTGCATGTTATGTCCTCAAAGAACTATAATATATTTGTCAGGCTTGGTATTGCTTTCATGGAGAAACAGAGGAAAAATGGCTGTTAATGTATTCACACTGAGATGAGGAAGTTTTATTTCATTAAGTCTGTGGGGGTAGCATGTTGAGCTGCTGAGCTGTGTCTGAATCATAGTTGAGCTTTGGTCATGAAGAATCCTTCACGTGCAATCCCTTGTTAAACATGTCAGTAAAATTAACCTCTGCCTCCAGAGGTATGCTTACTCATAAATGATCACATACTCTTAGAAATAAGGTGGCCAAAAGTATGGAACAGGGGTGGAGGCAAGGACCTATTAGAAGGCGTTCATATGACCACCAGCTTAGTGATCTCCACAGTAAAGGGCTAAATCTTCACTGCACTCATGGACACAAGAGTTGGAGGATCCCTAACCACCTTTTGCTAGCCACGATACTTCTTAGGTGTGAGCAATGCCTCACTAATATAACATACATCCTTCTTGGGATGCAGAAAGAGGCTTCTTAACTTTGACATGGTAGCCTTGTAACCAGGTCTTGCACCTAAAATGAGTCAATCACACATATGACAGCTGGAAGTGCAAATATGACATTACAGATGTGAACGTGGCGCATTTACAATGATGCTGTATAAGTGCAATTGGTGTATTTTTTCTATTTGTCCTGCTACTAGGTGCAGTACCAGGAATCATAAGTGGGGGTGGGGGAAGGGAGCCTGCTCTGTAGTAGAACCTGTTTGTGGCCAGAGTCCAGATAAACTGAGAGAATCCTGCCCAGATGCAGGCGCACCTTCAACTGCAATTTCTACAGGGTTGGAGAGCACAGGCAGGGTGGAGCTGGAGGGGAACCTCAAACATCCAGCGAGGAGACCTCTAGGGGGATTGCTCCTCCAGCTGAGTACCGACTGGCAACACTCTGCCCTCTGAAAGAAAGGGGCACCTGGTGTGAGGTCAAGGTCCCTCACATCTCTCTTGCTGTGGAGTAGCTGCTGATCACCAAGGACTAAGGCATTGGCTGGCAAACATCGCTGGCAGCTGCTGAGTATTCGACTAGACTGAGAATGAATGACAGCCACTGACCTGTCCACATGGACACCAAAAACACAGATGCCATCGTATTGATAACATTAGCTGACTCTTCCAACCTTCAGTTGACTGAGAGTCTCCAACAACCCTGTCTGCTGTGACCATCTGTCAATTTGCACAAAGTAATGAATGGCTGACACCACGTACTCCTGTCCTGTCTGGGGATGAACAGGATCCTGGTCTCTATCAGTCCTCCAAGGGTCAGGGGCTGAAGCCTTGCTTCCTTGCCCAGCTGTGGAGACACGGCAATGATGTGCTCACGAGAGTGCACTCCCAAACCTAATCTGGATGGATACCCCCTGGAGGTGAAAGTCTCTGAGCTGGTGGAGGATGCAGGAGAAGGCTTTTTCGGTGTGTGTCCTTTGAGGAATCTGTGGCCACTTCTTCAGGGGGTTGGGGGAGGAGCTGATAATGGGAGGCATTAGCCTCTTCAGGGTAGAAGTTGTATGGATGACATTGGTACCTGCAGCATGAAGAGAGGCCATTGCTACAAGAATAAAGGTAGATGTTTCAGTATCATAAGTATATGTTCAAAGTGAAGTTGATGCAGGAGCACAGCACAATGAAGCTTACTTGGTTTGTTTCAACACTGAGGTCACAGCAACATCCCCAGTGATCACAGCCCACTCCAGCCATTTTGAGGATCTTCTCCTTAGCGAGCATGATGACACAAATAACACCCATTAACCCCAGCCCCCCCCTCCCTCCCGCCCCCCAGCCCATCTTGGCCCTCTCTACCTGGTTATGCAACACTTCCTCCTAAGACCAAATGAAGGATTGAGGGCGGTGAAAGTGCTGGAAGAACTGTTAGATATGGAGCAGGAGCAGAAGTGGTGATGTGTCCTGAGTAAGTACGTAGGTGCAGAGGGCAGGAAGGGATGTTAGTTTGAGGCGATGGGTGGGTGAGAGCCACTGAGTGGAGATGTTGCACAAAGCAGTGAGTGTTGTAGACCACTGACCTTGGTTGGAGATGTGTGCAGCAGTGAGTGTGACATAACAGAAAGTTGATGATGGCACTTCACCTTGTGAAGTGCGGGTTACTCACCTTCTCATGGCACTGCTGGGCATTCTGTTTGGTCGATGAAATGTTATTGACCCAGATTGCCAACTGGGTCCAGGCTTGCATGTGGGTTGGGTGCCTTCCTTGCTGGCTCACAGGGAAAGGATTGCCCCTCTTCTCTGCCACCCCATCTATCATCACTTCCAAGTCCCTTTCTCCAAAACAAGGTGTTAATGTCCCTTCTTGGGACATCTTGGAGGACAGAAATGTTGGGACAACAGCAGACAATGAAATGTCGCTCCTGATTTGCAGCATTTCAAAGTGGTTAATTGTAACTGTTATCTAATAGTGAACAATTTAGTCAACACAGATAAATGATATTTACAACATTTGTTAAAAGAAAGTTTAATCTTAGACAGTAAATACACATATGTTTACAAGATTATACACTCTTCACAGAATGAAGAAGAATGCAAAATCTCACAATTACGTGCAAGGTCTGCCTATTTCTGGAAAATGTCCAGGCTTTGTGAAAGAAGGAAACGTGGGAGGTCCCCAGTGGCTCAGCATAGGCATGTGGAGGTTTTATAGTATGTTTGTAACATCCTCTATGTAAATAGAGGTCTGTGTTTTGTTTGTTTAAATAGTTTGAAGCTCCTGCTGATGGAATCAGCTGCCAAATGATGCCAAGTAGTGAGAGCAGCAGAGATCTGTGCTCTCCATTTCACACAGACACACACACACACACACACACACACAGTGATCGCCATGGCTTCATGGCTTGGACACAGATTGCAGCTTAGAGAACGCAAGTGCCTTTGTAGATAATGCTTGATCCATTGATCAATCGAATTGATTACATGAGAGGGTTAGAAAGGAATTTTCCAAACTGTGTTTTTCTCTTACAGACCTTAGGCTTTTTCCTTCCACAAGGGGATTTTGTGTTTGGAGGGAGGTTTGGAGTTAAATATGAGGGAAGGTGGGAGTATTTAGATAGGAAGATGCTGCTACTGCTGCTATTATAGTGGAGGGCGGGCTTGCAGCATGGTTAGTATTGCTGCATCACAGCACCAAGGACCCAGATTCAATTCCAGCCTTGGGTGACTGTGTGGAGTTTACATATTCTCCATGTGTCTGTGTAGGTTTCCTCCGGGTGCTCTGGTTTCCTCCAACAGTCCAAAGATGTGCAGGTTAGGTAGATTGGCTATGTTTAAATTGATCATAGTGTCCAGGGATGAGCAGGCCAGGTGGTTTAGCCATGGGAAATGAGGGTTACAGGTAGGGGTAGGATGCTCTTTGGAATGTCAGTGTGGACTCAATAGGCCAAATGGCCTGCTCCCACACTGTAGTGATTGTACAATAAGCCAGCTGATCTTTTCTTATCTGTCAATTTCTTCTGTTGGAAATGATTTTTCCAATTATTCTCAGGGGAGATAAATGCAGTATGAATGATGGGAAATCAATGGCAAGGTTTCAATTCACTTACCAAAGTCTGACACCTCCAAAAAACTAGCTCTTGAATGGAACTGATCAAAATCCAAGATTAACCCCTAGGTCCACTCAACTACCATCTCGATGCAGTGATAGTACTCTTTGAACCAGAGCTTCCTGGATTTCAGCATGTGTTGTAGCTGAAATTGTAAATCCAGCATGGATGGAGGGTTGCAGTGCTCGAGGGTGCCACTAAACAAAGACCCTGCTTGGTTGTCACATTGAATGCGGGAACAATCCCACAGCTCCCTTTCACAGAACAGACCTTATTCTGGCCAACATTTACTCTAAACAGATTCACAGTTCAGTTAACAGAATTGTTCTCTGTTTGCTTACATAACATTTGTGACTGCATATCACATGAAATCTACTGTGTAAGATGCTTTGAGGATGTGCGCTGCTATATAGACACATGTTCTTTCTTAGGAATAGCATGGAGTGTGACATATAAAAAAGTGAGAGAAAATATGTGTGCTTCCTAAGAGGCTTTCAAAACATTGATCTGTTCAAACAATGTTCCAATTCACTTTGCAAGTAAAATAAAATGTATTTGGGATGAGCAATTCAAAATTCAATAGCCAGTAAAAGCACTGACAAGGAGTGACAGAAGAGTTCTAATGTCCTCCAATATATGGGTGTCACGTTATTATGTTAAGAGTAGCCACAAACTAAGAGCTTATTGTTTTAAATTACAGTCAATACAATCAGAAAATAAAAATGTACCAGTTTAATAGGAAGCACCTATTTCAGAGTGGGAGCTCAAGTAGGCTGCCACTCTGTCGAAACAAAATACCCAGATGCTGGAAATATGAAATAAAAACAGGAAGTGTGAGAGAAACTTAGCAGGTCTAGTAGAATCTGAGGACAGAGAAACAGAGTAAGAGTCCAGAAGAGCCCAACTGGACTCGATCCTCTAACATTGTTTCTCTCTCCACAGATGCTGCCAGACTTGCTCAGTTTCTGTAGCACCTTTCTGTTTTTTCTGTCGGGAGTCTGAAATTAAAATTTCACAACACTCGTAATGATTATGGAAAGTTGGCCCCAAAGTGCTTTAGAATGGGAGGTGATCTCATTGAATCACAGAATTGTTACAGTGCGGATGGGGCCATTTGGCCTATCATTGTTTGTACTGGCACTCAGCAAGATTCTGAAGGAGTCAATAGAAGCAGAGATACTGGGAATTTATTTGCCCTTGCCAGGAAATTTAGAGTACTGAGGCACAGTCTGAGGATAAAGGGCTGATCATTTAGGACTAAGAGTGAAACAAAATTTCTTCAATCATAGAGTAGTGAATCTTTGGAATTCCCTAGCTGCACATTCCATTATTAAATACATTTAAGGCTAAGAGAGACTGGTTTACAATCTCTTGGGGAATCAAGGGATATGGGGAGCAGGTGGGAAAACAGATTTCAGACAAAAGACCAGCTATGATAGTATTGAATGGTAGGGTTGCCACAAGGGACAAAATGGTTAACTCCTGCTCCTATTTCCTATGCATCATCAAACAGAAAACTGTAGTAAAAGCTGTCAAAGTTTAACCTAACCTTAAATGTACTGTTTTAAAAAAAAGTGAAATCAAAGAGGGTTTTGTATGCAGTGTTGCCACTCCCTCCTACACACAACCACATCATTTATAAATCCACATTAGCCCCTTTAAAAATGCAAAAAAATACTCTTTGGCATTCTCTTACAGCATAGTAAAATTAGACACATTGGACAGGATTGAAAAATTGAAAGCAGAGAAAGATTGGGTTGAGTCCACTGTTGCTTGATGGAGTTGACAATTCCTTCTCAGGAGTGAAATGAGTTTGAGGCTTGTGCCCCATGTCTTCTGGCTCTGAAACACTCACATATAATTCAGCATGAAAAATGATAGTCTGATCAAGAGAGGCAAGAATGAATGGTTGGGTGAAAATATGGATGGAAATGTGTGGTGAAGGGTTGCTTATCTTTAAAACGCAGCGTCATTGAATATTTTTAACATGGGGTGGGCAGGCAAGGGAATCAAAGATCATTGGGGTCAGGTCCAAGGGTGTGGACAGGGCTCTGTCAATAACCAGGGTCCAGCTCTCTTGGGTGGGCCCCAGTGTACCGTGGGTCAGGGTCTCGGGACCTTGTTCAGGAGCAGCACCCGGTACTATGATGGGGTGGACTTAGGCAGAGAATGCGAAATTCAGAACCCAAACTGATTGTGACCCGATTGAATGGTGGGGCAGGTTTGAAGGGCCGAACGGACTTACTATAGGTTAGTCTGCTCATCCCATCTCAAAGACTCAAACCACTTCCTACAGGTCTAACTTGACCTGAAAGTGCCGGATACAAAGTCAAGGCGAAATAAGCCTGAAATTCAACTCCCTCACTTTGACAGGTTTCAAAATTCAACCTTGACCATTACCCCCATCTTCCACCCTCCGACTAAAGTGAAGACGATGCGGTTTGTGTACACATTAGAACACATTCCACATTCTCCTCCCGTTGGCAGATTTCCACACCACCACACACAGACATACCCGACCTGGGTTTATACATATTCAGTCCTGACACCACATTGGCCTTTTAAAATAAAGTCATGTTACAGCGAGCAGGCGGCTGTTAAACCGTGCGAAGGTGAAGGGGCGGTCCAGCCAGCAGCACACAACGGGCCATTCAGATGACTTTGCAAAGTTTGTTCTGGGTTGTCCTAAATTCAAACTTCAATTCCCTCTGCCTCCTCCCCTCGCCCCGCCTCACTCATCATCCCGAGCTCCAACCAATGTGCCGACGTGTAGGCGTTCCCTTCAACCTCTCTCTCTCTAATCAGCAGCTTTGCAGAAACAATGAAATCTTTGAGCGGGCAGGAGTTTTGACTTTGGTGAGGCTTTAGCATTTACATACCAGCATTCAGGTCTGCGTGTGGGAGAGAGGGACAGACACACAGCTGACAGGGCAGAGTACCTTAGCAGTTAATAGTTGAATTCCAGGTTACTTTGTAGAACTTTATTATTATATAAAGAATTGCAGGCCACTGGACTTTTACTCTATCACAGTATTAATTTTGCAGGTTTTTAATTTAAAACACTTATATTTATACACACAAGCGTATACGAGAGGTGTTTTGGTGCGAGATTATCGGAAAGCAGCGATGGTGGGTAGCCTGAGCCTGCAGGAGGTATCTGGTCCCCTAGTGGAGCCCAAGCGGCTGGGCGAGCGGGTCCTGGATAGTCCCGACTCCGGGCTTCCCCCCAGCCCCAGTCCCACGCCCAGCGTCTGGCTGCCGTCCCCGGGAGCTGCAGAGAACCGGCTGCTGGAGCAGGAAGACGTCGGTTTCCCGCTCAGAAGAGGACCGTCTCTACAAACGGTGGGTATAAACAGTGAACACCGGGGTGTGCAGGGAGATGGGGCTGATTTCGGTACAGATTCCAGCAGCGGCACTCCTTCCTCTCTCACCGTGTTTAACTGAGGGGCTGGTACTGCAGGTTGAAAATTCATTTGCAAGGATTTTTCCGCAAATGCTGATTGATGGCTTCATTATTAACGTTAATACAACTAAGTGGAATTAAAGCAAAGGCTGCTGAACCGGTTTCATTATATAAATGTCATTATTTTTAAGAAAATAATCTTGAAGTCGTGAACAAGGTGGATGTATCGTAGATTTAACATTTTTCAAAAATAAACGGAGACTTAAATATTTTGTGAGAGCTGTTTGATCAGATTTTAGGAAGTGCTGTACCTTAAAATGCCTTTCCTCAATTTCGTTGTGGTTTGTGTGGATGGGGGATAGTTGGTGCCCATTGTGACTCAGTTTAAATGAAGAGTATGTTTTGAGAGAAGTACCATGGATCGAGCCTTGCCGTTTGTGGTGGCCGTGTATCTCGGAGGGGTCGCTGATTACTTTTCCTATCGTGGAGTTTATAAACTTCTTGCATTATGCAGTAGGAAGCTGGGAGGACTGCTGCGCGTAAAAAAAAAAATCTCTGGGCGAGCCGGCTGTAGCCTTTTGGAAAGGTGGTCACCGTATAGTTTCAATGTCAGAAGAGACTTTGTGTGTGTCTGTGGGGGCGGCGGGGTAGGGGTTTGCCTGTAATATGGGCTGGTGGGTAATGACAGGCGCTGCTGTGGGTTACTGCGCCTGGGTGCGGTGGGTGCGTGCGTTATATTTCGCCAACAGCACACGTGTCACTTGCCAATTTATCAATGCATTGGATCTTGTCTCGAATCATGTCAAACCATAGCTGAATTAGAAATCTAGGCGGTTGGTGGTAAACGGAACGTTTTGTGCCGCATCGTGAATGTTAGTGACTCAGTTGGTCACTGGGGAGTTGCAACATGTTGTTCGTGTTTCTGTCAGTCATGAATCTGTGGACTTGCTTTCACCTCCTGGCCTCTCCCTTCAGCGGTTGTGAAACAGCCGCCCTCACAGAAACTGTGTGCTGGAGATCAGAGTCGAGGGTATGGTGCTGGAAAAGCACAGCCAGTCAGGAGCAGGAGAATCGACTTTTTTCAGGCAAAAGCCCTCCTTCACCGACCTGTTTGTTTCAAACCGGTTGACTCCGGCTTTCTGGTCTCTGAGACTGAGAGCAGCAGCTGAAACTGTGTTGATTTGAAAGATCTCCCATTATTCTGATCCATAATAAGAGCCAGCATGCCAAGATAAATCTGCCATACTCCTTACCAGACCAGAGGGCTGGTCTCTGGGAGAAACGGACAACTGATGGTGGTTTGACCAGAAGGGCACATGGCCTTGGGCAAAGGGAGAGGTTGAGAAGGAGACTCCTTTTGTGGTGACCTCAGCGATGTGGGGTTTGAGCCCACACACTTTTGTCCTCACTCTACCTCACAAACCAGCGAGGCGAAAGTGAAGATTGCAGATGCTGGAGGTCAGAGTCAACATTAGTGGGGGGTGGGAGAAGACATGGAGTTAGTTTCCCAATGGTAGCTGGTTTGTGAAGATTAGAGTGGTGCTGGAAAAGCACAGATCAGGCAGCATCCGACAAGCAGGAAAATCGATCTTTCAGGCAGGAGCCCTTCATCAGGGATTTTCCAGCACCATTCTAATCTTCACAAACCAGCTACCTCTAACTCCACCCCCCCCACTTGCCAAATCATGCGAAGAGCCAACATGAGAACAACTCAGGTTCTGCCGATCTACGTTATGATGCTACTTACCATTCTGCTTTCAAAATGCCAATTTTCCCCAGACAGTGGCTGCTATGGGCAAAGCTGCTTTGGGTTTTTTGAGGCAAGAGTCTCAATGTGTTGAGGGTTTTTTTGATTTTATTTTTACTGTGTCCTAATGCCTTGGTGTCCCTGCTGGAGGCTAAGCACCCAAAGTGTTGCTTGCTCATCTTTCAGTCTGTTTGTAACAGTTCCGGCCAGTTTGGGGAGGTTTGGAATGGAGCAGCGATTAACAAAGTGCAGTCTCCGTTTGTCTCTTATCCAGCTCAGATTGAGTTGGTTGAAAACACCCCCCCTGACTTTTTTCTAAAGACCTGAAAATGTTTGACCAGTCTGAATCCATTGTCAGGTGCAGAAATTCACCAAAGATCCTCAGACAGCATCTTCCAAATCCATGACCACATCCACCTAGAAGGACAAGGGCAGCAGATACATCGGAACACCACCACCTGCAAGTTCCCCTCCAACCACCTGACTTGGAAATATACTGCCGTTCCTTCAGTTGTTGGGTCAAAATCCTGGAATTGCCTCCCTACCGGCATTGTGGGTCACTTTCCAGCAAGTGAGATGCAGCAATTCAAGAAGGCAGCTCTTCACTACCTTCTCAAGGGCAACTAGGGATGGGCTATCAATGCTGGTCCAGCCAGCGATCTCAAGTCCCACAAATGAAAAAAGAATTTCCAAATGCATCTTGACCTCCAGTGTAGTCACTCTTCCTGAGAATCGATGAAATCAGATGAGGAGTGGGACATTCAGAACTCGAGCCTGCCCTACTATTCAACAAGATCATGGCTGATCTGCCCTAGGCCACAACTGTCTCTCCACAGCCCAAACTCCTCAATATTTCAAATAAACTATCCACCACCTCTTTAAACAGTACCATTGCTCTAGTCTCCACAACCTTCTGGATAGAAAATTCCAAATAACTGTTACCCTTAGAGATGAAATTCCTTTACATCTCAGTTTTAAACGAGTGTCCCTTTATTTTGTAACTACATCTTCCCCCCCCAGTTCAAGATTTGCCACCACCATTGGAAACATCTTTCCAACATCCACCCTGTCAAGCCCTCTCCGAATCTTGTATGTTTCAAAACAATCATCCTTAATCCTTTTAAATGTTATCTGGTTTCTAGCTGCTGTGGAGAATGGAGGAATTTACACCCCTTTGTGAAGAGTGATCCTCTGCAGTAGAATAGAACACTTTTGCTGTGTATGTGGTAATGTTGATGCACTGACTTGGAAAATTGTAGTTTTCAGGTTGTGACATCTTACATAATTTCCTTTTTTTTTGTGGATGAAATTATTTTTACCCAGAGTTCTGGTAACAGGAATCTGAGATTTTTGGAAAATATCCATCTCTACCATGGAGTATGAGCAGTAGCCCCTCACCATACCCCTAGGAGGGGCTCTTGGCTGATCTTATGGGAATGTTTTGTGCAGAATAGAGGTTGCTTGGTTATAAGACTTTCTTTTTTCCCTTTTACTTTCTGCTTCCCCCATTCAAAAATAAAAGATATTTAAGATCTCTTCTGTTTCAGTCAACTGGTGGATACAAGATGTTGATTTCTTCAAAGGCTCCATTTAGCATACATGCTTACTAATATAGGTGCCAATAGGAAACTTTCTGGATCTGAATTTGTTATTGGGACACTGATTAGGTAAATGCTAATGTCTTGAGTTGTGTATTTTAAGTCTTTGAACTCAATGATAAGTCAACAATCTGACTTCTTCCATCCCACCACCACCACCTGATATTGCCATCTTCCCAACTAAGAGTCAGTTGTTGCTATGTTATGATGCACTGTTGTCAGCAGCTTCCCAAGTATCTGGTTCAAGTGGGCCTTTTCAGTGGGCTGGGACAGTGAGCCTTGGTGGTCAATTGATCTAAGGCTGTCATAGTTAAACCCAATCCATACCTCAACTAGAATCACTGGATAGTGATAGTAAGCAAGGGACCTAATTTTTTCTCCTTTTTGCCTCAGCTGAAAGATTTGATCAAATTGTAATAGCCTGACCACTGTCCTTATTACCAACTGGAAATTAAAACTTTCACTTTAGGTTAATGTAATCTGTCATGATCATGGAGTTATTGCAGCATAGAGGAAATTAATCTCATCCATCCATGCTGAAACTCGGTGTCTCAATGCTGTAGATGTTGCTCTTATATCATTGGAAGGGTATTTTGCAAACAGAATTCATATGCACATTGTCCATGTTTCAACTTAAATAGACAACAGTTAATCTGATTAATTTCTCAAGGCATCAATCGGTCTGGTATAAATATAAAAACTGCCAGTCATCATCTAACTGCATTCCCCATGGCAACAACTCTATCGATCAGAGTCCACTTACTAACCAAACAGCACTCGTGTACAGTTGGTGCCCTGTGCATTAGTATTCTTGTAAATGTCTTGAGTACAAGATTAAAACCTTTGACAAATTGCCTATTTTGTCAGCAGTGCCATTAGATAGTACTACAGTGCTGGCCTCCGGTCCTATGTAAAGCCTTTAAGACACTTCTTTAAAATCTACCTCCTTGAACATACTGTACTAATGTCTCTTGTTTTGTCAAACTTCATGTATAACGTTCGTGTGACGCACCTTGGGACAGTTTGCTATGCTGCAAGCCTGGGTTGTGCTATTTCTGCCTCCCTTCATGTGGTCAAGATAAAATGATGCACAATACTTTGCATTCGACTGATGAACCAGGAGCCAGCCTCATACAAAAACTTCTGTCTGTTTTCAATGGGTGTGTGTTTTGGTACCTTTGTGGAAAGCATAGTGAATCAAGGGCATGCTTCCTGAGTGTATCTAAAATAAAAGCCATTTGGATACAGAACTGGCTCAAAGGTACAAGACAGAGGGTTGTGGTGGGGGGTTGCTTTTCAGAATGAAGGCTTTTCGTCATTTATAGAAATAATTTGGATGCGAGCATAAGAGGTACGGTTAGTAAGTTTGCAGATGACACCAAAATTGGAGGTGTAGCGGACAGTGATGAAGGTTATCTCAGATTACAACAGGACCTTGCCCAGATGGGCCAATGCGCTGAGAAGTGGCAGGTGGAGTTTAATTTGGGTAAATGCGAGGTGCTGCATTTTGGGAAAGTAGATCTTAGCAGGACCTATACACTTAATGGTAAGGTCCTAGGGAGTGTTGCTGAACAAAGAGACCTTGGAGTGAAGGTTCATAGCTCCTTGAAGTGGAGTCGCAGGTAAATAGGATTGTAAAGGAGGCGCTTGGTATGCTTTCCTTTATTGGTCAGTATTGAGTACAGGTGTTGGGAGGTTATGTTGTGGCTGTACAGGACATTGGTTAGGCCACCATTGGAATATTGCATGCAGTTCTGGTCTCCTTCCTATGGGAAAGATGTTGTGAAACTTGAAAGGGTTCAGAAAAGATTTACAAGGATGTTGCCAGGGTTGGGGGACTTGAGCTATAGGGAGAGGCTGAACAGGCTGGGGCTGTTTTCCCTAGAGTGTCGGAGGCTGAAGGGTGACCTTATAGAGGTTTACAAAATTGAGGGGCATGGACAGGATAAATAGATGAAGTCCTTTCCCTGGGGTCAGGGAGTCCAGAACTAGAGGGCATAGGTTGAGGGTGAGAGGGGAAAGATATAAAAGAGACCTAAGGGGCAACATTTTCACATAGGGTGGTACATGTGTAGAAAGGGCTGCCAGAGGAAGTGGTGGAGGCTGGTACAATTGCAACATTAAAGAGTTATTCGGATGGGTATATGAATAGGAAGGGTTTGGAGGGATATGTGCTGGGTGCTGGCAGGTGGGACCAGATTAGATTGGGATATCTGGTCGGCATGGACGGGTTGGACCGAAGGGTCTCTTTCCATACTGTACATCTGACTCTAAAAGAAATTATATCTTTTAAAATCGAATGTGCTCTACCAGACTGAAACCAGAGTTAGGGTCTGCAATATTTTATTATGTTATTTCCCAGAGCTAAGCAAATGGAAGAATTACCTGGATGTCCAACTGCAAACAAAAAAAAGCTGAAACTCCGATCTGTACTGGATTGTTTATTTGAATCTGAATATTGACTGTGGCAGCAACCAGAATATAAACTAACAGCCAGTGAATTGCTATGAAAGTGTAACTTCTATGACTAAGAGGGAGGTTCGATCTCCGCTTTCGTCATATCCTTCCAGTATCTACAAATTCCCCTTTTCCCTAGTTTTTGGGAAATAGGAATTTGAATATTTACTCTGTTTGATCGCCTGTATTTGATCTAAATTGGCTTTAGATCTCTTGGCGACGTGACCCGGATAGAAAAATCGATTTGGTGTTTGTTCACTGTATCTACAAAGCACTGGGAGGGGACTAGCTGACTGTCCAGCACCTGATGTCCCTCGTGATCGTGATCCAAGTGTTGGGTATCACTTGGATGCCACAAGTCAGCAGCAGGTCATTGGGTTGCAGCCCAGTCTATTTTTAATTTAATTTGTTCTTTTTCCTTTTAGGGCAGAGCTCCCCCATCTCCCCAACCACTACTGCCACCCCACCTTTTAATAAAATCCTGGCAATCCTTGTCCCTTGTTGACACTTCCTTCATGTGTAATCTAAATGGGTTGCATATTGAGAGATATTGGGGCAGAATGGATAAGATGAGTGGTATTACTCATTCTCTCGCACTGAATCTATAAAGGGGAAGAGAAATTCTGCCACTCTTTGTGAAGACCCATTTACCTAATTTTAACACCGTTTAAACACAATTGATTGTAAGTATGTTGTTTGGAATTTTGTCAAAACCCTGTGGTGTTGCTGTAGTACGAGCCATGTTATTTACAGTCAGATTTTGCTTCAATCCACTTCACTTTATTTCTACTTTGTTTCACAGACCTGTCTCTATCCCAGCGTTCTGTGGGCTATTTTGAATTTTGTTGAACTAGATCCATTGGTTCATACACTCACACAAAGTCACGATTGTTCAACTCTGAGGAACAGTCTTTCTGCCTGTTGAAACTTTTCTGTGTAACTTTATTTTTAATCCTCCCACACAGTCTTGAAAATGTTGCTTTTAAACTTGCTGAACACATTTGCCTTTTAAAAATTGTTGTCAAATACTTTATAAAGGTTTAGGAACACTCCCTGTGTAGTGGAATGCAAACGCCCAGGTATTTAAAGAGGGTGGAGATGTTTTGCCATTTCTTTGCAAGAGAGATTCCAGCTTTGATCAAAAGTGAAATTATTCTGCCAGTCTCGATCTGTTCACTGGCAGTGGAATTTAAGTTCTAATTGCTCAGCCCTGCCAATGTTCAATTTTGTCTGAGTAATTGTGAATCTTATTTGAGTGGTAAAGATTACCTCTAACAGATAAAAATCAAAGGGATGATTGAGAAACAAATCTTGCATGTGAATAGAGCACTTGCCATAATCTCAGAATTAAAGGATTTAGTCAGTCCATCATTGCAGATTGTCATTTAGTCCATTTGGTTAATACTGGCTCTCTGCCTGAGATCTTGCACATCCATCTAGGAAAGTAAACAAAAGGTGGCACCTCTGACAGACTAGCACTCCGTCAGTGCTCCAGTGGAATGTCATCTTGGTTTTGCAATCTAGAGTGGGAACTTGAACCCACAAGTTTCTGACTCAGAGGGAAGTGTGTTAACAATGAGGCCACAGTTCACTCCCAAAGAGAGAAAAGAGTATTAAATGTTGGTTGTCTTGCCAGTTTCGGTAACTGATACACCAGGACAGGAGAAACTTATGAAAAAAAAGTAGAAGTTTTGGATCTGCACCAGATTTAATAAGTTGAGTTGCCTTAACAAGGAAGTTGCTTTTATAGTATTTATTGATTCCAAGAGGTAATCTTGCTGTTTCAACTGACCATTTTGCTGTCATTGAACTGATTGTGAAATATGTTACCTTTGTGCAAATAACCTTGCTGGGGTGGCTCTTTGGTATCATTCCAGACTGTGCTAGTCTGTTGGGAACAATCCAGCAACTTGGAATACAGGGAATCTTTGTATATAATTTCTAATATTCCAGTTTTATAGAGCCCACTTGCCCTGCAAATTAGACCTATTAATTTAGTGAGTAATGCCTAGTGTTTCTTGATGCCCACACCACAAGTGCTCCCCCACCCCCCCCCCCAAACCAATTCCTTTTTAAATGAATAGGATTGTGGAAGGTAATTTTGTTTTTCTTTCTTTAACTTTCCAATTTATTTCTGGGTCAGTTTAGAAGCAAGCTTGCTTATAGACTGTGTTTCCATGCTGTATGACTCTTTGGTCTAGCCAGTTCATGCTGAACATAATCCCAAACTAAACTAAACCCACCTGTCTGCTCCTGGCCCAGATCCCTCCAAATCTTTCCTATTCATGTGTCTATCCAAATGTCTTTTAAACATTAATTGTACCTGCATCCACCACTTCCTCAGGAAGCTCATTCCACACGTGAACCACCCTCTGTAAAATAATTTGCCTCTTAGTCTTTTTAAAATCTCTCTCCTCGCACCTTAGAAATATGCCTCCTCCTCTCATTATTGTATAAACTTCTATCAGGTCACCCCTCAACCTCCTGTGCTCCAGTGAAAAAGGTCCCAGTCTATCCAGCCTCTCTTTATAACTCAAACCTTCCCTACCCAGCAACATCCTGGTAAAACTCTTCTGAACCCTCTCCAGTTTGATAATATCCTTGCGATAACTGGGTGACCAGAACTGGACACATTATTCCAGGAGCGGCCTCATCAGTGTCCTGTACAACCTCAACATGACTTCCCAATTCTGACTGAACAATGAAGTGTGCCAAACATCTTTCTAACCACCCTGTGTATATGTATTGGAAACTTCAAAGAATTATATACCTGCACGCCTAGGTCCCTCTAACACTACCCAAGGCCTTGGGTAGTGTTTCCCCCTCTAACACTACCCAAGGCCTACCATTAATTGTATAAGCCCGACCTTTTTTGTTTGCCCAAAATGCAATACCTCGCATTTATCCAGATTGAACTCCATCTGCCAATTTTCAGCCCATTGATCCATTTGATCAAGATCCTCCTGCAATCTTAGAAAACCTTCTTCATTATTTACTGTCACCAATTTTGATGTCATCTGCAACCTTACTAACCATGCCTTCTGTATCTTCATCAAAATTATTTATACAAATGACAAACATAAGAGGACCCAGAACTTTGGGGACCCAGAGCACTTTGGGGATAGTGACCATAATTCGGTGATTTTTACACTGTCATCTGCAACCTTACTAACCATGCCTTCTGTATCTTCATCAAAATTATTTATACAAATGACAAACATAAGAGGACCCAGAACTTATCCATGTGGAACACTGGTCACAGGTCTCCTGTCTAAAAAGCAGTTTCTCCACCATTACACACGTGTTGTTAAGCCAATTATATATCTAATTGGCAAGCTCACCCTGAATCCCATGTGACCCAACTTTACTAATTAGGCTGCCACATGGAACCTTCTCAAAGGCTTTACTAAAATCCAAATAAACATCTTCCACCCTGTCATCAGCAATCTTTTTGGTAACTTTCTCAAAAAAACTCCAAGTTTGTGGGACACGATTTTCCTTGCACAAAACCATGCTATCCCTAATTCATTATTGCCCCTCTAAATGTCCATAAATTCTATCTTTTGTAATCACTTCCAACAATTTTCTCACAACTGAAGTCGGACTTGCAGCTCTATAGTTCCCCAGTTTCTCGTTAAACCTTCCTTAAGCAAAGGTACAACATTAGCCACCCTCCAGTCATCAGGCACCTCACCCGAAGTTATAGATGATGCAAATATTTCTGCAAGGTGTCATAATTTCCCTTCCTTTCTTCCCACAATGTGCTGGGATACCTTAGATCTGGTCCCAGAGATTTATTCACCTTTATATTCTCTAAGACCTCCCAAACTACCTCTTCTGTACTATGAATGATTTTTAAAACATCGTTTATTTATCTGCATTCTCTATACTCCCATTTCTTTCTTTGTGTCGTAAAAACTGACATGAAATATTCACTTAGTATCTCTCCCATCTCCTGGTGTTCAACATAAAGATGACGACCTTGATCTTTAAGAGACCTTACCCTCTCTCTAGTTATCATCTTGCTTTTGAAGTGTTTGTAGAATATCTTTGGATTATCCTTAACCTTATCTGCCAATGCTCTCTCCTCTTTGACCCAACATTCTTTATAATGAAGGAGAGATTCTATTGAACCAAGCTGTCTATATCTAAAATAATATTCTTTTATTCTTGACTAGAGCCTCCATATCTTTATTCAACCACTGTTCTTTAAGCTTACCAGCCTTATCCTTCACTCTAACAGGAACATAATGTCTCTGAACTCATCATCACACTCTTGAACGCCAACCACTTGTCAGAGTCCTTTTACCTGCAAACAGTACACTCCAATCAACTTTTGAAAGTTCTTGTCTTATTAAAATTTGTCTCACTCCAATTAAAAACTTTTTAACTTTTATGGAAGACTTTTCCTTTTCCATAACCATTTTGAAACTAATAGAATTATGATCTGAGTCATAAATTTGAAAATTCAAGCTTGGGTCAAGACTTCAGCCCATGATTTTGGCTAATATCCTCTTGTAGGGCTGAGCCATTATTCTCTGGAATGGGCATTAAACCGAGGTCTTTCATATCCACCCAGGACAAAGGTTCAGAGAAGAGCAAAACTGGTTGATCATCATTTTGCTATTTTTTTTTGGGAGATTGCCACTTGTAACTTCCCTCCCTGTTTCACAAATAATGAAATGCTTTTGAGGAGCAGTCACAAATTATTGGCTGTACTCCTGTTCTGTGACCCAAGGTGCAGAGATGCCACTCCAATTGCTTGGCAGATGATGGTGGCTTTTACTTAACTTTCAAAGGATGATGCAATAATTAAGACACTGTCAGTCAATAGGAGATACCAAATATCAATTCATCCTGCCTCTCTAAAGCACGGTGTATTTTAGCATCAAAAGTCACTATACAATTGAAGGTTGTAAAACACTCCTGTAATTTTGGCCAACTTCAAACATTCAAAACACTAAGGAAGGGTTATTGGACCTGAAATGTTAACTCTGCTTTCCCTCCATAGATGCTGCCAGACCGGAGTTTTTCCAGCAATCTTTTGTTTTTCAGATTTCCAGCATCTGCAGATCTTTGGTTTTTCTTTACATTTTCAAACTTTCAAAACCTACCAAACATGTTAAGGTGGGGGGGCTGGTAGCTGCTGAACCCCAAGCCTTTGAGCACTCAAATAGAAATCAAAACCTCACTTGGAAGCTGAGTGTTTTCTAATTTTAAATGCAAGTATTTTTTCATTACTTTCTTACTGATTCCGTTTCCGACTGAGGTGGTGGTATGGTCCACTGGATTCTGAGCTATGGAAGCCATGCATCAAGGTTAAAACGGTCTCCAGTTTATTTCCCTACCCTTGATAGGGGGAAGTCTAATTTCCCCTTCTGCAGCAAGATGTGACAGTAATTCAGGACACGAGTTATAAGTTTGAAACAGTGTCTGCTGATGGTGCTCTCAATTATTGCAGTTTCTGAGTTGGGACTGGAAAGGACCTGACGTCTTGAAAGTTTTGAGGCTGATCTCGACGCCTGGACTTGCCCTTCTTTTCTCTCAGCATTTCCTTTTTGTAAATAAAAACAAATTCTGAATGCGAATGGCCCAGACTGTTCGGCCTCAACAGGGAGGGACCACAGCAGGAACCAAACGCAATGGGTGGTGATGGTGTTGCAATGTTGCTTAAAAGGAATCCATTTGAATTATTTGCCTAGAGCTAGGTGACAGTCCTCCAAATATCGATGCAACGTTTAGACAAAATGGAGCAGATGCAGGTACTGTTTTATGCCTGTGTGAGTAGCTGTTAGATGATACTTTAGTGATTGGGGGGAGTTGCTCCCATGAATTGAATGTTAAGACTTGTTTGCAGCTCTGGCACTGACTGTAAAACCGGGTAGTGGCTGCTTGATTGCAGACACTCTGCTTGTCTTTGGCAAGTGTGTAAAAACATTGTACTGATGTATTTTGATAACTTCCCCTTCTCAGCTGGGGAATTACCAAAGGAAGATTGAAGACCTTGCAGTTTAAAAGTGGGAGGGATGGGAGAAGTTCCATGGAAAATTAAGTGTGGATTCTACGCAAGATGATAGCCTCTGCATTTGTCAAACCAAAAGCAAATTTGGGTTGCCTTATGACTTTTTTTTAAAGTTAGCATTTCCAACGATGAATGGGTTTCTGTGTAAATATTGTCCTGACTGCTAGTGAGTGTTGCTTTTTCTGATGTATGATATTTTAGGATTGTACTTTAAATGGGAAATGATTTGTTTTGGAGGCTTTCGTGAAATATAATTATTCACGGAGCATATTCAAATTTTGCTTCTATTTCCTGATAAATTTGCATTGACAAATGAGATTCATTTATTGTGTGTTTGCTTTATCAAAATAGCACTCTGGGATTGGCAGCATAACATACTGTACTATTCTTTTAATTTTGTTACAGCTACTGAGAATTTACATGTTGCTCTTTAGGTTGGACGTGTGTTTTTAAAAAGGGCAACATGCCAAGTTTGTTTTACGAATGGTTATCGGATATGCGCGTGTTGGTTCTGTCGTGGAGTTAGCTGATCTGGAACTAATTTCTTCTCGTTTTTGATTCATATCTGCCTCATTCTTAACCGAGGAAGTCTTTGTGTGATCTAAACACTGCATTCTGAGCAGCTCCTGCAGTGAGAATTGCGATCAACGTTGTGTTTAAGTGGACTGTCTCTTGTCGGGAATTGGACTGCACTGGAGCTGGAGGAACTCTGAGGGAAAAGGGTACATGGCTACTAAAGGTGTCTGTTGACAACCTGATCGTCTTGCCAAACGTCCATAGGCTCATGATTTTTCAGAGGTGACTGGAAAGTACTGAGCAATTAGAATATCTGACCGAGTCTTCGATTATCATCTGCAAAAAAAAGGGCGATTTAAAGCCATAGCTGAGAGCACCCAAAGTTCAAACTGGGGGTTGGGCTTATATGGCCTGATCACTTTGGCTTCATGCAGTCTTCATTCTTAACAAAACATGTGGGTTTAGATCAGAGTGGTGCTGGAAAAGCACAGCAGGTCAGGCAGCATCCGAGGAGCAGGAAATCGATGTTTCAGGAATGGAGGCAGGGAGCCTCCAGGGTGGAGAGATGTGCAGATTGTTTGGTTTAAATTCAAGTGAACTGTCCTTTAGGACTAAATCTCCTGTTGTAAGCTCAAATTCATATTTGGAAAATGTAATCCACCTCCTCGGATGCTGCCTGACCTGTGCTCTTCCAGCACCATACTCCCGACTCTAATCTCCAGACTCGAATTCAAGTGTTTCTTGAGGTACGCATTCTGCTCCATTTCTCATGTGGGCGAAAGTGAGTACTGTAGGTGCTGGAGACTAGAGTCAAGAATATGGTGCTGGAAGAGCACAGGTCAGGCAGCATCTGAGGAGGAGGAAAATCGACGTTTCAGGCAAAAGTCCTTCTCGTGTAGTTTGTTGAACAATCACTTCATAAAGCAAAGTGCACTAATTTGGTGACTGAAAGGGCCCAAGGTTTTGCAGCCCACGTGTTTAATGGAGAGTCCTGAGAAAAGTCAGTGCTGATTTCAACCAGTTGAGATTGTGGCTGTTAAAACTGACCATTGTAACTTTGAGTTAGAAAAGCGAGGAACACAGTGGATTCTTTCTTGCAGTCGGGTATTCATGCAGAACATGTCCATGTGGCTCTTTCAACAATGTTGAAAAGCTGCCAATTCTCGACATGGGCTTATGTACCAAGTGATTGTCAATCGCTTTGTTACCTCACCTAAACAATCTAAACGCATTTTCTTTGCCTTGGTCCCATCCCCCAACCCAGACAGCAAAGTGTCAAAGATAATGTGTCACGTATCATATATTCCACGGTTAAAGGAATAGCCTGCATGTGACAGTGTACACTAGTTCAGTACTGTGAGGTTTTGTTCCTTTTCTGCTCCCCACCAGTTATTGTTTGCTGCTAATCCCCTCTGGGATCTTGTCTAATTCCAATGTACAATTTTCATGAGTGCTGTTATCTAGTAGTAACACTTAATGTCCTGATACACACGAGGGGTGAGTTTTCAGTGTCCCTGCTGAACCTGATTAGTCCTCACCCAACAACTTCAGGTGTGGTTTTCTAGCAAGTGGGAGGTGTGAAATCATTAAATAGCAATCAGTGGAAATCTTCTGTTCCTCCCCCTCCCCTGAAATCAAGGGCGCTGGGGGTCATATGTTACTCTTGTCACTGCCCGAGGCAAATGTCATCGAGCTCCCTTGCGGGCAGGGAATTCAATCTGTATTCTGGTTTGAGGTCCCTAAACTTCTCTCTACCCCCGTCTCTCTCTCTCTCTCGGTGTGTGTGTGTGTGTGTAACTCTCCATTATTCAAGGCAAAAGTGGGGACTGCAGATGCTGGAAACATTCTTCATCCAACTCAATTTTTGGTTTCACTTTTAAAAGATTTGATGGAACCCAACTCGGATTTTTCTCTCCATTTTGTCTTCAGGTATGGTTAACTAACCAGTTCCTTGATGAAACGATTGGTAAATTTAAAACATAATTTCTTTAATTCCCTTTTTTATTTTTCTCCATTTGAGTAGTTTTAAGTGGATGATTTGAATTGGCAAACCGTGAAAAGGCAAGTACGGCAATCAGTCCTTTGGGGTAGTTCCACTGCAATGCAGGAGGCCACATATACACATGTGGATTAGATTAGATTAGATTACAGTGTAGAAACAGGCCCATGATTTGAATTGGCAAACCGTGAAAAGGCAAGTACGGCAATCAGTCCTTTGGGGTAGTTCCACTGCAATGCAGGAGGCCACATATACACACGTGGATTAGTGGTGCTGGAAGAGCACAGCAGTTCAGGCAGCATCTGAGGAGCAGGAAAATCAACGTTTCGGGCAAAAGCCCTTCATCTGGAATACAGGCAGAGAGCCTGAAGGATGGAGAGATAAGTGAGAGGAGGGTTGGGATGGGGAGAAAGTAGCATAGAGTACCTGGGAGTTGCAGTGGGAGAGGGACTCTCTGAGATTCTTGTAGAGAGAGGAGGAAAACTTCTTCAAGGCAGGCATCCTTGCACTTCTTTCCAACCACCACCCAAAAAACATGTCTCCTTCTTAGTTGACTGTTTGTCAGGATGTAATTTTGCTGTCAGACCCACAGTATAATGGAGAGCTGTAATACCACCATGAAGTGGGAGGTGCAGTGATAGAGGTTAAAATATGCATTCATGGGAATCTGTTTCCGTAGTTTATTTTCAGTCGAGCATATTAAATACCATCTTATTAGCTTTCAATTGGATCTCCAAAAGTTGTTACTCAGTAAACATACAGCTACTGTAATGTGGAATCCATAATTTGGCTTAAACTTTTTGACTTTTTGAAGGTGTTGTCTGCTTGGATGTGCATTGTTCAACACGTGGCTGAAAGTACTCCCTGATCCAATACTACCAAAACCAGATTAGCTACACATTCATCCCTCTTTGGGATGCTGTTGGTACTGACTGCCTACATAAGTATTTCAAAAATTGACTTCTGTGAAGTAGTCTCAAATGTTTTGTACTCGTAGGGCACTGTAGATGAGGGCATGTTTTATAATGTGTGAGGTCACTTGATTTTCTTCATGCTCTGTTTTCTTCAAATCTCCTGAACCATTCCACTTTCCAATAAATTTCTCCTTGAAGGGAGTGAGCAGTTTATTGGGATATTTATAGAAAAATATAATTGAGACAAAGATGAACACAGATTGTGTCATGAAGTCATACGATATAGGAGCATTATCCTGATTATCGTTAAGACTGGAAGAGCTTTTGCAAAGACCAGGTCTAGTTCTTCCTCCCACTGGGAAGGAGATGCAGGGATGAAATATGTGGAAAAATAGAATTTTAAAAAATCATCACAGGCTGTTTGAATAGACTAAACAAATAACCGGAACTGAAGCTGTCCCAGAACTGCTTGCCTAATGCTGCAGTTGGCCACAGTGTTTCAACATATAGTTGCCCGGGCAGTTTGTAGTGTGGCTGGCTTTGTAAAGCATCCTGTTAAGAAGAGGGGAAGATTTTTAAGCTCGAGACCAGTTTTTTAAAAACCATTTTAGAGTTAAGTGCTACAGTAATCTTGGGGAAAGTTCAAACATTGGGTGCCTCAGATGGCCTTAAATTGATGGATCACTAATTGTGACGCCAGTGGAAATTTTTATGCAAGATTGTGGTTAAAGGAGTGATGTTGCCTAATTTCCTGATATCTTCAATTATTTCATATAGGAAAGCCAACCATAACCTCTGTACCATCTTTCCACCCTTATTCATTGCATTAAATGGGTGCAATGATTTGGGACTGCACTTTTGCTAATTGGAATAATTTCTCCAACTTCCACCCCATCGTTCTACCATCAAGGTTTACTGAAGTTGTTCTCTGAATTTATCTTTCCCATTCTATGAACAGGTTTCCACACTCTTCCATTTTGTAAATGTAGAACCTAAATATCTCTAATCTTCCCTTCTGTATAGGGAGACAAAAATGTCAGTTTATAAGTTTTTACATACTCCATGCATTGAAATGTGACAGCCATTTTTTGAAATTATTTCTTCCCACCCTGACAGTGAGTATGTACTGAAGCTGCATGCAGTCCTGGTACAGATCTTCAGTTCCAGTTACTTTTTTTCTCTCTTTATTCTAAATGTGTGTAATCAAGCTTTTTTTAAAGTTTAGCTCTTTTTTTTTTTCCTCTCTTTCCATCCCTGTAAGGGTACAGAAGATTTGTAAATTTAAGTGAACACCCTTTGCCCAGTTAGCTGCCTTTCTAGTCAACACCTGGAGAACGTATAATACGCATTACTAAGCCTCAAACTGGTTATGGACAGCATGTGTGTATTCTGGTAACTGACATTTTCCGCACTTCAGATTATTAGCTAGAGTCATAGAGCCGTAGAGATGTACAGCATGAAAACAGACCCTTCAGTCCAACCCGTCCATGCCCACCAGACATTCCAACCCAATCTAGTCCCACCTACCAGCACCCAGCACCCAGCACATATCCCTCCAAACCCTTCCTATTCATATACCCATCCAAATGTCTCTTAAATGTTGCAATTGTACCAGACTCCACCACATTCTCTGACAGCTCATTCCATACCCGTACCACTCTCTGCGTGAAAAAATTGCCCCTTATGTCTCTTTTATATCTTTCCCCTCTCATCCTCAACCTATGCCCTCTAGTTCTGGACTCTGGACTCCCCGGGAAAAAACTTTGTTTATTTATCCTATCCATGCCTCTCATAATTTTATAAACCTCTATAAGGTCACCCCTCAGTCTCCGACACTCCAGGGAAAACAGCCCCAGCCTGTTCAGCCTCTCGTTGTAGCTCATATCCTCCAACCCTGGCAACATCCTTGTAAATCTTTTCTGAACCCTTTCAAGTTTCACATCTTTCTGATAGGAAGGAGACCAGAATTATACGCAATATTCAAGATGTAGCACCTTGCATTTATCTGAATTAAACTCCATCTGCTACTTCTCAGCACATTGGCCCATCTGGTCCAGATCCTGTTGTAATCTGAGGTAACCCTCTTTGCTGTCCACTACACCTCCAATTTTGATGTCATCTGCAAATTACTAATTGTACCTCTTATGCTCACACCCAAATCATTTATGTTAATGACAAAAAGTAGAGGGCCCAGCACCGATCCTTGTGGCACTCCACTGGTCACAGGCCTCCAGTCTGAAAAACAACCCTCCACCACCACCACCCTCTGTCTTCTAAGAAACTTTTGTTGAGTTTCCTATTTGTCAGCCCAAAGCATGGTGAGATGTAACCCCCTATTTCTTGTTTGAAGAGGGGGGAGAAAGCACCACTTATTTAATTATCAACATTTAGAAACAACCAGCAGCAAAGTGGCTTACACAGGTCCCTATGGAGGTAGCTTGACAGCTCTGCATGTAGTTGAATACTGGAACTTAGTAATTAAGGGGAAATTCAAGGATAGCTGTTTTTGTCTTGAGAAACCGCTTTTGAATTAAGTTAATAGTGTATTGTCAGTGAGTGAATACAGAGGGGATGGGTGGAAAATTACATGGACTGGCAATTATCGTCACAGCCTGACAGTCCTTACAAGGCAACCTGCCTTGTGCAATCGATTATTGTTGTGTGTGGATATAAAAGATTAATGTTTTTACAGCCTGTGAAAATTTAGAATGGTTAGAGTTTTTGGCACTAATTGCTTGATCTCTTTATAAAACAAGGGAATGGCAGACATGGGCAGTGAAACAAGAAAATGCTGGCATTTCAGACCTCCCGCTTTTAACAGATTTGCACAATCTGCCTATTGGGACTTGACACACATTTACTTACCTAGTTCAGTCACAGGGTAAAAACAATGACTGCAGATGCTGGAAAGCAGATTCTGGATTAGTGGTGCTGGAAGAGAACAGCAGTTCAGGCAGCATCCGAGGAGCAGTAAAATTGACGTTTCGGGCAAAAGTTCAGTGACAGCCAACCTCATGGAAATGTGAGTTGAATACTTGAGACAAAAGCAGATGGGTGGAGGTGTGATTGCTCAATAGAAATAGGGAATGAAAACCTCCATATATAAATATTGTGGGACTCCTGTGAAGGAGCAAGAAAGCAAAACCATACACACACACAAAAAGCATGCACTCTGCAAAAACTGCTTGATGGTTTTCATGTGTTTTCACCTTTCCCAAGCCTCCCTCAGAAGTTTGGGCTGGAGAAAGCTGTAAGTGTCTCCTCACTGGCTTGTGAATTTAGACCATTCAGTTGCTCAGTTGGTAGCATACCCACTCCCCCTCTGAGTCATGAGGTTGTCGGTTCAGGCCCCACTCCAGTTACTTGTAATCTAGTACAGTACTGAAGGAGTGTTGCACCGTTGTGGGTGCTGTCTTTTGGATAAGATGTTAAAGTCAAGGCTCTGCCTGCCCTCTGGTGGTAAAGGATCCCATGACACCAGTTCAAAGACCAGCAAAGGAGTTCTTGGAAGCATTTTGAAGTTCATTTCCCAATCAACATCTCAAAAAGAGACTGTCCAGTTATTATCACATGACTGTTTGTTGTGCCCAAATTCAGTCTTGTTTCCACATTACAATAGTGACCACACTTGCTTTATTAGCTTTAGTGTTTTAGGACATCTAATAGAACAGATCTCAGCTGGGTACACATGTGGCACTACAAACTCACTCTACGCTTGTAGTGAATGCAGTCTCGATAACAATAAATCACAGGAAACAGTCGGCAAAAGATCTGCCTGTACATCAGAATACACTTTTGGAAATTGCAAAATATCACGTAAACAGGATTTTCAAAGGGTGATGAGCCCTAGGTCATCCTTAGATTCCAGTGGTAGTGCTTGTACTGTTTATCTGGTGCTTGGGTCCTCTTTCCCTCTTGAGCGCACAGTAAGATGTTAACTCCCATTTAAGTTTTGTTTCATATCCAGTAATTTGATGGTGAATGATAGCAGCTCATGAACAAGGTTTACTCTTGGGGGGGGTTGGGCGAACACTCAATTCTATAAAATTCATCTGCTTCCCAAAATAATTGATTCAAACGTCACTGTCTATATTAAAACTATTAATAAAACCTAACCAGCTGCTTGTCACTTGTCTGATAGAAGCTATCAACCCAAAATGTTAACTTGTTTTGTTTTTCTCTCTCTACCACTACTATCTCACTTATTGAGTGTTTGGATACCAGTTTTGCAACATTGGCATTCATTCACTAACTTGTCTCTGGTGGCAAGTATGTGGTCACAGCAGCATTTGACTATCTCTGGCTAATGCCATCTCACTTTCTGTCCTAGGATTTGTATTGATCTATCTATCACTGGGATTCTGTTCCTTGTGGACATTGGAGCAGGAGAATGGAATTTTTTCAGCATTTTAAAATACAGTTGACAGCTGGTTCAGCTGCAGGACTAGAGCTGAGTTGCATTGACTGCACCTTACACCTCTTTACTATCCATTACTAATGTGTCAGTTCAGAAGGCTGTCATCATGGTTGGCCACACTCTTCCTCTTGATGGAGACAAATTCACAAGTTTCAAGTACATTTCTATTCTTGGAACTCAAACAACTAATTGGTTTTGACGTCAACTGGTTGTAAACACAGCTGTTGGTCTCTGAAAGGAGGTGCTTGATTTAAAAACAAAGGCAGCTGTCTTACTGATTTACCACACCACTTGTATTCCAAATCTCAGTTAAGGTTCAGCAAATTTGAGATTTTATCCCCCTCCAGGAATGGAGTTTGCTGCTTTTCAAATACCATGAGTTTCACGATACTCAATTGAAGACTGCCTTTGGAGCTGAGGTTCATAAGGCTGCATTGTCCACACTAAACTCTCAAAGCTTACATCTTTTGCCATTTGTTTTTTGTTGCAGGACGCTCCAGTTACTTCCTCTTTCCTAATCACAGGGTTTGGGCCAAGGCTGCAGCCATCGTCATTTGGAGAAGGTGTTGAAGTGGACCCTTTGCCACCGAAGGAGATTAGGTAAATAATATGACGCTTGGTGCTAGAGTTGCGAGATGTTTTGGGCTTTTTTTTCCCCAGTGGTAAAATGGGAAAAAAATTGTAATTGAGCAATACAAATTTTGCTTCCTCTTACCTTTATAAAAATCCATGTTGGGATTATTATGGACTGATAAATGGAGCCGGCACCATGAGCAAATTCTCCATATCCCATTTCTGCACTGTACCCCCAGCATTACAAACTGAACATTTTCTAGATGTTTTTGTTAAATCGGTATGACTGGCTGTACGCTCTCAAAACCAGATTGGTTGTTTTTAACCTATTTTTCTAATCAACCTGGTCAGAGTTATTACATATCTCTGGAGAAAGTGGGACTTGAACCCAGGCTTTCATTACACCACAAACTCCTGGCAGCAATGGGTTCCCTTGTCACCCAAACTTTATTGCTAGCTATCTTGTAATAAAATGTGGCAGGCTGTTCCTGTTACATTGCTATATGTAAGTCTTCTGGGTAAAATTTCAGTTGGGTCCCTGGTTAGCTCCATTTTAAAAGGAATAAGTGTGCTCCTGCTATGTTTCCCACTTTACTAGATATTTTTAACAAATGACTTAGATCAAGTGTTTTTGCCCTTTTGCCCCTAGGCTGGTCAACCAGCCAGCAGCTTGACCTCTAACCCCCTCACTCCTTTTATAAGTTGGTTACATAGGGCTGACAAATTGGTTGCTGCATCCCTCCCCCCTCATTCTTTGAGACTAACTGCTCCTGAAGTCTCAAACTGGGTATTCCAATACCTACAGTGTTTATTTGCTGGGATATCTTTGATTCCCATTGTCCTTTGATTGACAGATACTTCCTTTTCACACCAGGACTTGGAACAAATCTTAACTAGAAGGTCAAATTCTAAAGCAAGATATTTGTGTGTGACATTTTGTTAAAATGTTTGGTGGACTGTAAGCTGCTCTTCCTGAACTGGCCTTGCAAGTTCTATCCAAGTACAGTAGCGTCTCGACATATGAACGACCCCGTTCATACACAAATCAGTTTACGAATAGGATTGTACGTAAAATTTTGCTTCAACGTACGTACGAAATTCAAGGTACGAATGCAAAAAGCCCGTGTGCGACCACGTGGTTTCATTGTTCTACTTTGCTACGCGCTTGTTGAACGCAAAAGCTCTTGGGCCCCGCATGATCTCATTCAGTTCGTCTTTGGCGCACGCGCTGTGAATAACCGTCCAAGCATTCTTACACTATCCGAACAATGGGAAAAATTGATTCAGTTCGCGAACTTTTCGGTTCGCGAACCGGGTCCTGGAATGGATTAAGTTCCTAAGTCGAGGCACTACTGTAGTCACAAATGTATTTTCTGATGATTTTAGATTTGCCATTCGTCGGTCATCGAATTAAAACACTATCCCCCCCCCCCGCCTAAATAGATTGTGCCTTGGAGAGCTTTGTAAGAAATGGAAACAAGCATGTTTGATTCCCCAATAGTCGAATTCCTCGGTAGTAACATCCTGGCTATTTCCTCTAGGCTACCATCCAGTGTAAGACTCTTGTGATTTGGCATGCTGGTTTTGTATAGGAAAGTTAATGTTTTGAATAAAAGGTGCCTTGTCTGCATGTTCCCAGGTACACCTCCTCTGTGAAATACGATTCGGACCGACACTATGTCAACAATGTACTCCTCCAGCACACACTGGGTGTTGATTCCTGCAGCCAGACAGTCATCTGCGTTCCCAATTGCACATGGCGGAACTACAAGACGGAGCTGAGATTTGAGCCGCAACACAAACCGTGGAGGTTCCGCAGCACTATCATTGTGTACCCAAAGTATGCAAAGACAGTCTATACAACCACTGTGGATTACAACTGCAGAAAAGCAGCACGGAAATTCTTGTCCAGTGTGGAACTTGAAGCCACAGATTACAATGGCAGTGAAATGGTGTTCCAGGATAGCCAGTGACTTGACTTAACCACAGCCTGTGTTTTTTTTTCTTCGAAAGAGGATTTTTAAAAAAGTTTAACTTTTTAGACTCTTCAAAAAAAGCTTCTGAATCTCTTCAATACTGTATTTTTTTTGCTCCTTGCAACATAGCCTACATTGTGTTTCTTTTTTAATCGCACAATAAAGTTTAGGAATTTCCTTTTAGAGATTTTATTGCCATTAATATGTATAAGACGGGAATAGATTAAGGAAGCAAAACACACACAACCAATTGTGGTATTAATTGTTTTAACATGCACAGGCTGGAGATGGGTGTTGAGGTGCAATGTCTCAGCTGTTACCCATTTACTGGGAGCCTGTTTCAGTCTCTGGCAGAATGGGTGCTTGGTTCCTGAAGCTCTGTTGGGAAGGAGTTGAGCTTGGCTGTGTCTGGTCACGACCAGCCTACACAGAGACTGGAGATGCTGAAGGCTTTGCTTTCATTTTGGGTATGAGACTGGGGTTGCAGGCAAAAGACTGTAAATGTGAACCTGAGGAAATATCACTGCATGCATCAATTTGTTCTAATCAATACATAAAAATATTTCCTGTGCATTTGATACATGTGTAAATAATGGTAAATGCTGTATTTGAAACATGGATTAATTCATTTGAAGTACAATTAGCAGTGTAAGGTTTGGAATAGGTAAACCTGAGGTATATTGGAATTAATTTCTCCTACACTGTGAAAAATCAAACAATTGCCATTGGGTTGCAATGTGGAATCTTTTAGATCTTTTTCTAGTTTGTCTCATGCTAGAATGAGAGTTTGTACAAATGAAGTACACACTGGTAACCACATTTTTTGTGAAAGTATTACTGTGGGCCTCTGTTCAATGAAGAACAATTCCCCTATGGGCCAACTGAAATTTAAATGTAGTAGGACTTAGTTTTGAAATGTACTAATTGCCTGGTAAATGGTAACATCATCCCATATTTGCTTATATTAAACAATTTCATTTTACCTTAATCTTCGCCTCCCTCCACCCCCGTCCCACCCCTTAATCCTCTTAACAAGTGTGAAAACTACATGGCTGTTGTATGACAAAAGGAGTTATTCTCCTGATTAGAATTGAGTAGCCAAACCAGATGGATGCAGATGAGAGCTTCATTCTCTCCTTGCTATCAAGACATCTGCTTGCTCCTCGAATGAGTCTTGCTGACACTGGACCATTACCTACCTGCACCATTCATTAAGCAACTTTCTGACCTGCTAGAATTTACCTTTAATTTATATCAGGCATTACCCCCTCATCCTACTTTTGTGGTTTATTCTCATTGTGATTAAAATGAGTCAAATGATGTTAAAGCAGAGAATTTACTCTACGAAACTGAACATGATAAAATTTTATGGTTTGAAAAGAAAAAGTAATTATCTTGCGTGATCAATCATCAACTGCCGATCACGAAGCTGTCCAATTCAAATAGATCTGATTTTTTTAAAACTTGGAATTAACAAATCAGTGGTGGTAAAGTGAGTGATTGTAAAAGGTTGCATGAAAACAAGATTTCCAGTTTGATTTTGGGCGGGAGATGGACTGTTCCTTTAAGACACATTGGCTATTAGCATTGAATGAAAATCAAGTTTAATATTACCAGATTGTTCCATCTCCAGTTGGAAGATAGGGTATTTGGTATATTTCACAGTCAGTTTTGTTTTGGGAAGGTGAGGGAAGAAGGGAGAATTGCGAAGGGTTCAGCCACTTTAAAACTGCTCAAGCACTTGTAATTTTTAGAAAGGTACTAATGAGAATGCTTCCTATTTCTTCCTTTTTTTTTGGAGGGGTTAAAAAGACCAAAGAAGGAAGATTTTTCTAACGCACTTGTCTAGAATGTGGTTCAACAAATGTTTGCACAAATGCACCAGGTTAGTCAAAGCAGTTTTAAGAAACAATCTGTAGAGGTCTTGCTTTTATAGCTGGCTCAATAAATGTGGAATATTTTAATATATCTGCATTCATGTGATTATTAAGGTTACTAGGTTAAGATTGCCAGAGACCATTGATTTTTGGGCCTTTGTGTTTTAGAAGGTAACTTTTTCAGGCCTCTGAATGGAGTTTGAGTTTGACGCTGCTTCAAGGTGGCACTGAGAAGGTCAATTTAACCCAGTTGAACAGTGACTTAGATGCACAGTGTAACCAACTGCAATCGTTTCAAGTTTGCACACGTACTTGACAAATATGTTGCATTCTAAATACCTGACACCTGACTAGGCTTTACAGCAATGATTTAAGTGGGTGGGGAAAGACATGATTCTGGCATCTTGGCGAAATGTGACACTTGTCCTGAAATAGTTCAGATAATCCGTGAAACAGATCAGCTCTGCTCATGCACATTTGGTAATTGAAATGGACTAGATACATTAACCCTGTTTTAAGAGGGCATGGTTATTTAACAATGAATTCGGTAGTCTCTTCCACTTGCAGAATTCTGAATAGATATTGTTTTTATTAAAAACTGGATTTTAATTGGACTTTGAAGCAGTAGAAATATGTACAACTTTGCAAATCAGCACAACGTAGGTATTTCCCAAGCTTTGGACTCATATTTACACTGAAATTTTGGAAGTAATTTTCTCAAACCTACAGCATCCAATTTAATTTTTAAAAGTCATTATTAGGGTAAAATCTCAAATGTGCAGGTTATAATGTGTTGAGTAACACATACCATTTTACCATTCAAATCCAATGGCTATGTCACTTTACAACTGTTTCAGCTACAATAGATTGGAAAAGTGAGAACCCACCAAAATATATCAATTCTATTTTGTTGTTTTTAGCCAACACTCCTTAATGCACATCATGGCTCCATTTCCTTTGCTCAACTCAGCCCTCCTGACTGTCTCAGTGAATATTTCATATTTGCCAGTTTTATGCCATAGGCTTATCAGTCTTTAGATTGTGGCTGCAAGACCATGTTGAGGATGTGATTTTGCAATCTTGCAAAACTGTCCATTTTTATTTGTTCACAAATTTCTTTGGAGGATTTTTGATGGCGGTATATAGGATGTTATGGTTGTAGGTTTGCTTGCTGAGGTGAAAGGTTCATTTTCATGAACATTTCATGAAAATGGACCTTCCAGCTCAGTGAGCAAGCCTACATCCAGAACCTCTACCTGAGCTACAAATCTTCTCAAATCTCATTAGTAGGATGTTATTTTGGAAGAGGTAGATGAGGAAAAGATGTTCAGTGATGGTATGAGGATGAATGGACATACTCTTAAGATTTCAGGACTATGGGAGGAATAAACTGTTTGCACAGTGATCGCAAATAACTTGTGACTGCTGCTGATGACGGGTAACAGAATAGAGTAGGGCTTGCAAGGCTATTGATGTATAGTAGAATAGTAGGATGAGCTGGATTGCTCTAGAGAGCCAGAATGGACTTGAGCCAAATGGCCCCTGCGCTGTCTTGAATCTGACGTTTTTGTAGGAAGGTGGGATGTTGCAATGATGCCCCAAGTAACTGTTTTTCACAATGTTTTGCATTTGGCTAAAGGTACATTTCTACCCAAGGATATATAGGTTCAGCATCAGACTTCCCTTTTTTCAAATGTTGTATTGCATGATCTGTAGTAGCATAGTTCTGCCAGAAAATGGGTTTAACATTGCTTCAATGTGCAGATTTAAGCAGAGGAAGAACGTTAAAGTGAGCAAACTTGATTTTAGCTCAGTAACTGCAATTTAAATCACACTTGTCTATCAGATGAAACTGTTGTAAGAGTCATGCTACTAGTCCTTTCTCTAGTATAACCTAATGTGATGCACTTTATAGGTGGAGATTTGAAAGTGTGCTACACACCCTCTCTATAAACATTAAATGGTTAGTTATAGAATGGCTTCATTGTATTAGTTTGGATTAAAGTTCAAATACTGTGAAAGCCATATGCCAGGAATAGCATTCCACAACATGAGGAATTTGAGAGGCTGAGTGATGTTAGTAGTAATGTTTTGCATTCTTTTATTCCATTCTCACTTCTTGATCCTAAAGGTTAAAGAGTTGACTGTGTCTAAAACACTATAGCCCCTCTTCCTTGAATATGATTAAAACTGATAATTGGTAGTTGACATTTTCTGCTACAGTAATCTGTTTAGTGATCTGTCACTCGTTTAATCTTGTGATATCAGAACATTCTTTAACCTGACATCGATATATTTTGATAACTTTTTTAAAAAAAAGCTTTTGTATTGTTGAACTTTTGATTTGAAAAGGGTGTGAATAACAAATTAAAACAAAATGGCTCATACCGGAAATGTGTTGTATTAATATGCTGATTTTATATTTTGCATCAAATTTCCCTCTATTTACTGAAATAGATATCTTTTTGGGGTAGTGTAGCACCAGAACGTGGATGTGGGTGTGAGTGTTCAAAGCTGTACAAACTTCCAGATCTTGGCTGTACCATCAGAACTTATTAACACATGCAACGAGTTAAATTGGGCATAAAATTAGTTTGAGACCACCCTTGTTCCTCCTGAGAACTAAGAGGAGAAAGTAAGGACTGCAGATGCTGGAGATCAGAGCTGAAAATGTGTTGCTGGAAAAGCACAGCAGGTCAGGCAGCATCCAAGGAACAGGGGAATCGACGTTTCGGGCATAAGCCCTTCTTCAGGAATGAGGAAAGTATGCCCAGCAGGCTAAGATAAAAGGTAGGGAGGAGGGACTAGGGGGAGGGGCGTTGGAAATGCGATAGGTGGAAGGAGGTCAAGGTGAGGGTGATAGGC
>NC_057737.1:13507292-13519255 GCF_004010195.1 Chiloscyllium plagiosum | reverse complement strand
TATCCCTGGTGGTGGAGTCCGTTTGGAGGTGGTGGAAATGACGGCGGATGACACACTGGACATGGAGGTTGGTGGGGTGGTAGGTGAGGACCAGTGGGGTTCTGTCCTGGTGGCTGTTGGAGGGGCGGGGCTCAAGGGCGGAGGAACAGGAAGTGGAAGAGATGCGGTGGAGGGCATCATCAACCACGTCTAGGGGGAAATTGCGGTCCTTGAAGAAGGAGGCCATCTGGGTTGTACGGATTTGGAACTCGTCCTCCTGGGAGCAGATGCGGTGGAGACGAAGGAATTGGGAATATGGGATGGCGTTTTTACAGGGGGTAGGGTGGGAGGAGGTATAGTCTAGGTAGCTGTGGGAGTCGGTTGGTTTATAGCATTTTCAGCAATAGCCAATAATGGCATTTTCAGCCTCCTGAGAACTAGCCAATAATAGTGCTCGTCCTGAGGACAAGGAAATAAGGGAGTAAGTGAATGGAAATTTTATAACTAAGAATTCCAGCGTATGCTGACAGGCATTATTTTAATAAATATTTACAACTGTCACTCAATTCCCATTTTGAGCTGGCCATGACATAAGAAATAGGAATGGGAGTCAGTTGTTCAGCTCTGAATCTACTTCATCATTCATGGTAGGATAACAGCTAATCTAACCTTACTCTTGTCCACTTTTCCTGCCTTTTCCCCAAACTCTTGATTTCTTGTACTGATCAAGAGTTTGTCTAACTCCGCTTTAAAGATACACAGCTGTCTGTGACACTCAACCCTCAGACAGAAGACATTCCTTCTTATCTCTTAGATTTTCACCCCTTTGTTCTGAGACTATGCCCTCTCATCTTAGACTTCCCCATGAGAGGAAATATCATCTCAGCATTTACTCTATCAAACCTCTTAAGAATCCTCTGTTTCAATGAGATCACCTTCTAAACCCCAGAGTGCAACTCCTGAAGAAGGGTTATATCCAAAATGTCAGACTTCACCTCCTGATGCTGCTTGGCTTTCTCTGTTCTTCTAGCCTCGTGCTTGTCTACTTTGGATTCCAGCATCGGCAGGTTTTTTTGTCTCCAACATTTTTATAGTCTTTGCTCATAAGACAATCCCTTCATACTGTGAATCATCCTAATGTAAAATTCTGGGGATCTCCTGTACTTTTGACAGCAAGAGATCTTGAGTTAAATCTAATGTTTGAATCCAGCAAACAACACTTCCAATAGTCCAGCTTTCCCTCAGTACTACAGTAAAATTCCACCTCAATTAGGCACTTAAATCTGTAATGGGATTTGAACCCACATCTTTGATTCAGAGGCAACAATGCCAACAGCTGAGTGTGACAAGCAATACATGCTGGATCCTCTGATTTAAAAGTCTGATCTAGCAATTGAGCTACTCAGATTCCAAAAGAGATAAGTGCAACTTTTTCATTCTGGTTCATTTATCTTCACCCTTGTAGTAAAACAGAATTGCACCATTAGTACCTCCAATGAAATTATAATAACAAAACCAGATTAACTTATTGCAAACCTTTAACAGCAAGGAATAGAGCCAGATGGAACTTTTTAGGAAAAAATACTTTTTAATAATTCAATATACACTCAGTCTAAAGTTTTGAATACAACAAACTATTGAAGAGAATAATTCTTGAGGAATACTTAAATTCTAAAGCAGTCAGACCATGTGTTTTTTTTGTATACATGTAACATTCAGAAGATGTATTTTTAAATTGAATTCTATTGTAGTGAGGGTTTATTTTTAAAATTTGTAATGAATAATTTGTGCTATCTTCATACTCTGAAAAGAGATGGCTTTTTTTATCCCATGAAAGAAAGATTTTAATGGAACATGTATATACATTCTACAAAGTGTTTTTCTGTAAGGGAGAAATTTTACACTCTTGGTAATCAGTTGGATTCCTAGTATAGGTCAGTAACTCCACTTATCATGAGATATGATATTTCAGTGGTTGGTTTGCTAGATTACAGAACCTTGCTGTTGCTGATCTCTACACTACTTTGGGACCATGTTTATAGTGACTGACTACAAATTTATAGAAGGTAGAAATTAACCTGTGCTGGGCTGTGTTTAAAGGAGCCTACAAAACTGAACAATGAGTGAGTGACTGAAAAATACCTCTGATCTGTTGATTGCAATGTCCAGTACTGTATATCCCTAAATCTATACAACTTACATCTCACTTAAAGTATAATATTCTGATGAGACAAAAAGCAATATTTTAGAATGGGCCATTTTTGGTGCGACAGAGAACTAGAACAATGCCTAACTACCCTAACTAGGACTGAAAGAAATCTGAGATCATTCTGCCTTGAACTACTTACCTCTTATGAAAAGTGGTCTCTGCTGCAATCAGAAGCTATAGAGTTGTCACTTTTGAAGGAACTCATTCAGTCAGCATGCACTGCATAAGCTCATAACCTGTTCCAGAGATTCTCTTCTCTTTTACAAAACGAATTACCTGATATTCAACCAAAATACGATCTACTGCAATCCTAATCCTTCTGCATTTAGCAGGACCAAATTATGATCTAGAACACCATTAATTTCTTCCTCATACCTTTCAAATTGTGAACTAATTCATGATCCTAATTTTTTTGAGTCCTAACTCTCTATCTGCCTTAATAACTAAGATGCTTTATAATAGGGCTTCCCTAAGTGAGATTAGGGACTCCTACTGGGATAGCACTCTGAAAATGTAGGCTTTCTCCCTTCCTCATTACTTTCTCATGAAAACCTGAAATAGGGTCATAGGGAAGATATTTGAGAAGTACTGCTTTGTACTGTAAATGAAGCTAGTTGCCACCCTTGGCACTTTTTCCAAAGCCTCCGTTCTCTCTTTTGGTTGAGAAGTGAATTAAAATTGGTTAAGCTGCATTTGAAATATTGATTCTAAAGTGTAACCTATCAGAGTAAATTGGAGCACTCCACACTATCAGTTTAGGGAACCTATGCTTTTGCCCTTTTCCCTGGATTGCCAATAATTTGGTTTTACATTAACACATTATTGGTATTTTCTGTTTAATTGAGGCAAAGTGTATACATGTTATACTCTGCTCAATAGGACGTTCATTCCTTTTTTGTTTTTCCAATTGGGTCTCTACTCTGTAGATAATCCATGATAATCTGTTAGGTAACCTGCTTCTGGGCTTCTGCCAATGCATCTTTGAGGCTGGTTGTTAGTGGGTGTGCAAGAGAATCTAAAGATAATTAAACTGAAGTAAGTAAAATGAAATAATTTACTAGCTACATAAAAAGTGGTTATTACTTGTCTCATTTCAATTAAGGTGTTTGCTGATCCAACATTAATTGCTTGATTGGCTACCACAATCTTTGGCTTGCGAGCCTGATCAAGCATCCAATGACAACATCTGTTGAGAAACACTCTTATTGGGGTAAAATGTTCAAAGGTGATCGTCACCGAGATCAGGCAAGTTTTAAAAGATCCTGAAGGGGGCAGGGGTGGGGGAGTGAAGAGGCAGAGATGATTACCAGAATTTAAGACCATTAACTATTATAACTTCAGCGATGTGGTAAAGGGAATTAGAATGCATAGACCAGTGTTAGAGGAATACAGAATCGTTGATTGTAGAATGTCTAGAGGTTCCAGAGAAAGAAGTGAAAATCCACTGAAGGAATTGAATTAATGGAAATCTCAATGGACCAGCAAATCATGCCAATCAACAAGAATAGGGAAGATGGTAAAGCATGGTAAAATGGTGAGGCTTAGAATTCAAGTGACAGAGATTTGAATCATGTTAAATTTATGTAGGGAGGAAAATAGAAGGCCAGTCTGAAAGCATTGTAATAATTCAATCTGGAAGCAATAAAATGAGGGTTTCAGTGACACATTAACTGAAACACTGAGGCAATATTATGGAAGTGGGGTACATGGTCTTGATAATGGAAGAATAAAACGCAGGAAACTTAAGAGTGTCAAGCAGGAAGATGACTGAACATAGTGACTGTATCTTGATATAAAGCCTCACGCATACAAATAATGCCCTGGCACGTGCTCACTGCTAGGATATTTTGGTTCTGAGAAGCATTGCTTGCTTGCTTTCTTTATTTACAAAGAGTGACATCACATGACTGCATAGTCAGGAAAGGAGATAACTCCATGTAAAATTCTTTACCATAAATAGCTTGAAAGTGTCTGTTTTAAAATATAGTCCACTGCATCCTTTTGAATCAATGATAACTGTGCATGTGCAGCATAGCGTGGAACTTGTGATATCCATACCAACTGAACAGTGAAATGAAACACCAAATCTTTGATTAATTGCACCATGGGCAAATTTAAAATCAGGAATTTTGTGCAGAATAGTTTAGAAAAACATTGAGGCTGACAACAATTTCTTGTAAAAGTAATCTGAAACAAAATTGCATAAACAAAAATGTAAATGGACAATTTTAGATGGGTTAAATTTAAATGCACAAATATTGCAAAATTGATTCTGACAATTGATTTTAGTATACTTTGATTTAATATCTTTTTGATTAAAATCATTTTACCGAAGCATTTTTACATCTGAACGCTGTGTTGATTTTCTATCCCAGAACTCTGCAGCCTGTGAAATATGCTGAAAGTATAGAAAATATTTTGAAGCTGGAAATTTAACAAAGATAATCCTGAGGCTTAATCTAAAAATCAGGTGTACAATAAGACAGGATCTTCATGAAATGAACAATTCCTGTTGCAAGTGCAGATTTATTTGACTCACCTAAACAAAATCATGCAATAATTTGTGCTCAAAACTAACTATGGCTTTTAAAATAGCTCTGTTTTTCAATCCCTCTTTAATCCACTGGTAGACAAAATAATGTTTTTGATGCACTAATTGTCCACTAGCAACATCTCAAATTCTCCCCTTGCATCTTTGAGTACATATCACTGACTTGTGAATATCAGTTTTCAAAGTATCTTAATTCATATTAATAACATTCATCACAATTTCACATCTTAAGTAAATAATCAGACTGAGGGTACAGTTAGTGACCCAGTTTAGAGTATTGCCAACATGAACCCTGGAATGGCTATATAAAGATGTGTGGGAGCAGCCAGAACTGGCTCAACAGTAGTTTTTTCACCTCCATGGAATCTCCTTTGGGCTGCTCACTCTGTTCAAGATGGATTGCAGCAATGGACTTTGTTTGCAAGTCAAATTATGAGCAGCTTATAAGGACAACAAAACCTCATAGTAAAATAAAAAGTACACTTTGGCAACCCAGTTTATAGTTTACATGTAGAGAATATGTTCAAACATCTAAACAAGTACGGTTTGGTCTCAATTTGAATGAGTAAAAACACCATTAGTCTGAGCAGTTGTAGGTTTAAATGCCTACTGATTTTACCTGATAATAACTGGAAACCAGAGTGGCCATGTTAGATACAACTATTTTGGTTATTTCCCTCCGCCCCCCAAAAAAGGAAACACAAGTGGAGGCAAAGCCCTAATTGTTTTCTTCAGAGCTCAAACTGTCATGTCTTTACAGAAGAGGTTACCAAAGAGGTTTGATAAGCAATAGCCTTCCTCAGTCTAGTTGTTCAGTCTGAGATCTGCTTTTAGAACATTTCGGAAACCATATGAAAGGGGAATTTAAATCACCTTCATAGTTATGTTTGTAGGTTTATAACTGGAAGGAACATTGTGATTAGAAGGTTATGAGCTGGGATGCTAGCTCAGGCAAAAATGTACTTTGGCCTTCAGAATCTTTGGCCCACAAAATAAGGATTGGAGTGATCCTTTATGGCTAGTTGCTGTAATGTCTTACTGCTGATAATATATGGATTCTCCTTCTGAGACTGGATAACAGAAAGCTCCTGCTGGCAAAGTTCAATATCCTTGCGAGAACGTTTCTGGGCAGCTAGGTACCTCAGCTGCCGATTTAGCTTGTAAAGTCTGATCCTCTCCTCTTCTGCTACGGGATCTTCAAGAATTCCATCCCACCGCAGAGTCTCATTTATTGACGTGGTGAGCTGATCTACAGAGTAAAGGGAATCACCATCTGAATCCTGACTTCTGTCGGCTTTACTGCTGATATTCTTAGGTTTTGGACTTTTCTTGGTGTCACCTTGACTAACTGGTGGTTCAGTATTTGGAGATGTAGAATGTGTATGTCGTTTACTGCTTTTCCCATGTTTGTGAGCTATAGAGAAAGGAGATGTTAGGATCTGGAAAGCAATGATTAATTATAAAGAGACAGCTTACTTGAAGATTTTAGTCAGTTTTAAAATAATTAGACGGGGTGGAGGATTAGAGATCAAAATTATTGAGGAACAAAGGACAAACAAGAATGGCAATAATTGTAATGAAGAATCAAAGCATTATTCCATAATTGGTGTTAATAGCAAATTTTGTCAGCTTTGATTGAAAGCAAAAACATGAAAACAAGATATAGATACACAGCAAAAAACAAAATCAAAATGGAGGAAAGAGTTCACGGTCTGAAGTTATTGAACTTATGAGTCCAGAAGGCTGAAAAGTCCTTAGTAGAAATTGAGGTGTAATTCCTCCTCCAGTTTTTCTGGTTATTTTTTAGGCAATTTATTGGAGGTAGATTACAGCAACTCAGACTGCCGTGACATGGAAGTACAACTTGTTCGGGATTCAAGATTCATTATCATTGAAAGAATTAGAATTGCTTTGCAATATCACTATCCCTTTACTTAACTGTCTCAGGCAGAGAGCGAGAGAGAGAGAGAGACTGTCCATTTGATGGTGATATGGAATATTATATCTGCTCAACATTTTATGCTTGCTTAACATTTAGCTTTTGCATAGTGAACCGTTGCATGACTCCCGTCTCACTGAGAAAGTATGGAAGAATGGCTATTTCAATTCCCTTTTGAGAAATTGATAATTGCCCCAAGTTGCTCTACTTTTACTGTGAATTTATTGACATGAAACATTTGCAGGAGTGACTGCCATGAAGTTTTACTCTGCAATCATAATAAAACAGCTAACTTGTAACAATAATAAAATGTAACTCAGATTTGGAGCAAGTTAGCAGTCTGGTGCTTCAGCTACCATTTACAAAACATTTTAGCATGTGGTGCCACATGAACCCTGTGATTCTGTAAATAATCTACATCATTCCCAGATATCTATTTATTCTGTAACTCAGTAAGGGGAGAATTCACATTAGGATTAAGCAATACTATTCCAGGCATCCAAACTCATGCCTGCTCTGTTACAACTTGTAGTCACAGGATGCCATCTACTGGAATCCATGCAATCTGCAATAATTTAACCCCTATCATAAGAATTTGGCAGTACTAAATTCCTATTATAATAATGTTTTGACGTGATGTTGCTTTAATTATTCAGTAATGAGAGGCAAGTAAGGTTTGATTAAATAGATTGCATGGATTCAGGATAAATCTGAACTCGACTGAGCTTTAGGTAGCTTTCCACAGCAAACTTCCAGCTCTGGTACAAAATAGTAAATGGGAAACAGTCCACATACATTTATGTATATTCACTGCCATTGCCCTATTTCTCCATGGAAAATGATATAAATGAAGGTAAATTATCTTTAAATGAACACTCTTGAGGCTTTTTGAGACTTTTAAAGATGGTTCTTTTGTCCAGCATCTTGAAGAATGCATGGAAGTAAATTGGGTTTACAGTTAGCAATTTGTTTGCAATACAACTCAAATGCATTTACTGTTATAATGCCAGAAAAAGTGACAAACTTTACTATGAAGTTGACTGCAGTCAAAAAACCTATATCTTGCAGTTGTTAAATACCATACTTCTATGGCTGCAAAAGATTGAATGCAGAAGAAATGGACCAGATTGCTTCCAAGGATGAGGAATCACAGTTGTGTGGATAAACTGGAGAAACTGAGGTTGTTCTCTTTACAATGGAGAAAGTAATGAAGGCTTTAGATAAATGAAAAAAGAAAATTCTTGTGATGGTTGAAAGGATGACAACAACAGAGTATAAATTTAAGGTGACTGGTAAAAGAGGTAGCAAAAAAGGATAAGCTTTTACATGTTATGAGTAGTTAGAATTTGGATTGTTTTGCTTGATCAGTTGATGGGAACAGATTCAATATCCTAGAAATTGGATAAATTATTGATGGAGAAAAAAAATTCAGGGACAGGAAAAAAAAAGGAGAGTTCTTCAAAAGAGCTGGTGGAAACTTCATTTATGGGACAAGTACATCATTGACAAGACCAGCATTTGTTAACCATCCCTAATTCACCTGAATGGAGTTACTTGCTAGTGCCACTTCAAACAGTAGTTTAGAATCAACCACAATGCTCAACATCAGGAGTCAATTACAGGGGCCATACGAGGCAAGGAAGGCAGACTTCCCTCACTCTCAGGACATTAATGAACCATTCAGATTTTTATGAAAGTCAATGATAGTTTTCATAGTCGCCATCACTGAGACTAGCTTTCAATTCCAGATTTATTGGTTGAATTTAAATTCCATCAGCTACCATACTGGGATTTGAACCTGTATCATCATAGCATTAACCTTGGTTGTTGCATTACTAGACCAGTCACATGAACACCATGTCACAGTCTCCTTCTATGCTATATTATTCTATCACTCTGTGATGTAAAGCTTCCACCAGCAAGGGAGTAAAGCATGAACTCTTAGCTTCTTAGAAAAGTAAAGTATTACACATGCTGGAGATCTGTAATAAAAACAGAAGGTGCAGGAGAAACTCAGCAGGTCTGGTAGCATCTGTGGAAACGGCAACAAAGTTAACAATTCAATTCCAATATGACTCTCCTCTGGACTCTTCTTCAAGCACTTACTGTTTTTACTCCTCTTTGTTTATGTTTAGGTCATTAAAACATTGCTAGGATAAAAGAAAATGGAGGATAAATCCATATTAGCAAGATATTAAAGCAAAACTGAAAACAAAAGCAGATTGGATGCAAGATGAATTCGTACTTTTGCTGAATTCAGGCCCTTAATCAGAAAATAATTTCGATGTGTAGGAATGATGGGGGGGGCCTGCTGGACTACATCCTGGTGTTGGGTAATTTTTAACAATGTGTAGGAAGGCTGTACCTTACCCTGATGACCTGCTCTATATCATTTTAAGGTTTAGTAGCCCACAGTTTACATCTTATTTCAAACCTTTACCAAATTTTTCAACTCTCCAATTTTCACCGCTTTTATTTAGACTTCCTATGGAGCTATTCATGTTTTTAAAAAATACATTTAATTTGGTTAATCACCCAATAGATCATTCCACGGCATTTCCTCTTTGTGTTGTTTTTGTATCTACAGTTTTGCTCCCTCCAATCAACTTTCTGATGCCAGTATACTTCTATATTCATGAATAAGTGCACAAGTCCAAAATGCTGTCATTTTTCTTGCAGCTCTCTGTGGTTACCTTTACTAAAGGCAATGTATACATTGTCTTCTGAACATTTCACAATCGTAGATTTTAATAATCCAAGTTTGATATGTGCCTTACCCAGAACGGTCTCATCTGAAGTCGATGGGGTACTTGAAGAATTTCTTCTTGTCTTAGAGGATTTCTTCTTTGCCTTATCTCTCTTCTTCTTTTTGTTCTTTTCTGCTGACTCAACACTTAAATTTGTCATTGATTTCATCTTACATTTGCTGGCTGATATTTTGTCCTCCATTACTAGTTAACCTTGCTCGATCTGCAATTTGATTAATTTCCCCTTTTCCTTTTAATTTTTTTTGTCAGAGAATCTTTTGTTTCATTTCCGTAATATTATTGACCCGTTTCATTCAGGTAAGGATTTTCAAAATAATATTTGGGTGCACTAATCCTTGGGTCTCAAAGGCACATTTTAAGTAAGAAACTAACTACTTCCAGTGCTTTCCTCCTCCTTTAAACTGCCCAAAAATTTAATTTGTAGTCATTCCCTCCACTTCTTCATCGTCAAAGTAGTTTTTTTCAAAAAAAAACTACATATTATATCCTTCGATTTGTAGCAACTGCTCTCACCTACAACAAACAGACCCCTAGCCTGTACTTCATGCTTATTCCAACCGCCTCTTGTTTAATCTATCAAATTTTCTTCTTATTAATTTTCGCATTCTTTTCCCAAAGTTAAATTATTTCGATCTCTCTCACTCTATTTAAAGTTACCGACCCTGTCTATCCAGACTGCAATGTTTTAGCCACCCCAGGCTCCCAACGACTCGTCACCATGGAGACGCCTCTTCCCTTTTCCTTGTCAAATCCGCCTCGGAACATAGTCCCCGTGAAAATAACAACAATGCCATTTAAAAATCAAGCTCAAATTATCAGGGATCCTTCAGAAACTTTCAGCTAACAACATGTTATGGCTGTGACTCTATTTCTCTTCGCTGCTCCCCCCGACTCATCTTTTTGATTCACGTATCATTCCGCGGCCGGCCCAGCCTGAGCTCCGTCCGGCTGCGGCTGTAAAATTCCCTGTCGGGCTTTCTGATTTTCCATTCCAGGTTTTAAAGTCGTGGCCTTCTCAGCCGTGCTTGGCGGGGGGAGAGATGGCGAAAGCAATGAGGAGCGTTACCGTTATTGGAATCTAACAATAGTTTGAGTGCGCCTGAAGTGTGAACTTCGAAGCGGAACTGACCTTCGGCGTGAGTTTCGAAGGCACTGGAGGGGCGGTTGGGGTGGACGGACAATCACAGGCAGGGTGGTGCTGGAGGGACGGTTGAGGTGGACGGACAAAACGCCGTGCCGGAAGTCGATTGGAGCGATGCAGCCGGAGCTGAGCGACGCGGAGCTGCTCGCGTTGGAGTTGGATTTGTTCTGCACCGAATGTGGTACCTGGTTCATTGATGCTAGTAGATGAAGCATTTACAATGAGGCTGATCCTGTCTATAAGAGTCATACAGCACGGAAATACCCTTCGGTCCAACTCGTCTATGCTGATCAGGTTTCCCAAACTAAACTTCTCCCCTTTCCCGTACGTTTGACCCATTTCCCTTCCAACCTTTCTTGTTCATGTACCTGTCCACATTTTAAAAAAAATATTGTAGCTGTACCTACATCCACTACTTCCTCTATCAGTTCATTCCACACACAAACAGCCCTCTGTGTGGAAAAAGTTGCCCCTCAGGTCCCTTTTTAAATCATTCTCCTCTCACCTAAAAAATATGCCACCTTAGTTTTGAACTCCTGCACCATAGGAAAAGACCGTTGCTGTTCAACTTATCCATTCCCCCTCATGATTTTATAAACCTTTATAAATTCACCCCTCAACCTTCTACACCCCAGTGCAAAAGTCCCAGTCTCTCCCTATAACTCAAACCCTTTATTCCTGGCAACATCCTCGTAAATCTTTTCTGAATATTTTCAATTTAATATCTTTCCTATTTGTTGAGCAGACACGAATACAATATTCCAAAAGTGGCCTCACCAATGTCCTGTATGATCTCAGCATGATGTCCCAACTCTTATACTCAATGATCTGAGCAATAAAAGCAAGTGTGCTAAGCAACTTCTCAACCACCCTGTCTACTTGTGACACAACGTTCAAAGAACTAGGTACCTGAATCCCTAAGTCTCTATGTTCAACAACACTACCCTGGGTTCTGGATCAGTGGTGCTGGAAGAGCACAGCAATTCAGGCAGCATCCGAGGACAGGCAAAATCGACGTTTCGGGCAAAAGCCCTTCATCAGGAATAAAGGCAGAGAGCCTGAAGTGTGGAGAGATAAGCTAGAGGAGGGTGGAGGTGGGGATAGAGTGGCATAGAGTACAATAGGTCAGTGGGGGAGGAGATGAAGGTGATAGGTCAGGGAGGAGAGGGTGGAGTGGATAGGTGGAAAAGGAGCTGGTCAGGTCAGACAAGTCCGGACAAGTCAAGGGGATCGTGTTGCTGGAGGTTAGAAACTAGGATGAGGTGGGGGAAGGGGAAATGAGGAAGCTGTTGAAATCCACATTGATGCCCTGGGGTTGAAGTGTTCCGAGGCGGAAGATGAGGCGTTCTTCTTCCATGCGTCTGGTGGTGAGGGAG
>NC_057737.1:13475821-13507193 GCF_004010195.1 Chiloscyllium plagiosum | reverse complement strand
CAGGTTTTACAGTTCCTGCGGTGGCAGGAGGGTGGGTCGTAGGGGGGCGTGGACCTGACCAGGTAGTCACGGAGGGAACGGTCTTTGCGGAAGGCGGAGAGGGGTGGGGAGGGAAATATATCCCTGGTGGTGGGGTCTGTTTGGAGGTGGCGGAAATGTCGGCGGATGATTTGGTTTATGCTCTGTTTGGAGGTGGCGGAAATGTCGGCGGATGAAACCCAAGTTTGAGTCTGGAATTAAATGTCTAATGATGACTGTCAATTCTTGGGGAAAATGTAGCTGAATAATGCCCTTTTAGAGAAGGAAATTGCTGCCTTCGAGTCACTCCAGATTCACAGAAATGAAAATAGATGCAGGTCAAAACAATGGTGCCCACATCCCATGAACTACTAAAAACAAAGTCTTGTGACTCAGTCTGAAGTGTCAGAGTTCAAGTAGCATCCAGAATTGGAATGGAGACTGACCCTCCTTCCTGGTGCACTACTCAGAGCACAGCACTGTTATTTGGAGAAATTGAGCTCTGCAGATGCTGGAGATCAGGGTCGAAGATTGTGGTGCTGGAAAAGCAGAGCCAGTCAAGCAGCATTTGAGGACCAGGAGAATCGACATTTCAGGCATAAGCCCTTCCTGATGAAGTGGGGAAGCTGTGATTTAACAGTAATGTCACTGGATTTATCAGGTTGAGGCTAATCCTTAGGTTTGAATACCACCTTGGTTAAAGTCAAATTATATTAATTAATTCCATTGAAAAATCAGGAGTTGTAAACTAGTGTTAGGAAACTATCATCAGTGGCTGCAAAACTTTATCTGCTTCACGGTCATTCTTACCAACTCTGGCCTCTGTGATTCTTGACCTGCAGTAGTCTGCTAGCCACAATCCAAGGGCAGGTAGGGATGAATAACAATGGTGATGACACATCCCATAATAGAAAATTAAATCATTCTCACATTCTTGCTTGTGTACATATTGGCCAATATTACTATAGCTACTACACTTTTTAGATGGCTTCATTGGTTGTAAAGTGCTCTGGAATGTCCGATGGTTGTGGAATGTGTTATATAGATGCCAATCTTTCTTTCCGGAACACGAAATGTCTTGGTAACCTGACCAATATTCTTCTCAATCAACATGACCAAAATACACATTGGCCTAAAATAAGAATAGAAAATGCTGGAGCTATTCAGCAGGTCTGGCAGATCTGTGGAGAGAGAAACCAAAAACATTTCAAGTCCAGTTCAACTTTGCTGAATATTAGCTCAAATGTTAGCTCTATTGATCCATACATACGTGTCTTATTTCCTGCATTTTCTCTCTTTATTTCAGATTTCCATCATAGGCAGAATTTGACTTTTGTTTTACATTTGACTTTTGTTTTTCCAGCATATTCTATTATTTCAACTGGTCATTTCTTTGATTTTCTGTTTTTGAGACTTTGTGTTTAAATTGGTTACCACATTTACAAGTAAACAACTTTAAAAAGTAATGCAGAATCTGTTTTCTGAGGTCCTGAGGATAGGCTGTAAATACTATATATATTTTTTTTTTCTGTAATTTCAATTAGAAATACTGCACTTCTTTTTAAAGCAAGTTGCTTGACCCTCATTGTAAGTGCTATTTTCAACTGCTGATGGTTCAAGCAGTGGGGAAGTCTAGTTGCAGATGAGCCTGAGCCAAGGGATGTGTTCAGCCTCTCCTACAGGGAGAGGCTGAACAGGCTGCGGCTCTTTTCCCTGGAGCGTCGGAGGTTGAGGGGTGACCTTATAGAGGTTTACAAAATTATGAGGTGGAGGGATATGGGCCGGGTGCTGGCAGGTGGGACTCGATTGGGTTGGGATATCTGGTCGGCATGTACGGGTTGGGCTGAAGGGGTCTGTTTCCACATTGTACATCTCTATGACTCTAATTGTGGACTGAAATAGGAAAAGAACAGTTTTAAAAACTGCACTTGGAAAGAAAGACTGCACTTCTTTTTAAAGCAAGTTGCTCGACCCTCATTGTAAGTGCTATTTTAAACTGCTGTTTGTTCAAGCGGTGAGGAAGTCTAAGCCAAGGGCTGTGTATGAATGGAGCTTTTGGTGGGCAACAGGTACCTGATGGACAACTGGTCACCACCCACCAGACCAATACCAAAGGCCTTCCACAACTGTGTAATTGTCACCCAGGTGACTGAACAGCTTGTGGATGTGAATGTTTGGGTAGGAGTCATTGGACCGTCAGAAAAGAAGGAGCTAGTCTCTCTGCAATAAAAATAATTTGCACCTGAAGAAAGTCTATTTTTCTTCATCAGTTGCTGTGAGCTATGGCTCTTAACCAATAAATCAGATACTTTATTGGTGTGACCCAGTCACCCTGTACCTCCTGCAAGCAATTAAAAGTACTTGGAACGTTGAGGAGCAGCAAGCTAGACAAGTTGAACAGGGACTATTAAACTGCCTTCACAGACTTTCCCTCTGTCATGACTCCAATATTTTACACAGTATTTTACATTCTGTGTAGGGAGTTTTATAAGGTAGTTAGAGTTTCAACTAGTAGGGTTATACATTCGTTCATAGTTATTTACCTGTAGCTAAAATAAGTAAACAAACAAACCTGGGTCTGAAAGACTAATACATTGGGGAATTTTGTGCACTGTTATAAAATGTGAACTTTGATGATGACTCTGGGGAAAGCTGGGCTTGATTGCTAGTGCAGTACCCCAGTGAGACATCACAATGCTAAATACATGCTTTTTTTTTTAACTACCCATCTTTTGATTAATCCTTTGTCACTACTGTGTTTCGCCTGAGCTGTCTTTGTAGTTCACCACGTGCCTCTGTCATGGAAATAGCTTGAGATTTTCAATTAACAAATCATAGTTTTTTAAAATGTGCTTCCCCCTATCTTGCATAATTTTCTGAAACCTTTTGCCCCCTATGTGATGACAAAGTAGGTTTTCATTGCTGGAAAAGCTCAGCAAGTCTGGAAGCAACAGGTATTGATGTTGGAGGTTTTTTTTTGAATAAAATGGACAATACAAGAATGCATTTAAGGTTGTGAAATTATTGATAAATTGCATCACCTATTGTCATTAATCTTCACACATCACTCTGTCTGTCAGCGAGTTTACTTTTGTTTTGAACGAGTATAAAATTTACTTTGAAGTTCAACAAGTCAAATGTTTCTTGGTAACGTCGGTATACATTTCCTGAGATATGATACAGCTTTGTAGTTTTTGTAGCCAGTTGGTGAGAGCTATAAGTCTTCAGTTTTAGCACAACTGACATTGTAAATCAGTTTGAAAAGAAAATATGTAAAGTTTACAGAAATATGTATCTTGACCTGTTTGTTTAATTTCTGATCTCCTAGATAGACCTGAACTTTGTGAGGGAGATGATGATCGTACCTCTAACAGATCCACTGAATCTTGCTGTACTGGACAAGAAACTGTTGAAGATATTTGTAGGTAATTTTTAAGCTTTTTATATTTTTATATTATCGTGGCTAATACTTGTAGTACATTGTAATAAGTCTTGGCTTAGAGGTATCGCTTAGTTTGCTCAACTGCGGTGTAAATAATTGAATGTGTCAATGCTCTTTATCAGTTGAGCTCTTTGCAATTTTAATTAAAACATTCTTGGTGCCTTCCCACAGGCTCCAACACTGGCAATTGCAGTTCTTGTGAAATCCTTTTTTAATACTTTTCGGTGAAATGGAAGAAGAAACAAAGGTGCAGAGTACTAAATGGGTTAAAGATTGGAAAGTGTTGACGTCCAAAGCCATCCTTGTTCAGAAATCACTGAAAGCTAGCATTCAGGTGCCGCAAGCAATTCTGAAGACAAATGGTATATTTGCCTTAATCACAAAATAATGTGTGTCCAGGAACAAAGAAGTTTTGCTTCAGCTGTATAGAAACTAGTGACACCATAGCTGGAGTATTGAATGAAGTCTGATCCCATGCCTAAGGAAGGATATACATGCTGTAGGGGGATTACAGTGGAAATTCACCAGATTAAATTGTGGGACTGTCTACGAAGAGAGATTGTGAAGACTTTACCTGGTATTCTCTGTTCAGAGTTTAGCAGTCTCCTAGGAAGTTACACAATTCTGAAAGACATAAACAGTATATACAGAAAGGATGTTTATTCTGTCTGTGGTGTATAGAACTAGGTGACATAGCCTCTTACTTTGAGACTGTTTAGGACTGAGATGAAGAAGAACTTCTTCACTTGGGTGTTGTATCTTTGGAATTCTCTCCCTCAGCAGACTGTGTAAGCTCGGTCATTAAGTAAATTTCAAGGCAGAAATTAATATATTTTGAGTCACCAATAAAATTGAGGGATTTTAGACAGCGTCAGCATATAGATTGAGGTAGTTGATGACCCATTATCAAGAATGGCTGTACAGACCTAAAGGGCTGAATGACCTCCTGCTGCTCCTATGTTCCTATGACTGTTTTGGAGAAGGAAGCTTCTGTTTCAGGTCGAGCAATGCAATAATTAAAATTGCATGCTTTAACACTACATATCACCCCTGGTTTTGACAGCTGGTCATTAATTACAAGTATTTCCTATTTCTCTATGAAAAGAAGAATTTGATGCTGAGGTGCTCTTTACTTACTTTTCCTTCTGCCCCATAATTAAAAAATAAATTTGGGCAATCAATCTTTCTCTCCCCTCCCCTGACCCTAGTGGAAACAAGCAATCCTCCAATCAGCTAAATGTGTCTGAACAGAAAAGCGACGTGCGACCTGAGGGCAGTGGCAGTAAACGGAAAAAGCAGGATGAAAGGATCCCGCTGGAGCGCTTTGGTCGAAGGTACCTGAATGTCACTGACCTGAGTCGACAGGCTTGGTGCGAGCAGCAAGTGGTTTATGGTCTAGAACTGCCACACATTGAACAACTGCGAGAAGAAGTTCCAGTTGTGAAAGCTGGTAGCTGTCTACACCTGGCAAGAGGTAACCTTTTAGACTGAAATGAACATTGCTAGTCCCAGCATCAAGTTGTTTGTCCCAGCATTAGTCAGTGCTTAGGGTCCGTAGTCACCTCATTTGTGAATATGTTTGCTTCCAAACTTTGGCTTGTTATTTAGTTCTGAGCTGCATCACAACCAAGTCTCATCCTATCTACATATGTAGGGGGAGATAGTGTAGTTGTGATGTCATTACACTCGTAACCCAGAGGTACAGGCTAATGCTTTGGGGATTATTCCACCATGGCAGCTGGTGGAATCTAAATCCAATTTCTACGTCTGTCTCAGTAATGGTGACTGATTGATTGTCATAAAAAAAAATCTGGCAATCTACTGTTCTTACCTGGTCTGGCTCACATAAGAATCCAGACTGTCAGTAATGTGATGACTCTTAACTACTTGCACAAATGGCCGCACAAGCCACTCTGTACAGGGGCAACTGGGGATGGGCAACAAATTCTGACCTTGCCAGCAATTACTATTTCCTATTAAATAATTTTATAAAGCAGACATTTTTCAGTAGGGACACCAAGTAATGATCAGAAGTTGGAACTGTGTGTCATGTCTATTCTTCATATTTTCTTTGATCTAACATGAATAAAGGAGGAATCAAAAGTGGATTTTCTGCTTCTGAATGAGCCCCATTTACCTGCTGTTTTTATTAAACTACTGCCTTGGCAGACACAAGGCTGATCTTGAGATTTAATTTAATCACTACTCCTGACATTAATTTAAGAACCAGTGCTGCTTCATTGATGAACAAAGTCAGCTGGGATTGAAATGTCTTTCTTCAAAAGTCAATATTTTTCAAAAGTTTAGTGGCAGTCTTAACTTCCCTCTCCGTCTGTCCGTCCATCCGAATTCACACTGCAGTTCTGCTGTGGTTGTTAAAGGGCAAGTGTGAGTAAGGTTATTTCTGCTTCTGTTTTAGAATTGGAGGTCCAAGATATTGTCCCAATAAAAGTAGAGAGCCGAGAAGATAGCTGGGCTGTGAAGATACTTAATCTTCTCTCAATGATCCAGTTCTTGCAAGCAGGTATATAAAAACATTGTCAGGTATTTGCCTTAAAGGTAGGAAACTTCTTTCATCGTTTATGCTACAAAATAATTTGCTTTTGTTTTGTAGCATTTTCCACAGCGTCATCCAGTTTTTCTAACCATGCTGGATAGGTTTTTAAAAATTTGCCTCTTCAGAATATAACAAGCCTCATCATGGTGAGCTGCACCATCTATGTAATCAGCTGAAAACTATCTAGCTGAAAGAGAGTCGGGTTTGAGTAATTGTCAACATAGGACTCAAATTTATAACCATCTGCAGGAGTAGTGAATATCATTGAGGCTGTCCACTCAGCTGTATTCTAACCAAGTAATTTGGTTGTGTATTGAATAGGAGAGCGTGTCCGAGAGCTGCCAGTGTTTGGAGAGCTGGAGGGGATTTTCCTTGTTGGTGTTGTTGATGAGCTGTGCTATAATTCCAAAGGTGAACTGGAATTGCATGAACTGAAAACTCGTGGTCAGCGAACATATCCCAGTGTAGCTCAAAGGAAGAGTCATCAGTTACAAGTAAGTGGGGGCAAAAATTTGAAAAGGATCTGTTTTCATTGGCTCACAAGACCTTCAACCTCATGTTTATCTGATTTAATTCTCTTGTAAACATATCATATTCTAAAACTATAAAATTCTTTATTATAGAATTTATAGAAAATGTTGTTAAATCCTTAAAAAAAAATAACTTTTCCATACAACTTTTGTCTTGTCATCTCTAGTTACAAAGTCTTGTTACTCCCACTGTATTTCTCTGTGATTCAGTGCAGTTTGATAAAGCATCAGTCAGGAATTGCAGGGTTTCATGTTGATTGATTAGTTACTGGTTGGACTTGAATTTAAGTATCAAGTCATTTAACAATAATTGGCTGTTAACTCATATCTACACTGTGCATATATTGGAAGTGAAGTTCGGTTTCTCTCCAACTACAGAAATCAATTGGAAAATCCCTTGTTTTTTTCTACCATTTGCTGGCTTTTAATCCTGTAATTATAGACACTGAATGTGATAGCTGCCTGATTCAGAATACTGTACCATTTTGTCTGACTGATCAATATCCCTCCCTCAACCAATTTCTCATTAATATTTGTGGGCCACTGCTGCAGCACAGTGGCTGTTGGTGGCTTTGCACAGAACAGTTCTAGCATTCTTAAAAGGGGAAATTCTTCAATGAGAAAGCCCACTGTTTAAATGCCAGTATTAAATTTTCTAGTGTTGTTGTGTTTTGTGATCCCAACCAGCAATTAAACATGCTGTCACAACATTCCAATTGGGAAGAAGTTATAGGTTACTCTCATGTCATTTTGTACATGGATTCCAAAGGTTTAAAAAAAGAAATACACTGCACAACCAGGGAACAAGTGAAGACTTCTGGTGTGTGAAATGAATAGCAAAGATATATTGAAGTGAAATAAAGAACTGTAGATGCTAGAAATCTGAAACAAACAAAAAGAGAAATTTGTGAAGAAACTCCAGTCTGGCAGCATATGTGGAAATGTTAACATTTTATTGAAGTGATATTGGCTCTGTATCGATCATTTCGTAAAACTAAGTCCCCTTTTTTATTACCAGGTTAATATATACAAACTTCTCTTTGAGGCTATGATAAAAGGCCAACTGAACAAGGACACTATCACTCACCATCTTTGCTTAAGGACGGAGCAGCCGTTTAGTTCAGAGATTCTGTTGCATGCTCAGAAGGTGGGATTTACCATAAGCGCATTCGGTGACCTTCTGGATTTAATATTGTTAAACCTGAGATATGCAGAGATCCCCAATATTGACGCCATGAAAATAGAATACTGTTACCAAGCAGATGCCTCTCTAATTGGAACAAAAGAGGTCAACTTTGAAGAGGAGTGGGTTAAAAGTGAGCTAAAGCATTATTACTCCTTCTGGAGGGGCCAGAGGGAGGCCAAGGGTGTGGATATTGAGGAGGCATGGAAATGTCGGTCTTGTGACTTTGCTGACATTTGTGAGTGGAGACAAAGTAAAGCTGAAGAAGCTACACAAAAGAATCAGGCGAATCGAAGCAAGTGAGGATTGCACTCAACGTCTGGTTTTAAACGCAGACCAACAGATTTGCCTTCTAGCTGGAAGAAAGCCACAGTCACGGTATCACTGTAGGATGTAAGCACAGTACAGGTTGACGATCCTTTATCCGAAATGCTCGGGACTAGCTGTTTTTTGGAATTCGGAATTTTTCAGTTTTCAGAACAAGTGAGAGTTTAATGGTGAAATTTTGAAAAATCTTAACGGAGGAGCAGACTTTTTATTAAGAACGTGCTTGGCCATTCCCCCCATGTTGCATTCTGAGTGACACACATCGAGTGGGTATCAACTTGGGGGTGTTCACAGAGAAACCCCAGGCCTGTCAGTGCTTGGTCACGACCCCACCCCCCCCCCCCAACATCAGCATCTTCGTGACATGCATCGAGTGGGTGTCGACCTGGGATAAAAGTTTGCTCGCCAAACAATCTTGGTAATGAGAAAAAAACTTCACAAAAAACCTTTGGATTTTGGAGCTTTTCAGTTTTTGGATGTTCGGATAAGGGATTTTCTACCTGTAATATCTGAATGCTTCTTGATACTGCGAGAATACTGATTTTATTCTGTGATTTTACTGCCCAGAACATTAACTTGGCTTTCTGCAGAGGGGGTTTCCATTAATGCCTTTCTGCTCCCTCACAGTTCTGTAAAGCAGTTTCCAATCTAATATATTTTTGTATGTGAAGTGCCTTGTGATACTGTTAATTATTGATATTTAGTGAGTGGCCTTTTGGGTAGATGTGATTTCCAACAGGCTAAGGTTATCAGGAGTTAGTGTCTCCTTCAGCATTTGTCAATATCTGCCCAAATGCTGCTCCTGTCTTTTAACATGAAAGCCTTGCCCATCGTGTTTTTATATGAGAGTGTCCTGATCTTAACTGGTTGATGTAAAAAAGGGTGGGGAGGAAGAAAACCGTTTTGAATGCTCTAATCTGATGGACCATGCAATGAGATGATTTTTAAGTGTAGCCATTGTTGTAAAGTGGAGCTAATAATTTTGTTGATGTACAGGCTGTACAATGCAACTGGTCTTTATCACAAAGTTTGCCAAATTTCTCTCTCTCGCTCTTTGCTGTCAGTTTTATATGATTCAACCTAAGCTGTCTTATTGATCATGCCCAGGGAACCATAATTATAAGCTGTGAGGAGAGACGATTTGGAGATGCCGATGTTGGACTGGGCTATACAAAGTTAAAAATCGCACAACACCAGATTAGTGTCCAACAGGTTTAATTGGAAGCACTAGCTTTTGGAGCGCTGCTCCTTCACCAGGCAGTTGTGTGGTGGTGGTTGTCACAATCACCTGATGAAGGAGCAGCGCTCCAAAAGCGAGTGCTTCCAATTAAACCTGTTGGACACTAACCTGGTGTTGTGTGATTTTTAACTGTGAGGAGAGAGTTTGGGAGAAAAAGTAATAATGTTTAGCACTCATTTCATTTTATTCCTTCATCCTCTTTACCTTTTTTCCCTTCCTCTTCCTCTTTTTTTGAAAGATCTGATTCCTTGGAAGTCCATGCCTCCAGCTGTGTCATCTAAATAGCTCTGATTCATGCATGAATCATAACTTTAGAGCAGGGGCATCACTCAAAAGTCTGAGCAATGAAGGCAAGCATGCTAAATGCCTTTTTAACCACCCTGTCTACCTGTAACGCAAATTTCAAAGCATGTGCTGGAACCCCCTTTGAAGATATAATGCTTCAGGAGTATACTGATCTCATTTAATCTCTCAATCAGTGCTAGATCGTTATGGATTCAGAAGGTCCATATTATGGTGAGGCAGTCCTTTTCAAGCAGTGCTCTGCCACTTGTGGGGCACCAGCACATGGTGCCATACCATGTGACTGCATCATGCAAAAGACCTACCAAAAGTTTTTTTTTAAATCAAATTGTAGGGGTAAGTCAACAATACACACCTTTGTTTACAGTTAGTAATATAGCCTGCACAAATTTGAAGGGCAATAAAACTAGGGTGTGGGGGATGTTACTTTGAAATAAAGGTGATCCCATGAACATAAGATTACGGCTTTGTACTTTGAGATATTAGCATCTGCATGTTTAGCATGTGTTCATGCCAAATTCCTTTACACCAATATTCAAAACTCGCTATCAAGCTGATTGTAATGTTTGTTTTTGATGGCAATCAAGGAATTTCATAGGAAAAGCTAAGCATATTCCATAATGTAATCAGAGCCTTCAGTCTCTATAAGAATTAAGCTACACCTATTAATAAGCTAGATATTACAATTATTAAGTTCCAGAAATGTCTAAATTTTATAGGGACAGCTTTTGGTAAAGTAGAACTTCTGGTCTTGGCTGTAAAGTTCAATGCACTACATCTACACATATAGAAGTAAAGAATTATGGAAGCTGAAATTCTGAAATAAAAACAAAGCGCTAGAGAAATCTGGTAGCATCTGTGGAGAGAAAGAGACAATTAATGTTTCAAGTCAAATAATTCTGCAGAACTGAAGATGGCTGGAAAATTATGGATTTTGTGCTGTGCAGACAAAGAGGCAGGAAGAGCAAGTTGAACAGATGGTGAGCCTGCTGGGAGCAAAAGACAAATGGAGTGCTGGTGGTAGTAGAGGAGATCTATAGATGTAAAATGTGTTTATGGAAGTTTTAAGTAGCAGAAGATAGGTCAGCTCTGTTCCTAACATCTATCATTTAACAGCTTTTCTACATCTGTATCTCTCCTTTACCATCCTGTTGCCTTTTGCTGTGGACAGCCTCACCATCTGTTCAACGTTTTCCTCCTTCTCCTCCCCTTTTGTTAACAGCAAAAGTGCCATCATTTTCCAGCCCCCTTCAGTTCTGAAGGACTTGAAACATCAACTCTATTTTTCTCTCCACAGATGCTGCTGGACCTGCTGAGTTTCTTCACCATTGTATTATTTTCACTACATTCACACATTTACACAGATTATTTTTCTTTATGGTTTTATTGTCGAAATGGTCACTAATGTAATGTCTCACATGCATTCCTCTATCAAGTTTCCTTAACTTGGAGTATTTTAATGTTACAATGTAAAACATAATCCGCACTTTATGTTTTTGTTATAAATAAACAACACTTTGTGTCTCATTTACTTGAATGGTATGTTATTTCCTGAACTTTTCTAAAGCTGGCATACTAAAATTGTTTACAAAGTTCTGATTGATCCTGTCAGAATTTTATGCTGTGATAGAAATACAAATGTTTCTGTAACTTCAACATTGCATGGATGATACATGTGGATCTGTAAAGAGGCAAAGTGCTTTATGCTCTTTTTAGGAATAATACTTAATATTTGTTCATGAGCTGTGGGTGTCTCCAGGCCAATGTTTATTGTGCATTGCTAATTGCACTCGAGGGTGATGGTGAACTGCCTTCCTGAACTATCGCAGTCCATGGAAGGTTGGTGCACCTACCATAGTGTTTAGAGGAGAGTTCCAAGAATTGGCCTAGCAACTTTGCAGGAACAGCAATTGCTGTAGCTTGAAGGTAATGCTCCTTGCTGCTCTTGTCCTTCTCGGTGGTAGAGATTGCAGGTTTAAATGGTGCTGCTGAAGAACCCTTGTGAGTCGCTACAATGCATGAGTGGTTTCAGCAATTTGAAGTGCGTGCGGAACTGACACAGTTATTGCAGTGCACCTTTGTGGATCTGGTAGCATTTACCATCTACAATGAATATTTAAAGAAGTGAATATGTTCTAATCTTGTAGGTTTTTTAAAAATCTGTGGTACTGAGCTTCTTGAGTGTCGCTGAACACAAAAATTAGGGGCAGAAGTAGGCCATTCAGCCTGCTCCAGTATTCAGTAAAATCATGGCTGCAATGGTGATGTTTTTAGTTTCTCATTCCCATCTACCCTGATAACCTTTTGAGTTGTTGTCCAATAAAAATGTATCTAACTTGTCCTTAAAAGTATTAAATTATCCTGTCTTCACTGCCCTCAGAGAAAAAGAATTATCACCTCTATCTGAAAGGGTGACCCCTAATTTTTATAGTCCCTAGTTCTGGGCTCACCCACAAAAGGAAACATCCCTTCTTTGTAAAGGCTGTTTAGTATCTTGTATGCTTCAAACTAGTAACCCCTCTCTCTTCTAAATTTCAGTAAAAGTACCAAGTCTGTCCTACCTTTCCTCATAAGACAAGAGTAGCTTTTTATTTATCACTTCTCCCATTTACAACAGAAACAGTAAAAACAAGACAGCGTTGCTCCAGGACTGAGGGTGCTATATAGACCGCACAGTCTACACACTCATACATAGCATAAAGTGCATAAGAAGTGCAAAACACACAAGTTATAGTGTAATAGAAGAATGATAAATAATACACATTTTTCTAACAGCAAATCAAAGTTGTGCTAAAACTTTTAGATGGGAAAGTGCCTGATGGCTTGGGGGGGTGGGGGGGAGAAGAAACTGTTGCACAGTCTGGCCATGAGAGTCTGAATGCTCTGGTATCTTCTGCCAGGTAGCAAGAGGGAGAAGAGTTTGTGTGAGAGGTGTATGGGGTCTTCCACAATGCTCTTAGCCTTTCAGATGCAGCGTGTGGTGTAACAACCCATTAATTCCAGGTATCAACCTAGTAAACCTTCTCTGGTCCATCTCCAATGTATTTTGATGCTTAAATAAAGAAACCAAACTGCACATGTATTCAAGGTGCTGTCGTATTAATGCTGTATTTAACTGAGGCAAAATGTCTATCCTTCTCTGTTCATTTCCTCTCACAATAAATAATATTTCATTAATATTTCTAATTGCTTGCTGAACCAATGTACTAATATTTTAAAATTTGAGCATTAGAACACTTAAATCCTCTATCCCTCAATTCTGCAGTTGTTCTCCGTCTTGAGTCGTACTTTTTTTTTTATTCTTTCTGCCAAATGAACAGCTCCACGCTTTCCCACATTACACTCCTGCCAGATTTTTTGCCCACTCACTCAACCAATCTAAATCCATCTGCATGTACTGATCCCTACTGAATGTGTTAACAATGTTGAAGTAGATGCTGAAGCCTAAGCTCTTTCATGCAGCATTGTGTGGTCACATGTTGGCAAAATCTTAGAGTTTTGACCAACTTGGGCTGTGCTGAGATGTGTGGTAGGATCAGTCCAATGAAGCCCCTCTTAGCAACTCAAGCCATATTTATGCTTTTCACAAGTGATGTGGTACGATTAGAGCTAGGCAGCGGTGTGTTGCCAATTGACAGTAATTATTGCTTATTGCTGAGTGTCGAGTTATTCTGGGAATAGTGCATGGTAAGACAAGGCGGAAATCAGACTTGAGAGATGCAACAGGCATGTAGTAGGCAATTTAATGCAGTAAATTTGGTAAAGTTAAGCAAGAAAACTCGCTAAACCTCATGGGTGGGGAGGGGGGAATACATTGCAAATTTAGCCAAACAAAAATTCAATCCATTATGTCTGCTTGATGTAGAATAGTTTTGTTTCTCAAATTTGTACTCATAGAATTGAGAGATGCCTCCTATTTTTTTAAAATGGATGAGAAATTCAGAAGAAAATATGAAGGTCACATCTATCAGTTTATTAGTATGGTATGTTATAATTGCTTTGCAGCATAGAACTTACCATTGCTAAAAAGAAATACAAAGTCCCCCCAAGTTTTTCATCCTACACTCATCAGGTTCAGATGCTATAAACCAGCCCTGAACCTGTGTATAGTTGAATATCTAAGAGTTCAGACAAACATTATTTGTGTTATCATAAAAAAAGTAGTCTTCAGGATGTTACAATTAAAAGTGGCTTTGACTATCCCACATCCACAAAGTAAGGTCACCACAGTCCTACTCATTCATTAAAGGTAGGAAGAACTGGTGGTGGTTTAACCGGTGTGTCACCACAGCTCAGGGGAGAGGAGAGGTTCAGAAGGAGAGTCCTTCAAGGTAACCTCAGCTGGTGTATGAAATGAATCTGTGCTGTAGGTATTGCAAACCAGCCATTCAACCAGCTGAGCTAACTGACTCGTCAATATGAAAAAGGCACAATGTCTTATACAATTACAATAATGCATGATTTTTGTGACATTGCAGTGCAGAATTTCACCATGTTTAATTTTAACGTTAATTATTACAAATGAGTGTAACTACTAACAACTTCTCTGCAAAGTAGTTGGCTGCTACTTTGAGTCCCTCAAACCTGCTCTACCATTCAAAAGGATCATGACTGATCTGACATTCTTCACGTCCACCTTCCTACCCTTCCCTATAACCCTTTATTCACCTACTGATCAAGAATCTATCTATCTCATTCTTAAATACACCATATAAATACACCTCAAATACCCACCTTCAGCTGCTTCAATTACCTTCCCTTCATCATAAGGTCTGAAGTGGGGATGTTTGCTGATGATTGCACAATGCTCAGCACCGTTCATGACTTCTCAGATATTGGAGAAATCCTTATCCAAATGCAACAAGATCTGCACAATATCCAGGCTTGGGCTGACAAGTGACAAGTAGCATTCACGCCACACAAGTGCCAGGCTGTGACCATCACCATTAATGGACAAACTTACCACCACCCCTTGACATTCAATGGTGTTACTATCACTGAGTCTCCTACTATCAACATCCTGGGAGTTCTCATTGATCAGAAACTCACCTGGACTCACCGCATGAATGTTGTTGCTATGAGAGCAGGTCCGAGGCCAAGAATACTGCAGTGAGTACTCACCTCCAAAATGCCAAAAGCCTGTTCACCATTTACAAGGCACAGTCAGGAGTGTGATAGAATAATCCCCACTTGCCTGGATGAATGCAGCCCCAACAACACTCAAGCTTGACACCATCCAACACAAAACAGCCAGTTTGATTGGCACTATATCCACAAGCATCCTTTCCCTTCACAGTGCTGAGTAGTAGCACTGTGTACTATCTACATGATGCACTGCAGAAATTCACCAAACATCCTCCGACAGTACCTTCCAAACTCCCTACCACTTCCACCTAGAAGGTCAAGGGCAGCAGATATATGGGAACACCACCAAGTTCAAGTTCCCCTCCAAGCCACACACCATCCTGACTTGGAAATATGTCAGTGTTTCTTCACTGTCACTGCGTCAAAATCCTGGAATTCCCTCCTTAATGGCATTGTGGGTCAATCCACAGCAGGTGGACTGCAGCAATTCAAGAAGGCAGCTCACCACCACCTTCTCAAGGGCCAACTAGGGACAGACAATAAATACTGGCCCAGCCAGTGATGCCCACATCTCAAGAAATTCCTCAGCTCGGTCTTAAATAGGTACCGCCTTATTCTGGTCATATGCCTTCTGGTCCTAGATTCGCCCATGAGGGGAAACATCCTCTCAGCATTGACCCTGTCTAGCCCAGTAAGAATCTGATATATCTCAATGATACCACTTCTAGTGAGTAGGGTCCCAACTGTTCAGCTTTTGCTCATACAACAATCCCTTCATATAAGGGATCGTCCGAGTGAACTTTCTTTGAACTCCCTCAAATGAAATGGCATCTTTCCTTAAATAAAAGAACCAAACTGCTCAGATATGGTCTTGACTGCTCCTTGTGCAGCTTGTAATAAGACTTCCCTACTCTTATAATCCAACCCTGTTGAAATAAGAACTAACATTCCATTAGCCTTCCGGACTACTTGCTGCACCTGTGTGCTAGTTTTCTGTGTTTCGTGCACAATAATGCCCAATACCCTTTATGTTGTAGCTTTCTGTTGTTTCTCTTCATTTAAATAATAATCTGTTCCACCTTTCTCCCTTGTAAACGAACTTGGCATTTTCCCATAGTACATGCTGGTAATATCCAGTCGGTCAAAGGCTAGTGTCTTTGTCCTCAGTGTGTATCTGACTCAAACATTTCCAAATCCCCTTTTCTCCCTCTAAAGTTCCCCTCTTCCGCTCCACCCCTACCCCCCCAAATAAAAGCTGTCCTGCAAACATCCATGGCAACCTTACCCCAACACTCATTCGCAAAGAGTCGCTGTTTAACTGTATTGGAAAATCTTGAATGTATACTAAATACAGTTCCCTGTAATTGGTTTCGTTTTGCAACGTACATTAAAGGTGGAATACCACACGAGAAATAAACAACACTCCACCTCTCGCTTAGACCTCGCACCAGTCTATTCTCATTTCGAAACTGGTGTCCCTCCAACTGCAACGATCAGAAGCTTCCTCGGTAAATCGAAACCGAAAGTGTCTGAACCGCGCCTGAACCGAGAATGCACAATGTATCTGGAAATGTTCCTGTTGCATTTTTGTATCTTTGCTGCTGGTAAGAAGGTCGGACGCGTCCAGGATAAAAGAGGCAGAGCGTGTTTTAATATTGTCATGATTTGCATTTGTGTTCCGCAATCGGCAGTGGTTTGGAGAGATAAGCTAGAGGAGGGTGGGGGTGGGGAGAAGGTAGCATAGAGTACAATAGGTGAGTGGGGGAGGGGATGAAGGTGATAGGTCAGGGAGGAGAGGGTGCAGTGGAATAGGAGATAGGCAGGTAGGACAAATCCGTGGTAAAAACAATGACTGCAGATGCTGGAAACCAGATTCTGGATTAGTGATGCTGGAAGAGCTCAGCAGTTCAGGCAGCATTCGAGGAGCAGTGAAGTCATGGGGACAGTGCTGAGCTGGAAGTTTGGAACTAGGGTGAGGTGGGGGAAGGGGAAATGAGGAAACTGTTGAAGTCCACATTGATGCCCTGGGGTTGAAGTGTTCCGAGGCGGAAGATGAGATGTTCTTCCTCCAGGCGTCTGGTGGTGAGAGAGCAGCGGTGAAGGAGGCTGTTGGTGATATCTGCAGAATAGTCTTCAGTGAACGTGTCAGTCTGAGATGAAAACCATTGGCTCACAATGTCAATGAGGGGTGAATAAAATGGCTTTTGTGACCCCTCCCCTTTTTACCATGTAGTCATGTTAATGCATGTTTAGGCTCTATACCTCTATCTTAATCTACTCTAGTTTGATTAGACTGGAGCCTGAGAGTGCGTAACTAACCTAAGCAGAGAAAAAGGCACCGCCTGAGTTGTTTACAGAAATCTGAGGGTTTTACTTAAGGGTTATCTGTGGGCCTGTGAACTGAATTGAGTGGACAGAGTGGTGTGCAGTCTGGTTGAAAGCCTTTGAAACCTACAACTGGATTTGAAATTCCGCGGAAACCAAGAGTAGGAATTAATGGGTCCTTTTCAAATCAGCAGGTAGTAACTGGAGCTTAGTGACTAGCACTGCTGCCTCACAGCACCAGGGTCCAAGGTTCGATTTCAGCCTTGGGGTGCTCCGGTTTCCTCCCACAGTCCAAAGATGTGCAAGTCAGGTGAATTGGCCATGCTAAATTGCCCGTAGTGTTAGGTGCATTAGTCAGAGGGAAATGGATCTGGGTGGGTTACTCTTCGGAGGGTCGGTGTGGACTGGTTGGGCCGAAGGGCCTATTTCCACACTGTAGGGAATCTAAGCTAATCGAAACTAGTGAGGTGCCACAGGGATCAGTGCTAGGACCCCAGCTATTCACAATATATATTGGTGACTTGGATGAGGGAACAACATGTAACATCTCAAAGTTTGTAGATGGTACTAAGTTGGGAGAGAAGGTGAACTGTGACGAGGATGCAGTGGTCTTTCGGGATGATCTGGGCAAATCAATGGCAGATGCAGTATAATTTGGATAAGTGTGAGTTTATTCTCTTTGGAAGTAAAAGCAAGAAGGCAGATGGCTACCTGAATGGGTACAAACTGTTAGAGGGGAGTGTGCAGCGGGACCTGGGTGTCCTTGTGCTCCAGTCGCTGAAGGTAGGTATGCAGGTGCAGCAGGTAGTAAAGAAGGCAAATGGTATGTTAGCCTTCTTTGTGAGAAGTTTTGAGTACAGGAGCAGGGATGTGTTGTTGCACTTATACAGGGCCTTGGTGAGGCCACACCGAGAATATGGTGTGCAGTTCTGGTCTCGTTTTTTGAGGAAGGATGCTATTACTCGAGGGAGTGCAGCAAAGGTTTACCAGGCTGATTCCAGGGATGGCAGGACTGATGTATGAGGAGAGATTGACTGGGTTAGGATTGTTCTCGCTGGAATTCAGACGGGTGGGGGAATCTCATAGAGATTTGTAAAATTTTAACCAGACTAGACAGGGTAGATGCAGGGAGAATGTTCCCAAAGGTGGGTGTGTCCAGATCCAGGGGTTACAATCTAAGGATTCAGGGTGGAGATGAGGAGCCGTTTCTTCACCCAAAGAGCAGTGAGCCTGTGGAATTCATTACCACAGGAAGTAGTTGATGCCAAAACACTGAATGTATTCAAGAGGCACAGCTAGATTTGGCACTTGGGGTGAATGGGGTCAAAGGTTATGGGGAGAAAGCAGGATTAGGCTATTAAGTTGGACGATCAGCCATGGTCGTAATTAATGAGTGAGCAGGCTCATAGGGCTGAATGGCCTTCTCCTGCTCCTATGCTTCTATGAAATAAAGAGATCTATTTATACTTAACTTCGTATTAGGGTTGAGGCTAGTTTGACTGTAGTCAATTAAGTAATATAACAGCAATGTGCATGTACACTTGGATTTAAGACTACTTTAATTTCAGGACTCACAAAGAATCTGCACCATGTAAAGCGAGTAGGCTTCAGAATGAAGCCCACTAATGAAAACTTTAGGAGGAGGGCAAAATCCTAGCTAATATTCTCGCGTTCTACAATCTTTTGATCAAATGGCAAATTGATCTTGTTACGAATGGACGAAATGTTCAACTTTTAGTTTACTGTATGTTTTTGAACTTTGAACGCATAGGCCACTGTGAGATTAATTTATATGATGAGAATCAGTGTGACAAGATTTGTTTATTGAGGTGCCTGGGTATTTTGTGTAGTGGTGTTAAAATTTTATTTTTTAGCTGTTTCTCTGGATTTTTAAGGAATCGTGCAGGCACAGAATGGCCAAAGGATTCCAGGCAGAAAGTTGGACTGCGTGTTTGTGGAACAAAAACAAAATGAAGGGGCTGATATGTTTGGGCCAAAGACCATCAAGAGGAAGGCGAACCTACTATTTGGTGATATCATTACGAATGAGGAGGCCATTATTTTTAAAGTTCAAGGTAAAGATGAAACATATCCTCAAATCAATACTCTCAGGCGTGCCCCCTACTGTACACAGAGTAAAACAGCATGGAAATGCTTTAATGCTCCCTAAATTACTTGTATTAAAGTCCTGCATTGTTTATTTTGTTAGGGTAGCAGATCTCCAATGGCATTGCTCATAATAATTCAAACAATCCACTGATATCTAAGGAAAGGAGTAATAAATGCTGTAAAACACATGAAGGGTGATTTGTAACACCCATCAACCCCTATTGGGAAATTAATAGACTTAAGCGCAACACTGGTTTTATATTCAGCCTGATTTTATTTTAAGTTGCTGGTGAATAATATTGGCCAAAGATTTGAACAGATGTTCCATATGATCCTACAGTTTCCCAGCAGACAAGCTCAGTCAAAAATATCCTCAAGACAAATTACTGTCTAGCTAAATTTCAGTATGTATCTCTTTAATTGTACAACACTAAATGAATCCAGGATCTGAAGCTGAGCAAGAAAACTCATAGGGTGACGCATGGCCAGTGAAGGCAATACTTTAAAAGGACCAGAATCACCTCAATCCTGGTCTTTATTGAGTGGTTGAACAGGCTTGAAGAATCAGATAGCAAACTCCTGTTCCTAAGTTTTATGTTTCTGTGTCCTGCAGCAGTTTCAGTCAGTGTCTTTTAAAGTGTGCTCAAGATATTTTCTGATTAACCTGCTCAGAGATGCTATAACACACCTCTGAAGCAGGTGGGACTTTAACCTATGCGTTCCTACCAAGCAAGAGGGACACTGTCACTGTAACACAGTGACCCTATGTGCACTCAATTATATTTTTGAATCAACTTGTTCAGAGATGTTGTCACATACCTCTGGAGTAGATGGGACTTCAACCTAGGATTCCTGCCTCAAATTCAGGGACAGTACAACTGTACCACAAGTGATCGACTTTGTAATTTGTTAAAATTAAATCTATTTTTCCTAATCAACCTGCTCAGAGATGTTATTACACACCTTTGGAACAGGTGGGACTTGACCCTGGGCCCCTAAGTCTAGGTAAGTTATCACTGAACGTAGGGTCCCCTTCTGTGCAATCAAGTGAAGCCTCAAAGAATGCCATTCACCTGCATATAGAGTCATAGAGATGTACAGCATGGAAACAGACTCTTCAGTCCAACTCGTCCATGCCGACCAAATATCCCAACCCAATCTAGTCCCACCTGCCAGCACCCAGCCCATATCCCTCCAAACCCTTCCTATTCATATTCCCATCCAAATGCCTTTTAAATGTTGCAATTGTACTACACCACATCCTCTGGCAGCCCATTCCACACACGCATCACACGCACATTTAAGCAAGGGAGGACAATTGGTGCCACCAAGGGTTTGATGCCTTCTGGTTAGGGGAGGAATATTGAGGAAGGCCTCCTCTCACTAAAGTGCTCAACTTCAAACAGGTACTGTTTTAAGACCACAAGTGATTGAACATAATTGACATACAATTAACATGGAGTTTAGGAGAGACTTTGTGCATGGTCTTTTGATTGTAATCCAATAGAGTATAAAATTGATGCAATCATTTCGGATTAACGTCAGCCATAGGTTATGTGAATTGCCATGTCAGAGTACACAGTGTGAAAGAACGAACAATCTTGCACACACCCCAGTTCAATTTGGTGCATATGGAGCTTAACATAGTGAAGCAATTCATTTACTGAGTCTTCCAATAAAGTGAAGTTTTGGGAGTATACCTGGGCAGGTTGCTGTGCTTAAATTGGCTTCTGCATTTCTTATATTACTACAATGATTACTTGTCAAATGTAATTCCTTGGTTTAAAAACTCTTGGAGATATCCTGAGCTTGTGAAAGGTGCTAAATAAATGCATTTCTTTCTGTTTCTTGGAGGAAAAGGTATTAACAAGAGTCCATTGTTGGAGGAAAAAATTCTGCACAACTTCTGAAATGGTAACGTGACAGGGTTAGCTGACTCAAGAAGGTTGACCTGTTTCAATCAAAAAGTGGACTTCACTGGACTTCACTTCACAATTTCCTCATTTCACCTCCCTCACCTTACCCCAGTTCCAACCTTGCAGCTCAGCACCATCCTCATGACCTGTCCTACCTGCCAATCTTCCTTCCCACCTATCCGCTCCACCCTCCTCTCCGACCTATCACCTTTTTCCCCACCTCCATTCCACCTATTGTACTCTTAGCTACCTTCTCCTCAGCCCCTTCCCCCCCCCCCCTTACATTTATCTCTCCACCCTGGAGGCTCTCAGCCCCATTCCTGATGAAGGGCTCCTGCCCGAAACATTGATTTTCCTGCTCCTTGGATGCTGCCTGACCTGCTGTGCTTTTCCAGCACCACTCTAATCTTGACTCTATTTCAATCAAAAGTTAGACAGCATATTCAGTGTTTAGTTGGAAGACATCTTTTGGGACTCTCAGGTCTACAGGTTCTTCAGCTCCCTGAATTTAGTCTATGAAAAGTATGTATATTTTCAATTTCTAAATTCAATATACTCAGAAAGGTTTCTAGGATCTTACAATGTGGGAGGAACAGCAAACTCTGCTTCATTTGTATTGAGACTTTTCTCTGATTTGCATCCATTTCTAATAACTTGCTGTTAATTATTATGTGAATCAATCGTTTTTTTAACAGAATCTTCATTAGATATTTTCCAATATGCGGACGAGAAACTGGACACAGTGGGATGTGAAATTAGTCGGTATTCTACTCATGGCATCCATGAGCCCTGGCCACACCAGGGTAAGGAGACCATTGAGGACGTATGGTTCACAGTGACTTTAAGACATTCACCTAGCAGATTCACTGTAACCAGCTTCATGAGGAAGATAGAAGAGCCCGATAGCCAGAAGGTTAAGAAAAGTGAAGCAAAACCTGATGATGAAGATTTAGTCATCGCTGACACTGACACTCTGTTTGTTCAAGGTAATATTTGAATGTTGACCAGGTAAGTGCATGTTCAGAGTGAGTGCTGCAAGAATGTGTGTGGGATGTGGGCAATATTTGTTTCTCATAAGCCTATTAAAACTCTGTCAATTTCAATAATAACGCAAGAGATGAAACATCGATGTAACATAAACAACTTCCAACCACATATTTAAGATGCTGAACTTGAGGGAAAGTACAGTTTCAAATAGTTTTGGCTGAGTTGTATGTAGTGATTTAACTGTTACAAAAATGGATGGTAATGACTTTTTTTTTAAATTTGTTAGTGGCCTATATTGTGCACACCAGGACCCCATTGATCAGAACCAAATTGAAGCAAGACCTTGTTCTGGACTGTGGCTACAAGATTGATCACAGCACCGACTTTAACATTGACTGGCGATATCAGCACAAAGGGAATAAGAAGAAATTGTTCGCCTACAATGGGCGACATCAGCGGGTTGAATACATTGAGAAAGGAGTTGAATTATTCATGGACCAGATCAAGCAGGGAAATGCTTCACTCCTCCTAAGAAACATTGGCATTAAAGATGAGGGATCCTATCTTTGCTCTGTATATGTGCCTCCACTCTTTGGAACTCACACCATCGAGGTGGAGATTATGGGTAAGATTGTCAATCACATAAATTAGCTAGAGTTGAAATGAACAGATGACGGTGGAAATGTATTAATTTGGTAACAGAACAGTGCAGGAGTCAGCAGAAGGATCATTTTCACCTTACTGCCTCCTGAATAAAGCTGAAGTTGTTCCTCCAGAAATTGCACCTGGATTAATTATTCCAACCTATAGCCAGGTGCATTTTCTGATCAGGTAGAAATGTCGAGTGTAAGTTGTTCAGATTTGTACCAGCAAAGCAAAGTGTTAACTCAATTCCCCTCTCCTCAGATGCTGTGTGTCCACCTGCTGAGTTTCTCCAGCATTCTCTGTGTTTGGATATGGGCCTGGGTTGAGATTCTGCTGTAGAGACAAGTGAACCAAATTTAGCAGTGTAGGCTTGGGGAAGCAGTGCAGGGTTATTGTTGTCCTGTACTGTAAACTGAGCAAATGCTGAGGCTTCACAGATGGATGTTGTTATCTGTGCCCTGCTGCTGTCATCATAATTTTCCATCAAATACAAGCTGTTTCACCAACTTTTGACATAGTGTGTTAACAGTGTAACATGATTGTACAGCAAATATTACTGTCAAAGGCTGTATGATTTTAAAAAAAGATATTTCTTGGTTACTTGTTGTGTTCTCAATGTTATTCTAATTAAATGGATGGAAAGCTGAAAATCCTAAGTGTTAAAGATCACCTGTAAAACTTGAATGTGTGTTCAGTTGTTGTGAAGTTGCAATACAGTATGTTTGCTTATTTTGTAGAGTCGCCCATTGTCTCAGTGTACCCCAATTCGGTTTCCCTTATAGAAGGGGATGAACAAAAGCTGGTCTGTGACGCAGGGCGGTATTATCCACTTGATGTAGAGGTGAAGTGGCTGCGGCAGAAGGGTGAGAGGCACATGCTGCCCGTTTACATGACCAATGTCATCTTCTCACCCCACAAGCGGAACATGGATGGCACCTACAACGTGACCAGTTTTTTCCGGTTCACAGCGTCCCTCAAGGACAACGGTGTTACGTATACATGTCGAGTTGAGCATGCCAGTGTAGACAAACCAATCAAACGCTACATCCAAGTGAGTGTAGAAGGTAAGCAATGAACAGAGTCCTGTGGTACTTGCTTTTAATTGTTCATGGTAAAACTTTCAATTTGCATTAAAATTGGATGCCATGGCTTTTCATGACTTTCATTGAGTCTCTCAGATTTCTGTAGAAGTTGCACCAGTTCAGTGAAAATATCTATTAATTCACCTATCATAAGTTTTGAAATCAATCTGATCCATTCATTTAGACATCCCAAAGGTCCACCCTTTGTATCAGTTTTCTGTCTGTCATACACTCTTGTTTTCTCAAAATCTGTTTCAGTTGGGAAAAAGGAGCTGAGCGAAGCTGGGAAATCTGCACACATTGATACGTTTCTCTCCAATGGAATGCAGATGGCCCATCGTAGTTACTTTCCATAATGTCCAGGTTTTTACTAAGCTTTTATAATACTTTGTACCTTGTGCAGATATTGTGGAGAATGTTAAACCAATTGTAAGAAAAGTTCTTGCAAATACTTTGTTACTTTTTGTTGTGCGATCAGCATGTATTCTTCCATAGTTTATGCCCCATTTGCATCAGCAAGAGCTCCTTTAGCCTGCTTAGTTTTGGCATATTGAGCTCCATATTCTAAGATGGCTAAAGCCAATGTCACTGTCAGATCCTCTGACAGGGAAGCATAGGTCAATCTTTGACTCTTTTCCTCATAATGGACCATTCTGCCTTTGCCAGGCAAACCAGCCTCCTAAGAACTATCCTTGGTGAGACCCTGTGGTAGGAAGTTAAGGATAGCATCAAATTGAAAGAAACAAATGTACAATGCTACAGAGATTAGTGATAACCCAGAGTATTAGGAAGTTTTAAAAACCATCAAAATATGACTCAAAAAGGGAGAAAATAAACTTCGTGGGTACACTAGCAAGTAATTTAAAAAGGACAGTAAGGACTTTCTTCAATATATAAAAAGCAAGAAAAAGAGAATGTAGACTCCTCAGAGAATGATGTTGGTGAAATAATAATGAGGAACCAGGAAATGGTAGTGGAGGTGAATGAGTACTTTGCATCAGGTTGTGTCATTAAGTACATTCAAGGCTGAGTCAGAAGGGGAATTGTGGTGTGTAGGGAAAAAGCAGGAAAGTGTATTTGGGAATTGTCAGATTAGCCATGATCTCATTGAATGTTGAAGGAGATTAAATGGTCTTAATGGCCTATATCTTAAGGTTTTATACAAGGTGCCAATGAAGGAATCCAAATGAGTTGCGGCAGCATATCTTGCAGATGCTACACATGTTACGATGCGAGCTGGTATTACTATTGGAGAACCCAGATCCAAGAACAAAATCTGGTTTATTGGATCATATTTTGTTTTAATATGGCTTTCTTTCATTGAAGCACAATGCTACAGATTCAGTATGAACAACAAAATAGAAATTTATTACACTAAAAGCATAACATTAAAATAAGACAAGCAAAGCTATTTAAATGTAACATAGTTTGAAAAATATAAAAACACACAGTTAGCATAATCCTAGCTATTTCGCAAAACCATCACTTTACAAGATCCAGAGAAATTCCTTCTCCATCGAATTTGTAGGTTTGACTTAACTGCTTCTTCTCAGTTCTGGTCCCATGAGCTGTGAAACCTTTTCACTTGACAATTGATACCACTGAGAGCTTAGACTTTCTCAGCATCATAAAAGTCTGAGGGTTATAATCAAACACTTTTGGTCTGGAAGTTTCACAGACTACACCTTTCACTGAGGTAATTTATTTCCTTAACTGCTTTGAACAGTCTCCCATTCTAGAAGGGGCTGTACCTGTTTCTCACTCTGGTTAGATCTCCTTTCATCTCCCCAGAAGCTTTTGAACTAAATTTAAAACACTTATCCTAGTTTCTGCTAAGCTAGTGGCTTAATGTTTTCTCTCTCTGGTCACAAACCCACACGATATAACCACATTTCCATTCGCACTCTGGGAGGCATATACTAGTTTAAAGTTCTGGAAAGACTGACCAAGTTAACGTTTAAAACACCTTCACAAAAATGGACAAACACACATATGGCACTAGTTTGAGATACAAACTCTCAACATAAGTTAATGCATGTAAGTTATACACTTTTCATTACAACACTGCTGCCGCTGTGCATCAGTGTTGAAAGGAAAAAATGTTGATGGTTAATGGCGTGCCAGGTAAGCAGACTGATTTGACTTGAATGGTGTTGGGCTTTTTGAGCATTGTAGCTCTAAGGGGAGAGCGCTCAATTACACTCCTGATTATGCCTTGTAGATTGACAAACTTTGAGGAATAAGGTGGTCACTCACTCTCAGCAGAATTCAAATTCAGTTTCTAGTCAGTGAAAACACCTAGATTGTTAATAATAGAAGATTCAGAGAATGTAATGCCTTTGAAGTTTGGGGTAGCAAATTGGATTTTATTTTCTTAACGATGGTCATTGCCTGGCAGTTATATGGCACAAATGTATAGTGTTGTACCTCAGATTACAACCGGATCTGGACCAGATGGGCCAATGGGCTGAGAAGTGGCAGATGGAGTTTAATTCAGATAAATGTGAGGTGCTGCATTTTGGGAAAGCAAATCTTAGCAGGACTTATACACTTATTGGTAAGGTCCTAGGGAGTTTGCTGAACAAAGAGACCTTGGAGTGCAGGTTCATAGCTCATTGAAAGTGGACTCGCAGGTCGATAGGATAGTGAAGAAGGCATTTGGTATGCTTTCCTTTATTGATCAGAGTATTGAGCATAGGAGTTGGGAGGTCATGTTGCGGCTGTACAGGACATTGGTTAGGCCACTGTTGGAATAGTGTGTGCAATTCTGGTCTCCTTTCTATCAGAAAGATGTTGTGAAAGTTGAAAGGGTTTAGAAAAGATTTACAAGAATGTTGCCAGGGTTGGAGGATTTGATCTATAGGGAGAGGCTGAACAGGCTGGGGCTGTTTTCCCTGGAGCGTTGGAGGCTGAGGGGTGACCTTATAGAGGTTTACAAAATTATGAGGGGCATGGATAGAATAAATAGGCAAAGTCTTTTCCCTGGGGTGGGGGAGTCCAGAACTAGAGGGCATAGGTTTAGGGCGAGAGGGGAAAGATATAAAAGAGACCTAAGGGGCAACATTTTCATGCAGAGAGTGTACATGTATGGAGTGAGCTGCCAGAGGAAGTGGTGGAGGCAGGTACAATTGCAACATTTAAGAGACATTTGGATGGGTATATGAATAGGAAGGGTTTGGAGGGATATGGGCCAGGTGCTGGCAGGTGGGATTAGATTGGGTTGGGTTATCTGGTCGACATGTACGGGTTGGACTGAAGGGTCTGTTTCCATGCTGTACATCTCTATGACTCTACTTAGCAGCTAAGCCTGATTATGTAACAAGGTCTGGACATCATTGACAAGAATTAAGTTTTTTGAGGAGTTGTAAATTGTGCAGAGCATTGTGTAATCATCAGTATTCTTGCAATTACTTTGTTACTATTTGTTGTACATTAAGCATATCATTATTCCATAGTTCATTCCCCATTTGCATCAGCAATGACTCTTTTAGCTACTTAGTTTTGGCATTATGGGTTCTACATTTTAACGTGGCTATTGTCAATATCACCATGAGATCCTTTGACAGGGAAGGGTAGATCATTCAAACCATCAATATTCCCACTCTGGCCTTATGATGGAGGGAAGGTAATTGATAAAGCAGCTGAAGATGGTTGGGCCAAGAATACTACGGTGAAGAACTCCAACAATAATGTCCTGGGGCTGAGATGATTGACTTCTAACGACTACAACCATCTTCCTTTGTACTAGATACGACTCTAACCAGCAGAGAGCTTTGCCCCTGATTCCCATTTACTTCAGTTTTGCTGAGCTCCTAGATTCCATTCTCAGCTCTATTGCTGTCTTGATGCCAACAGCAGTAGAGTCACTCTCACTCTTGGGTTCAGCTCTTTGGTCCTTGTTTGAGCCAAGTCTATAATGAGGTCAGGAACTACTCTGAGGGCATTACACCAACGGAATTCCTTGCAACAACGATTAACTGGACTTTTAAACAGTTGTTGGAAATTTACAACAAGAAAGATATATAGCAAAACCAAAACCATCAAAAGTTAGGATAAAACCTGGGAACTGGACATGGGGTTGAATAAATAATTTGAATTAAAGAGTACAAAGTCAGTATAATGTTCGCAAAGTCAGAGGGGTTGCACAGAGGGGGACACTGTGTTGAAAATTTTAGGGTCCTTTCCTTGGACTCTTGTTTTGCATCAACATAAACGACCTTGGAAATAAACATTAATTTGTTAATGATCAAACAATTTTGAAATTGAGTAGAAAGGCCAATAAGTTAACTCTGTGAAGATGTATTTAGAACAGCTTTGCAGTTGAATAAATAAGTTAAATTCTACCAATAAACATATTGAATGAAACATTAACAATGAGCGTTCTGTTTTGTGGTATTAGTTTGAAGGATAAGTGTTGGCCAGGATACCCCATTCTTCTAATTCTCCTTTCAGGGTAACAACTCTTCACAACATACACAGTGACCTGTCGTAGAAGCCTGAAAATGCTGACACTGATTAAATGTTTCCTTCATTCCACAGCACAATCTCGGACACTTCAGTTTCTCTTACTATCAATTGTGATCATCTTTATCTGTGCTGTTGTGATCATGCTGCTGATTTACTTGAAAAAAGGTTAGTATTCTGCTATTACCAATGCTGCACTGTTAGTCAGCATTGGCTGTACAGTCTCTCGACTTCCACAATAATCATCATCTCTCTGGGCTAAACTTTACTCGGTACTGCAGAGCTGAGCTTTGCTGAAAAAAGACAGGTTTTTGTCAATGCTTTTCATCTTGTACTCCTCAGGACATTTCAGAAGAATATCCATAAATGAGAAAACCAGCATTTATACTGCATGAGAGTAGTGTGTTGATTGGTTGGCAGTTGGACCGCAACTAGACTCTGATTGGTCGAGGTGTTGCCAAGACATGGTGTGTGCATCCATGTATGTAATGCTAATTGACACTTAATAGCCAGGCTTTGTTTAAATTTTAAACTTGGCAGGTTGGCTATGATTAGTCAGGGCATTGCCTTCAGAGTTGAACCAGGAAATGGTTGTCATGTGTTATGTTGATTTGAAATCGGTATAGTCCGTATATACAGCTATTTCTATCTGCAAAGATTAGGGCTATGTGCATTAATGTATGCAAATTTGAGTATACAGCAACACCATTAGCCATAAGAGTGCACTTACCAACTTCTCCTGTCATGCAGGACAAATGTTGATTTCCCCCTTGAATTACCCTTAAAAACCTTCACAATCTCTTAAGTAGTGTCAGCACTAACTTTCTATCTGTTCATGACATGATGTGGTTGTGAATTTTTAATTGTTTTCTATCCTTTTATTTACAGTTGCAGAAAAAAACAAGGTAAGAGCAATATAATTCAAAATTTAATAAAAGCCACAAAGTTTTGCAATGAAAATGTGCAAGGAGAGGAAAATTTTAGTAAGATTTAATGTGCAGAGATTACTTGATATATTCACAATGCAGTTGTATTGTTTTTTTTTATTCCCCCTGACTATAAGAAAGAGGTTAAACAGGTTGGGCCTAAACCGATGGGATTTTTAAAACAGAGAGATGGCCCAAAGGGCTGATGCTGAGAGGATGTTTCTCCTTCTGAGAGAATCTAGAATTATGAGGCCCAGTTTCAAAATATGGGCTGTCTGATTTAAAGTGGAGGTGAGGGCATTTCTTCTCTCTGAGGGTCTTTTGCATTTGGAATTCACTACCCTATAGGGAATAGTCAGCAAATGTATCAAGACTGGGTTAGGTGATAGAGGTCACAAGTGGCAAGATGCTATCAAAGGAGCCTTGGTGAGTTGCTGCAGTGAGTCTTTAGGTGGTATTCACTGGTGCCACTGATTGGCCATGGTGGAAGAAGTAAAAATTGAAGATGGAGTGTCAACCAAACAGACTCATTGTCCTGGATGATATCAAGTTTCTTGAGGGTTGATGGAACTGCAGCCATCTTGGCAAGTGGAGAGTGTTCCATTACTGACTTGTACCTTGTAGACAGTGGGCAGGCTTTGGCCAGTCAGGAATTGTCCCAAAATTTCCAGCCTGTGACCTGCTCTTGTATTATTTATATGGCAAGTACAGTTCAGTTTGTTGAGAGTGGAGGATTCTGTATTTATGATGCCATTAAATGTCAAGGGGAGATGATTACACTCTCTCTTGTTGGAGATGGAGATTGCCTGAAATTTGTGTGGCATGAATATTTCTTGCCACTTACCAGCCCATGTGTGAGTGTTGTCCAGGTCTTGCTGCATTTGTACATGGACTGCCTCAGTAGCTCAAGGAGTTGTTAATAGTGTTGAACATTGTGAAATTGTGAATAATTGTACCCCTCTTGTCCCTTGGCACATTCTCCCTTATCTCTAATCCCTGCCCCTATATGGTCCAAAAGTGTGGCATATGTAGGCTTCCCCTCTCAAGCCCTCAGCCCTCAGCTGCGTTTCTCACCTGCTAGGAAGGCAGGCACTCAGGCTGGAGATGAACTGAGGCCCTTAGCTCGATATTCATGGACCATAAGGGCCTTAATGAGTATTGAGTCACGAACTTTAACTGTTGAAATTGCAAGAAAGGGGGCAAATATTTCTCCAGGGCCAACCTGTATGTCTTGCCACCTCCATAGAGGGAATAATCACACCCTTTGAATTTGGAATGGTCAACTTTTTCACTGTGCTGAGGTGGGAGTAGATAACAGAGATGTTACTAATAGACATAGTTTGTGGAGTTTGAAGTTCAGCTCAGGTTTAATTAACAATTTAAACTTGTTAGTCAAAGTAAATGTGGTTCAATGTTTTTTTAAATTCCCTTACCTTTCAGCTTTTCAGAATAGCTCTCAAAGTTAATGTGTTATCACCAAATGGAAGTGCGTTGTCTAATGTTCTTCCTTTTATCTCTTCAACAGAAGAAGCCATACTGAGCACTGTAAATGAGGATTCAATGTAAGTCCTGATAAGGAAGGAAAGTACAAGCTGTTATTTATATGGACTTTTAGCGTGTCCCTTGGAGCATTTGCAAACACCTCAGCAGCAATGAATTATCGGGTACTTTGAAGGGCTGAGTGTGCAAGCAAATGCTGCAGAGAACCTGTGCGTGACACAGAGCAAGCAAGGCAATTGGCTGATTCATCCGTTTTGATGCTGTTCTCAGAGGGAGGAATGTGGATCAAGACACAGTATTAATTCACTGCACTCGTTCAAGTAGATGCTTTACATCTGCTTGAACCAGTGGAAATGGAGGACAGAGCCATAGAGTCATAGAGTTGTACAGCATAGAAACAGATTGTTCGGTCTGAGCTGTCCATACCGACCAGATATCCCAACCCAATCTAGTCCCACCTGCCAGCACCCGGCTCATATCCCTCCAAACCCTTCCTATTCATATACCCGTCCAAATGCCTCTTAAATGTTGCAGTTGTACCAGCCTCCACCACTTCCTCTGGCAGCTCATTCCATACAGGGACCACCCTCTGTGTGAAAAGGTTGCCCCTTAGGTCTCTTTTATATCTTTCCCTTCTCACCCTAAACCTATGCCCTCTAGTTCTGGACTCCCGCACCCCAGGGAAAAGACTTTGTCTATTTATCCTATCCATGCCCCTCATAATTTTGTAAAC
>NC_057737.1:13452888-13475125 GCF_004010195.1 Chiloscyllium plagiosum | reverse complement strand
AAATGTGTTGCTGGAAAAGCGCAGCAGGTCAGGCAGCATCCAGGGAACAGGAGAATCGACGTTTCGGGCATAAGCCCTTCTTCAGGAATGGGGAAAGTTTGTCCAGCAGGCTAAGATAAAAGGTAGGGAGGAGGGACTTGGGGGAGGGGCGTCGGAAATGCGATAGGTGGAAATAGGTCAAGGTGAGGGTGATAGGTCAGAGTGGGGTGGGGGCGGAGAGGTCAGGAAGAAGGTTGCAGGTTAGGAAGGCGGTGCTGAATTCGATGGATTTGGCTGAGACAAGGTGGGGGGAGGGGAAATGAGGAAACTGGTGAAATCTGAGTTCATCCCTTGTGGTTGGAGGGTTCCTAGGTGGAAGATGAGGCGCTCTTCCTCCAGCCGTCGTGTTGTTGTGGTCTGGCGATGGAGGAGTCCAAAGACCTGCATATCCTTGGTGGAGTGGGAGGGGGAGTTGAAGTGTTGAGCCACAGGGTGGTTGGGTTGGTTGGTCCGGGTGTCCCAGAGGTGTTCTCTGAAACGCTCCGCAAGTCCGGCAGAAGACTCACCTATTCCTGACCCAGGCACCTGTATTTTCTCTATTAATCTGAGCATGTTTATGTTTAAAGTTTAAACTAAGTTTAGGTCAGTTGTTTGTTGAGCAGACCATTCCAAATTGTTCTCTTCATCTTCCATTGTGTTTGTTTTAAATTATGGAGAGACAGCAGAACGTTCACTCCTTCTAAGGTCAATTTATTTGCCAGCCCCATCCCAGACCTCTCTTTCTCTTGATGAGAAATATAACAGAGAGCCAGCAGTATAACTCCAAACTACTGGATAGATAGTTGGTGATTGGTTTTGTATCCATCCCACTTGTATATTTTTGTTTGTATATTTTATACAAACATAGAAAATAGGAGCAGGAAGAGGCCATTCGGCCCTTCGAGCCTACACCACCATTCAATATGATCAGGGCTGATCATGCAATCTCAGTATCCCACTCCCGGTTTCTCCCCAGACCCCTTAATCCTTTTAGCTGCAAGCACCACATCCAACTCCCTCTTGAATGTATCTAATGACTGGCCCCAACAGCTTTCTGTGGTACAGGCTTCCATGGGTTCACAACTCTCTGAGTGAAGAAATTCTTCCTTATCTCAGTCCTGATTGGCTTACCCCTTATTCTTAGACAGTGGCCCCAGTTAGAACATAGAACATAGAAAAATACAGCGCAGTACAGGCCCTTTGGCCCTCGATGTTGCGCCGATCAAAGCCCACCTAACCTACACTAGCCCACTATCCTCCATATGCCTATCCAATGCCCGTTTAAATGCCCATAAAGTGGGAGAGTCCACCACTGCTACTGGCAGGGCATTCCATGAACTCACGACTCGCTGAGTAAAGAATCTACCCCTAACATCTGTCCTATACCTACCACCTCTTAATTTAAAGCTATGCCCCCTCGTAATAGTTCTAGACTTCCTCAAAATCGGGAATATGTTTTCCACATCTAGATTACCCAACAGGATTTTAAATGTTTCTATGAGAATCCCCCTCATTCTTCTAAATTTCAGTGAGTACAAGCCCAGTTGATTCAGTCAGACCTGCCATCCCAGGAATTGTTGGACCCTCTCAATAGCAAGAATGTCCTTCCCCATTCTCGGAGACCAAAACTGCACACAGTGCTCAAGGTGTGGCCTCACCGACGCTTTGTATAACTGCAGTCGCAAAATGTGGCGCTGGAAAAGCACAGGACTTCAGGCAGCATCCAAGGAGCAGGAGAGTCAACGTTTTGGGCAAAAGCCCTTCAGAAACCTGACCTGCTGTGCTTTTCCAGCACAACACTTTTCACCACTCTGTGCAGCATCTGCAGTCCTCACTTTCTGCAGCAAGACTTGCCTACTCCTGTATTCAAATCCTCAATTATACTCAGTTTCCTGCTGCTGTTGTTCCATGAAGAGTATTTCCCATTAATGACATTCATTAAACAAGTCATGTACCACATTCAATTGACAATCCTTCATTCAGTTTTCTTCAGATTTGTTCCAGAGTTGTGCAGCCAGTCCCGCAGTTTGTATGTTTTGGAGAAGTATTGTTTTAACATTTTATCTGAAAATATCATCCCTTACCATTTCTTCGGTACTACACCAAACATACCTCATTGCAGAAAATGAGGACAAGTGCTTCCAGACAACCCTGACTCATCCATAATTCATTATCAGGTCACTGACTAGATGCTGATTTTTTTTTTGTAACGATGAAGAGGGTCACCTGCATTAAAGAATGGTGCCAAAGCCTCACTCCCAAACTTAGCATCCACCACTTTCATTATGAGGGTGTATGCGGGCAGGTTGTGGATTACACCACTGGGCTTCACAGAGGCTGCTGCATGTGAGTTGTGCACAAGCAGATTCAGTCTTCACTAGAGCGTTGTCCACAACATGACGTGTGCATTTTACACTATTAGGAAAAGGCCAAAAACAATTCAAAATTATTTTGAGAAGGTTGCACCCTTTTTGGATGGTCAAGGGTCAGGGTTGCTGGGTATCCCTTGGAAAAGACCAAGTGCCTTTTTAGATTATTAAAAGTTGACATGAATGCATGTAAAAATTAGGATTCATAGCTTGTTAGATCTATCTTGATGTAGTGGGAAGTGCTGGGGCATTTAAAACTTTGGCTTATAAATTTAAAATATGTCTATAGTTTTTAAGAAGTCAGTGCTTGCTGTTTTACTCTGTTGATGTAAGCTGAGGGCTACCATTATAGAAGGATAACTGCCTCCCACAAGCTATAATTATCACAGCAGAGTGCCTGTCAGTTCAAATTTTAATTCACAACTACAAATGCTTGTGAAGTTCATATTTTAATTCACAACTACAAATGCTTATGCATGTTTATGAATGTAAATGCTCATTTTTTATATAAAAGATTAACTTGTTGAAGGAATTTAAATGGAGTGAATAGATTTTTAATCATTGGTAGTGTTTCTTCTCCATGTCTGACATCCCCTGTGGCTTCCATTGCATTGCCTTTGGAGGCAGCAGGACTGAATTCTTTTAACACCTGGCCACTCCGTGCAATCCATAAGCAGGCCATCCTGGCCACTTCCTGACAAGTCAGGTTTGCAGGCTCCCACACATCACTCCTGACCCAGGATGGAAACTCACTCCAAAAGAATGCAGTCAAGGCTGTACAGAATGAGACACATGAATTCAAGTGACTTATCATTGAGAGATATTATTGACTGAATGTGAATAGAAACCTGTGTGTGTAATTGTCCCCTTTCTCCTGTCAGGAGAAATTACATTATCTGATGAAAGTGGGCTATAGGAACAACTTATTGTTTTATTGAACTCCCCCCAGAAGCTGCGATATTCCAACTTGGTCCATCAAGCCACAACATGACCCTGAAGGATGCTATTTGTCTTCAAGGACTGGTTATGACGATAGTCACCAGCGAGAGTATTCACAGTTTGAAACTGAAAGTTGAGCATTATGGAAAGGTGACTTTATCGAGATGGTAAAACCTTTCAGATAATATGTCCCTACCTGCTGATATGGTTAAGACATTTCTTTTGCTCAGTCTGTCCACATTGTCTTGAATGTTAGCATTAACCCAATTTTTTTATAGCCTGTTTTTTTAAAATAAAACCTTTCATCTCTTTATGTTCACATTCTTTTTCCAAAGAAGGAGAGATGAGGAGGGCAGATATATTGTGTGTGGAGGTGGTGGATATTAAATAGGCATTCGGGAGCTCCTATAAATAGCGAAAGCCTGAAACTACTGTTGTTGGGTTAGGGGATGGGTGCTTGTAATGCATTACTCTGCAAATAACATGTGCAAAGACTTGATGCCAGTCCTCTCCATCACTATGCCCAAGCGGAGCTGGCAAAAAGCAATTCCCAGTGAATTTATCTTCTCCCTCTCCACCATTGGCTCCATAGCTGATTCCCAGTCTAAAGAGCACTGTGAGAGTATTGTCACCACCGGAGGATTTCACTGATTCAGGGAGAGAGGCATACCATCACCAACTCAGGGCAATCAGCAACAGGCAGTAAATACAGCCTTGCCAGTGTCACCGCATCCTGAGAACTGAAATAAATACCGGGAAAACTTACAACCACCACCTCTATCTCCCAACATTTGATTGCCACCTCCTTTGTTTTGACAACTGAGTTCCAGCAATCTATTGGTTTTATTGGCTGGTTGCGGGAGTCTTGAATCGACCAGGGCTCCTAGCTCTCATTCATTTTCTTCTTAAGCTATTTTAGGGTCTTCCATGGTCCTGGGTATGTTGCTCCTTTTTCCTTGCTGTGTGTGCTAGTCTGCATTACTCCTCATGGCCAACTGCTCTGGCTATTTGCACATTTTGCCCACCCCATAGTGCCATTTCCGAACTGGCCTGGTAAAACTCCATTGTCTGCCCGGTTCGGTTTGATATCCTCTGCAGATCTGACCACTTTGCACCAAGATCCTGAACCCAGGTCACCCACTTAAGCTGTTTCACAGTCCTACGTTGAAATGTGCCTCAGATCTGGAGATAGGGAATCCAGCTAAAATACAGTCGAACATCACCAGGGGGTGAGCTTTACAAGCACTTGTTGCTTTCTCTTATTTTTGTAAAACAGTTGTGGCAACATTTTCTGCTCTTTTTAATTGTCCTATTTCTGGTGTAAAAAGTTTACATTGTCAATGAAAGCAGTTTGTTTACCTGTGTATATTGCTCATTATGGCACACAGTTCTTTGCAAATGGAGCATCTATGTAATAAGTGAGAGCTGTACACATTTCCTAATGTAATGAATTGAATGAAAACTTGATTTTACTGAGTTTGTCTTAGTCGTAGGTAATGTACACCCTTTTTATTCTGTACTTATTTCACTGGAATAAATGCACTAATTCTGTGATCTGTCAGATTTAACATTGGTACAAAAATAAATGCAAATAACAGTTAGAATGATCAAGTCTCCAGTCTTTTAGTTCTTAATAAGTAAATCAATATCATTTTTAAAAAAAGGTTCTTATTGCCAGTCTTATTCAGTGTTGCTCCAATGTGGTACTGAGGGAATGCTACACCGCTGGAGATGCCATCTGTTGAATTAAGACCCAGCTACTATCTCAGGTGGATGTAAAAGATCCCATGACAATATTGAAGATGGACAAAGGCATTCTGCTTTCCTACTGAAACTTTTGGGCAACAAATACCTGGGTTGGGCAGAGAAAGTAAATCATATTGAAAATCAGAAACTAGTTTTTCATATTCGGTGAAACTAGTGGGACAGGTTTTTAATCATCTAATTATAATACAGACCCTGATATGATCTTGTAACCAATAACAATATCGTTAGGCATTTTATTTGTATGAATGTGCTAGTCAATATTTAGCCCTCACTTGGCATAATTCAAACATTCACAAGAATTTTTTAAAAAAGTTTTTTACTCTCATCTCAGTAATGTTTATGGGATGTTATTTTGTGCAAATTGGCTGCTGCTTTTGCCTAAATCATAATGGCAACCATGCTTCAAAAGCAAGTGAATAATTGGAAAATGTTTTGAGGTATTCTGAACTTGTAAAAGGCACTATATAAATGCAAGTTCTGTGTTCTTTCGGAGGGTTCACGGGATGGGCTCCTGTGGGAAGAGGAAAATTTCCAAGCTAGTGCACTAGGAGGCGAGCTTCTAAAGTAGAAACTGAGTTATACCTTGGGTGTCAAATAGAGGAAGTATCACCCATTGATCTATGGGATCTGATGACAATCCATAAGACATGGAGGCACAGGTATGCCATTCAACCCTTTGAGTCTGTTGTAGTTAATGCTGATTCTCGGTAGTTTGACTCTTTTAAAAAAAATAAGATGACTGATGGAATCAATAATGTCCACACCGATTTTCAACATGTATGTTGTTCAGGTCAACTGTGGCTCAGTTGGTCTAGCACTGGTGCCTCAAAGGTTCAGGTTCAAGTCCCATTCTAGAACACAAACAAAACGTGGCTGTTGTCACTTCAGTGCGGTGCTGCATTTTGCCACCATCTTTCAACCATGGCTAGAATTGCAAAAGTACTTCATAGGCTATAACACGTATGTTGCCAGGAATAGAAGGTTAGAGTTATAAAGAGAGGCTGGGTAGCTGGCACTTCTTCCACTGGAGCATACGAGGTTGAAAAGTGACCTGATAGAAGTTTATAAAATCATGAGTATGGATAGGGTTAATGGTAGGTGCCTTTTCCTGAGGAAGGGGCGGTCTAGAGAGCATAGTTTTAAAGTGACAGAAGCGAGATTTTAAAAAGACACGAGGGATAAATGTTTTGCACACAGGCCGGTTCGCGTGTGGAATTAACTTTCTGAGGAAGTGGTGGATGCAGACACAGTTACAACATTTAAAAGACACTTGGATAAGAACATGAATAGGAAAGGTTTGGAGGGATATAGGCCAGGAGCAGGCAGGTGGGAATAATTGAGTTTACGCATATGTTTGGCATTGACTGGTTTAGATTAGATTACTTACAATGTGGAAACAGACCCTTCGGCCGAACAAGTCCACACCGACCTGCCGAAGCACAACCCACCCAGATCCATTCCCCTACATTTACCCATTCACCTAACACTACGGGCAATTTAGCACGGCCAATTCACCTAACCCGCACATGTTTGGACTGTGGGAGAAAACCCACGCAGACACTGGGAGAATGTGCAAACTCCACACAGTCAGTCGCCTGAGGCGGGAATTGAACCTGAGTCTCTGGCGCTGTGAGGCAGCAGTGCTAACCACTGTGCCACCCTTTGGTTGGACCGAAGGATCTGTTTCTGTGCTGTATGGCTCTATAAGATGTACAGAGGTCATGTAACAAGCTTAGAAATGCATATTGTAGCTATTGGATGAGGCAGAGAAAATAAACCATGTTGAAAATGCGAAATGAAATCAAATCTGAAACTAGTGGGATAGGTCTTTAATCATTTGATTGTAACATGAACCCTGATATGATTTTGTAGCTCATAGCAATATCATTATGTATTTTATTTGTATGATTGCATTATCTCCAGGATATTGTCCATCCAGGGTTACCTGTAATGGACTGCCAGATGATATAATATGGTTTTCAACAGTAGCTGTAATCTGAGAGAGTCGTAGAGTCATATACAGCACAGAAATGGATCCTTCAGTCCAACTTGTCCACACCAACCAGATATCCTAACCTAACTGAGTCCCATTTGCAGCAATTGGCCCATATCCGTCTAAACCCTTCCTATTCATATACTCATCCAAATGTTTTTTAAGTGTTGCAATTTTACCAGCCTCCATCACTTCCTCTGACAGGCTCATTCCATACATGCACCACCTTCTGTGTGAAAAAGTTGCCCCTTAGGTCCCTTTTATATCTTTTAAACCAATGGCCTCTAGTTTTGGCCTCCTCCACCATGGGGAAAAGATCTTGTCTATTTACCCTATCCATGCCCCTCATGATTTTATAAACCTCTATAAGGTCACCCCTCAAGTCTCCGGCGCTCCTGTAGTCTTCAGACAGCTTTGTATGTGTAACAGGGAGTGTTGTGTGAAACATCCTCAAAACTTACAACATATGTTTACAAATTCACACCTAATAAATAGATTTGGGTGTTTGTTCTAGCCTTTGCCTCTATTTTATTGCATGACTAGGTCATGTGGTAACGTCATAATTGAGGGCAAAGGATGTGGGGACTGTATGTTGAAATCTGATTAGAATAGAAATTGTACCAGCCTGCCTGGCCTCCCGTGTAGTAAGGTGAATAATTCATTGAGTTTTTTTAAAAAAAGCAATCTAGAGTAACAGAAAAGAGTAGAACGGCATAGCTCCCCATCCTGCTAAAGAAAGACAGATCAGCATTTTTAATGAATGCTTCTTCAGACCAACTCTGACTAAGGGTCACACGATGAAACTATTATGCCAGTTCTGTCAATGCTGGTTAACAACAACTATCTAACCCGTCCAGCTTTCACGTTCCCACTATTAATTCCCCACAGACCTGCAGATTTTACATGCTTGGGTATTTAGTCAATTCCTTGTAGCAAGGTATGGTTCAATCAGCCTTCCCACCCTTTCAGGCAATGCTTTTCAATTTATAATGAGCTGCTGCGTAAAGAGATTTATTGGCACTACTGAATTCGGAGTAGACTATTGGGCTATGAGAGCCTGCTCTGCTAATCAATAGGATTGTGGCTGATCATGACCTTAACTCCATGTTGCTTGCCTACTCCAGGCTACCTTTGAATCCTGTTGTCAGTTAAAATCAACATCTTGTAGCGCAGTGGTCATGTCCTTACCCCTGCACTGAGAGACCTGGGTTGAAGTTCCAGCTGCTCCAGCGGTGTGTAACAATAACATCTGTGGAGAAAGTGAGGACTGCAGATGCTGGAGATTAGAGTTGAAGAATGTGGTGCTGGAAAAGGATAGCCGGTCAGACAGCATCTGAGGAGCAGGTGAGTCAACGTTTCGGGCATAAGCCCTTCATCAGAATGAGGCCATTGCCTGAAATGTCAACTCATTCCTGATGAAGAACTTATAATTTGACTGTAATAACATCTGTGAACAGGGTGATTACAAAAAAAAGGAGAGAAAAAAATAAAAGCAGCCCGGGGGTGGGGCCTCTTGTGGCACAGTGCTAGTGTCCCTACTCCTGAACCGAGAGGCCTGGTGCAAGTCCCACCTGCTGCAGAGGTGTGTCTAAATAGGTTGATTAGGTTTGAACAAAATCAAACTAACAATGAACTTAAAAATATTCAATGACCCTGAACTCCACTACCCAGCTATACTTCATAGAATGTGAGTTCCCTGATTGGACCAGATTAACAGCCCCAATCAGGGAGCCCTAGCTGACAGATAGAGGCATGTCAGAGATGCTGACTCTGAAGAGGTTGTGCCAGAGTCAAGGACTCTCCACTTGTAAATAAAGGTTGACTTGGTGCCGGGATACCGAACTCTGTGAAGTTATTTCACCCATTGGTGCAGAGAATTCCACAGCCCAAACTTCTGAGAGAAGAATGTTCCCCCTTCCTAAACTAAATGGGAGACCCCTAATTTTTATACTGTGTCCCGAACTACAAGTCTTTCCCACAAGGATAAGCATCCTCTCAGCATTGACCCTGTCAAAACCCCCTCTGGATCTCCTTTGTTTCAATAAAATCACCTCTCATTCTTCCAAACACTGACGGATACAGGCACCCCCTGTCCAATATTTCCTTGAGATGTCACCATCAACATCATGAAGTGTGCTAAATTAAATATTAAATAATAATTTCATTGGCTGGCGGGACATGGGATTGCATAAGATTATTTTGCTGAACAAAGGAACTGGCTGGAACCAGCTGTTAATATGCACCATAAAGCCACACTCCACTCCATGGAGTGTCAGTAGCGAATCCGATAGATACATAGAGAGCAGGAACAGGCCATTCAGCCCCTTCAAGTCTGCTCTGCCGTTCAGAGTTGATCCTTTATCTCCTATGATCACATTGAATGAGATAGAAACCTTGATGTTGACACTCCAGGGATGTGAACAGATCTTTCTAAACTCTTCAAGAGTTGGGACCATTCTTGAGTAATAGCTGAGGTCTGTTCAGTTATTGGATCCTCCCAATGCCTCAGATACATGTAAATTGTACCTTGCATAATTAAGAAATGCCTTTGGGTTTGTTGTAACTATTGAGAAAAAGTCAAACCCCAACATTTATTTGTTCTCCATACACAAAGACGGTTCAGAACTGATCTGCTTTAGTAACTATGTATGTACATAAAGTTTTTTAAAGAATAAAGTATATGTTTGCATTACAAAAAATAGCTGGGATATTATGAATCAAATTCCTCAGCTATCATGCAATGGATAAGGAGAAACCATGTGAGATATTCTGTATTTTTTGCAATAAATTACTGCCATGTAGAGAGATCCATATAATCCAGCCCTTAGTACCTGTGACTGCTGGATTCAAATGTGCAGAGGGGCGAGATTGACGCAGGGGAGCAAGGGTCACTGCTTTACCACCCTATACCCACATCTCTCTTACTCTCTCTCAAACCGTCCAAGATAACTATGCACCTTGTGGTTTGATAAACAGTCGGTAAACCCCTTTGCTGCATACAGAGACCTTTAAAGGAAGGTTTCAACCCAGCAACAGTGATGGCAGGGGTAAGGGATCTAGCAGGTAAAAACAAGGACTGCAGATGCTGGAAACTAGATTCTAGATTAGAGTGGTGCTGGAAAAGCACAACAGGTCAGGTAGCATCCGAGGAGCAGGAACATCAACATTTCGGGCAAAAGCCCTTCATCAGGAAGCAGCCAATACCGCAAAACTGCTTCAGATAGAGCTAAAACATAAGGGATATAATCATGAAACATTATGTGTTTCCCTATTTTAAAATCTGCATTGTTAACTTAGGTTAACTCTGCAAAGTTGTATTTTTCTGCATGTTTGGGGTTTGAGTGTGTGTTTGCGTGTGCTAGAATCATACTGCACAGAAACAAACCTTTTGGTCCAACTTACCCATGTGACCAGATATTTTAAACTGAACAATTGTCTGCATTTGGCCCATAACCCTCGAAACCTTTTTGCATTCATGCACCTGTCCAGATGCCTTTTAAATGTAACTGTATCCGTCTCTACCACTTCCTCTGGCAGCTCATTTCATACACGCACCACCCTCTGCGTGAAAAAGTTGCCCCTCAGTTTCCTGTGAGATCTTTCCCCTCTCACCTTAAACCTGCATTGAGCATGGGACATGTTTGTACATTTTAAAAATATTTTTAGTATTTTATTTACCAAACTGAACTGTATCAATAAAACTGATTTCTAATGAGTTAACTTGAGAGCACATGTTTGGCTTAATTCTTGCAAACTACATAGGTACAGCCTAGTACGTAATGAATTGTCAATCTAGTATCATATTCGAAAATTGAAGAACCCATTGTTGTCACCAGGTGGGAAAAGAGAAAAAAAAAGTTACCCCTCCTGTACCAATAATCTTTTTTTTCTTGTGGGTGTTTTCAATTACCTGCGTGGTATGAAATGGTAGAATTACTTTGATGACTGATTTATTTTGCTAACATATTTGCATAAACTTTATGGACCAGTAGCAGGAATCTGAAACTGCAAGGAATGAGAAAAGTTATTTATTTCACCAAACCCGCACTCTCTGACAGAGCATGTGGTAGAGATGCCACGGGTAACCAAACTGGCCCTATTTGCCCCCTACCATTTCAGGCACTTCAGTAAATCACTACATCACTGTGCAACCTGGCTATTGCTCCTGTTGGAAAAGACGTCCTGCCCGTTTGGAGCTGGGGAGGGGAGAGGATGGTCTCTTCTGCAAAAGTGCTGAGTCACACTTCCTGTTGCCCCACCACCACCACTACCCCAACATTTGCAAACCCCATCCTGTGGCTCCCCCTCCTCATTGCAATGTCATCCCTGAGCCTGGGTCCCTCCGGTCTCTGGAGCCTCAGCTGAATGTAGTTCCAACAGCAGTCACTGTCTCCCCATGGGGTGCTGCTCAGTGCAGAAGAACTGCCCTGATCTTAATTTACTCTTCACAGTCTGACCATCTCTGGCTCTGTATCCTGTTTGATTTTATAAAAAGTCATTCAGAATTTATGAATTCTACTGTCCGTTTTTAACCTGGAGTCTGTCGCTCCCCAGTGGGTTGTGAGTGACCCCCAGAATCTGAAGGCAGATTGTTAATTTACATTAATCTGATATCTTTCACATGGAGGCCATGTTCAAACCAACCAGGGGACCTCTCCCTGATTAATATTTGTTTTAATGGGACATGGGCTTGGTTTGGTGAGGCCAGAATTTATTGCCTATTTCAAATTGCTCTTGAATTGAATGGTTGATTAGGCCAGTTCATAGGTTAGCTAGGAATCAACCACATTGCTGTTCAGTCAATTAGACATCACTGGCTAGTTCTGCATTTATTGCCCTTCCCTACTTTCCCCAGAGAAGGTGGTAGCCCTCTTGAACTGTTGCAATCCATTTGGACAAGAATGGCAGACTTTTTTTTTCCTAAAGGGGCACCAGTGAACCAGGTGTGTCTTTACAACAATGAACAATAGTTTCATGGTCACTGTTACTGAGAATAGCTTTTAATTCCAGATTTCTTTTTGATTAATTGAATTCAAATTGTGTTACTTGCCCAGGTGGGATTTGAACCCATGTCACTAAAGACTTGGCCTGCTCCAGTGATAGTACCATTACACATTATTCTGGTATAACGTGTGTTTTGTCAACACAAATTGGCTACAGGGCAATTGACAAATTGTGGACACAGTTTGGAGTGCGCAAACTTTCTACTGAATGGGTATAGAGATTTTCTATAGCAATCTTCTACTGTGCAATTTTCAATAACAGATTCTCACAGTGCAAAGTCACAGAAGAACATAACTCTCACGTTATAGCAGAACAACATGTGCGTCATCACCTCCCTCACCAAAACAACATTGTTAGATCATATGAACGGGTCATTATGACAATACTGTTTGTGGGATCTTGCTGTGTGTTACCTGGTTGCTGTATTTCCAACATTCTGGTACTGACTACACCTGAAAACTATGAAGTTGGCTGTGAAATGTGTTGGCATGCCCAGGGATGTTGACAGGCACTATATAATGGTTAAAACTTTCATGATGAATACACTATTCCTGTTCCTGAATGTGCAACACTTTGAATTCATCACTGGGTGAAAAATATATGATTGTGAGTCAGCAGCTCTTTTGACACCTGGTATAATGTTTTTTTTACTGTGTGGATGTGCTGGTTTATTACAACCTCATTATCTACATCATGGTATCATTTTCTAAGAGTAAATGGCAGTCTCTTGGAAGCAAAACTGTCATGCCAGAACTGTGTTGCTATTTTCGTACAGGCGTGTTTGAACAAAGTCCTCTGATCTATCACGGAACTTTTGCGGCATGGAAAGAGGCCATTCAGCCCACTGTGTCTGTACCTGCTCTCCAAATCAGAGACACACTAAAGCTTGGGGAAGCTGCTGCCAAGATGCAATGGGGAAAGACCACCATCTATTATTTTTCAGCCTAAGTTAAATGGGAATCCATTCAGTTAAGGGTGCCTCAAGTATATGTAACAATAGTCTTATACAAGTAAGAAATGTCTTTGGTTTGTTTGTTGGGTAGAGTCAAACTCCAATGTTTGTTTCTTCATATTTTATTGTACAGAACTGAACTGTGTTATGGACTCTAAATGTTTCTGCAGATATTTTTATGAATAAAGTACATTTTTGAAATGAGAAAAAGCTCTCCAAGTCAGCATATCACATTCTCTTGTGTTCTTCTCAAAATCCAGGATACTGCTCCTTTTAAAAAGACAGGTAATTCACTGGTGAATGAGTTGAGTGAACCTGCCTCCACCACACTCTCAGGCAGTAACATTCCTGACTCCAGGCATTCATTGAAAAAGTGCATAAGTTTTTCCTAATGTTGTTTTTGCTTATTTGACTAATTAATTCAAATTTGTACCTTCTCTTTCCTGAGTAAGTACACTTCCTCAAGCTCCAGGTCAAACCATAGTCCCTCCGACTTCTACGTATGGAGCTTATAAACGTGCTATGAATATATCATAAGAAGTACCTAGATTAAGACTCGAAATCATTTTGACACAAAATACATTTATTATTGTGTAGCGTCACACAGAAACATGGGCAAAATATACAAACAAGGATGTTTGACATCCTCCAGTTTTTACATCACAACGAAAGGAATTTTGCCAAAGTAGCAATAAATTAATTGTACAATATTTACATCCGTGGATGGTCAGGCAGCTTCATAAGTCTCTGCCACATCTCATTAACAGTTCCACACACATAATCCTAACCATTCACCTTAGTTCATGTCAACAACCCCTCAACTGTAGGTCCTGGTCCCACTGTTTTGAATTTCAAGTGTTTTGCATTCTGTGTTTGATCAATACACAGGAGTTAGCAGGAGTGTAGCTCCAGGAACCTCTTGCATTTCAAAGATGACACCTACTGGGGTGTGTTTATGTATATGTGTGACAGTGAAACAGAAGAAAAATCACATTATAGACACATTGGCATTAGGCTGGAGCCTACTGGCTTTAAGTGATGCCATCAACTTCAATCTCCTGAGAATCATTCTGTTAATGGCACTTCACCATTCAATGCAGTAAACATCCTGAGGTTCTTCATAAAGGCAAAAAAATACTAAACGTTAGTGAAAATACTTGGAGAAGTGGCTCCAAGAAGTCTTTTAATAGCAGATTCAAAGGGGCAAGGAAGAATGTTTCAGACAGTGAGATTGCTGATATCTTTGGCACTGTGATGAAAGGATGGGAAGGATGTACAGCCCACTGGAGTTTGACAATATCAGACATGCCAATTCACCAAGTCTCTGCAGTCAGATCTCCCTTACAGAGTCTGTTCAGTCCATCTTCCTTTGATTTACAACTTAGCTCAGCCTAGACGGAAAAGGACAAGGCTTAGCTGACCAGCTCTCTCCTTGAGCTAACCTCACTGACTGATAGAAAGCCGGTGTGATTTTCACCACTCCGCAGTACCAATATGAACATGTCCCCCAATACAGAATGAATATCGTCATCAGACTAACTGTGTGTGCAGTCTCAAACTCATGACCATAGGGAAAGTATCCACCAAGTTAGAAGCCCACTAAGTGATTTATCTCTCCATCCTTAAACAAACAGAATTACAAATTAAGTTGAATTTTATGATTTATTTAAAAGACATCTTCAGATTTATCCAGAGCTGTAATATTTGCAACCTCAAATAAATACTTTCCATACATCTGTCAGCCATTTTGTTCAATTTGTCAATGGTGAAGGTCAAACTTGGAAAATCAAGATGACAGAACTGATATCTGGTTATAGGCTGTGATAATACCTGAGGCAATAAAGTGGTTAAGTGCTGCTTTTTTAAATAGGTTTTTTTGTGTTTTCTATTTCTCTGTTTATCATTCCTTTGTCAACAGCGTGATATTTATAATGTTTGTAATGTCTAAAGGGAAATGCATTTATTTAAATTCAGTCTGAGGTGAATCTCTCTTGAATGTCCATGCAGGGATGAGTGACTGTGCAGGGAAGTGTGGGGAACCAGAATCTAACCTCTATCTGTCACTTCCAGATTGCACAAACCAGGACAAGACGTTTTCCAAGATGCAAGAAGTGGGGAGTACAATCTTAAATTCCAACACCAACTATGGTTGATTACAAGGAGAGTCTTGCAAATTCAGTTCAGATTTTGGTAACCACACAGAAGAATACAGAAGATTTGATTTTGAATTTGTGCAACAACCATACAAGATGACTTCCATTAAACCAGTGATTAGACATTCTCTGGGCATCAGGAAGGCTCCTAAATCACCTCTAAGATCATAGGTGATTTACAGTCAATTCTATCATAGGCACCTTACAGAGGGCCAACATAGGACAGAACCATCTAGCTGTGTCTTGTGGATGCAGTGTTAAAATAATCATTTCAGTTCTGAAATAAGGGCAAGAATGCAAAACATGTGTTGAAATGCTTGGAAAACATTTTAGAATTTCAAAGAAGGAGATCTTGCCAGATTTTGGCCCTGCCTTTTCTCCGAGAGTGAAGGGTTTTTAAATGGTGCAAACTTCTGTGACAGATGGAAAATAACTGGCCAAGCACATTTCAATTGTGACAGGCTGGTGAGTGGAAGGGAGAGAAAGGACAAGTACGGAGTTAAAATGAGTAGAAGAGAGGACAATGAGAGAGTGGGGAGCAATGAAAGAAACAGATAGAATGGAAGTCCACTCGAATGAGAGAGACAGAGAAGTAGGAGAGAGAAAATCAAAATAAATTAATGAGAATGAAAGGAGAAAATACAACAAGAGATTTAGGTGGGAGACAATATTTTGGAACTCCAAGAGGAAGCAGAGAGAGATTCGACAGAAAATAGGAAGAGTGACGAGGAAGAGTGCTATGTTATGAGCCAGATTTTATAAAAGATCTTAAAGTAAGGGAACACTTAGGAGGTAGTGAACATAATATGGTAGAGTTCAGATGGTCAAGAGAGAAGGCAAAATCGGATGTAATGATGTTACAGTTAGCTAAAGGTAATTGCAGGGGCATGAGAGAGGAACTGACGAAAATTGACTGGAAGCAGAACCTAGTGGGGAAGACCGGAGAGCAACAATTACAGGAGCCTCTGGGTGTAATTGAAATTGAGGACACAGTACAGAGGTTCATCTCAAAGGAGGGGGTGGAATTAGAGAGCCATGGCTGATGAAGGAAGCCAGGAAATGTATCAAAGAAAAAGAGACCGCCTATAAAGTGGCCAAGAGCAAGCAATGGGAAATCAGAAGATTGGGAAGGCTACAAAAACAAACAGAGAACAACAAAGAGAGAAATAAGGAAGGAGAGGATCAAATATGAAGGTAAGCTAGCCAGTAATATTAGAAATGATAGTAAATTTTCTTTCAATACATCAGAAACCAATGAGATGCAAAAGTAGACATTGGGCCGCTCCAAATTGATGCTGTAAGGCTAGTGATGGGAGATAAAGAAATAGCTGAAGAACTTAATAAATACTTTGTGTCAGTCTTCACAATGGAAGACATGAGTAAATATCCCAACAATTAAGGAGAGTCGGGGGCAGAGTTGAGGATGGTAGTCATTACAAAAAGAAAGTGCTAAAAAAGCTAAAAGGTCTAAAAATTGATAAATCTCCTGGCCCCAATGGTTACATCCTAGAGTTCTGAGGGAGGTGGCTGAGGAAATAGCGGAGGCATTGGCTGTGATCTTTCAAAAATCACTGGAGTCAGGGAAAGTCCCAGATGATTGGAAAATTGCTGTTATAACCCCCTTATTCAAGAAAGGATCAAGAAAAAAGATGGAAAATTATAGACCGATTAGCCTAATCTCAGTTGTAAGTAAAATTCTAGAATCCATTGTTAAGGATGAGATTTCTAAATTCTTGGAACTGCAGGGTCAGAATTGAACAAGTCAGCATAGAGTTAGTAAGGGGAGGTTGTGCCTGGCAAACCTATTAGAATCCTTTGAAGAGGTAACAAGTAGGTTAGACCAGGGAAACCCAGTTTATGTTATCAATCTCGACTACCAAAAGGCCTTTGATAGGGTGCCTCACAGGAGGCTGCTAAGTAAGGTGAGGGCCCATGGTGTTCGAGGTGAGCTACTGGCATGGATTGAGGATTGGCTGTCTGAAAGAAGGCAGAGAGTTAGGATAAAAGGCTCTTTTTCAGAATGGCAGCTGGTGACAAGTGGTGTCCTGCCGGGTTCAGTTTTGGGGCCGCAGCTGTTCACTTTATATATTAATGATCTGGATGAAGGAACTGGGGGCATTGTGGTGAAGTTTGCCAATGATACAAAGTGAGGCAGACAGGCAGGTAGTACTGAGAAGATGGGGAGACTGCAGAAAGATTTAGACAGTTTAGGACAGTGCTCCAGTAAATGGTTGATGAAATTCAATGTGAGCAAATGCGAGGTCTTGCACTTTGGAAAAAAGTACAAAGAGATCTGGGAGCGCTAGGCCAGGATTCTCTCAAGGTTGACTTGCAGGTTGAGAAGGTGGTTAAGAAAGCAAATGTAATGTTGTCATTTATCTCAAGACAGTTGGAATGTAAGAGCAGCGATGTGCTTCTGAGACTTTATAAAGCTCTAGTTAGGCCCCAATTTAGAATACTGTGTCCAATTTTGGGCCCCTCACCTCAGGAAGGACATACTGGAGATTCACACGGATGATCCCTGGAATGGTAGGCCTAACATATGATGATCAGCTGAGGATCCTGGAATTGTATTCATTAGAGTTTAGAAGGTTGAGGGGAGATCTAATAGAAACTTACAAGATAATGCATGGCTTAGAAAGGGTGAACACTGGGAAGTTGTTTCCATTAGGTGGGGAGACTAGGATCCGTGGGCACAGCCTTAGATTTAGAGGGGGTCAATTTAGAATGGGAATGAGGAGACGTTTCTTCAGCCAGAGAGTGGTGGGCCTGTGGAATTCATTGCCACGGAGCGCAGTGGAGGCTGAGACATTACGTCTTCAAGGCAGAGTTTGATAAATTCTTAATCTCTCAAGGAATTAAGAGATACAGGGAGAGTCCGGGTAAGTGGAGTTGAAATGCCCATCAGCCATGATTAAATGGCAGAGTGGATTCGATTGGCCAAATGGCCTTACTTCCACTCCTATGTCTTCTGGTCTTATGGAATTAGTGAGTGAGGCACAGCGAGAAAAGGAGAAAGAGGGGATAATGAAAACAGAAAATATTAAAATGAGTTAGAGGAAAGTGAGTGGGGTGTTATTTCCTTGGTCCAGATTACTTCACATTCAAATCTGTGAGATAAAATACCTGTTGTGATCCAACCCCCAAAGGATTTGACTCCGCATCATAGCAGGGCACCAAGACAATCTTCTATAACTTTTCAACCTTGTGTTTGCATTTCTTTTAACCTTAATGCAAATTCTAACATGTAGTTTTTGTTGAATTTTGTTTGAATTAGCTGATGCTAATCAGACTACACAGAGTAATCCTCACGATGAAAACACTCCAAATCAGCTAAGTGAGAATTCTACACCTTTACAGACAGGCCTGGGCCCTTGACTGTGACCAATGCAAACATAGCAATTCTGGTCAAAATTGCAATGGCAGAAAGCTTCTCACAGTCGTCCCTGAGCTGATTGGGGCAGCAGACATGGCCTTTTTCAAAAGAGCGCTCTCTCTCGACAAAATGGCTTTTGACAATTCCACTGTAACCTCCAATTGATTAAAAGCTCAACATGATGATACAATACACACTGACCAATCATTTTCTGAGTGGTTTAACTTTTCTGAAAATGGAAAGATGTCAGTCCACATCAAATTGGGAAGTTTATCAAACACTGTTCCATGGGATAGTATCAAAGTAAGGCTAAACTTTGGGGGCTCTCACAAAATAAAGGATTTCTGTTTCTCTTGCCAATTTTAATACTGAATAAAGTAGGTTCGGGACAAGAGAGAACCAGGGAATAGTTGGCAGCTCTTCCAGGGCTGGAGGAGAATGCCGACACCAAACCAGAACAGTCTTTGAATTAGGAATCAAGAGTTATTTCTGTACACTGGTTATCCTTTTGTCAGGAAGGGAAACAGAACGTAGATCAAGCTGTTAGAAGTTAGTGAATAGGGTGGACATGGTGAAGTTTGGATCTCTCACATTTAGTAAGTGGTTCTTGGGTGAGGGTGGCACCATGGGTTGGGGGCACTTGTTCATGGCAACCTTGGGGGTGACACTAATAATTGTTGGTGTTCTGCAACACATGGACTTACTGCCACAGGAATGGGGTGGAAGGCTGCTCAGGCCAGATTCACTTTAGTTCCAAAATTGCGCAAGAGGTGAGTAACCATTTCTTACCATCCAGTGTCCAGTTATAAGGGGCAAGATCTGGTGCCTGCCATCTGACTTTCAAAACCAAGGATGACATAGACAAATAAAAAGAGATAAAATAAAACTGGATAGGAAAGTGCTTGAAGCTTTCACAAGATATATCAATCACATGGTTCAGGGAACAAACTAAAATGAATTATAATCTTGTTGAGCACGTTTTACTGTAATCCTTCAAAGACCCAGGACCGAGAAAGGCAGATTTTTTTTTTTTAACTTTGAACATCTATCGCGTTTAAATGTAACATCAGATATACAGATGACAAACCTAGCTGGACACAACAAACATTTTTGTTAATTGGCAGTGTAAACATAGTGGATAACAGGTTACAACACAAAGTTTAGGCTCTGGTACAATTACTGTGCGAAGCAACATTGGCAGGGATTCAGGTACGACCACCTCACTGCCTCAGAATGACTAGACAAGGGAGGATGTGTTTGAAGATTGATATCCCTGAGGTCTCCTGGTTTTGTTGCCCTCTGTCCTTGGACAGGAGGCAGTGAGATCACCTCAAATGTTTTCCCAGTGGGCTTGGAGACCTCTAGGAGGTCTGTTTTTAGGATATGCAGAATCTCTTTCAATATATCTGTCCCAGGTACATCCCATCATAAGCTGCAAAGAAGCAAGCTTAATGCTTTTGAAACAGTACCTCACCAGCGAGGTGCCCATAGAACGCTTCTTTTCAAGAGGCTGCAGCACCAGGCAAGGGAAGGAAACAGGGGACATTGAAGATTATCCATACCTTCTACAGTGTACATGCATTAGACTGCTGAATTACCTAAACCCTGACAGTAACACATCTCCGAGTGGGCCCTGAATAGGCCTGCCATGAAGCTGGAGTGGACTACCTGAACCCCTGTAACAGCAGATGTAGGACAGAATTTCCTGGTGATTTCCAGCCTCCCAGGACACAGGAAGGTGTGTTTCAGATGCAGAAAGGACGGGTGCAGCTCAAGGTGAACCGGCTGTAGCTACATTTGCAGTGAATGGAAGTTTCCACTAGCTGTTGGAGGGAATGAAGGGCGCCTTTACTGTCAGCCGGATTATCCCTGAAATGGTGTTCACTGAAAAACAATTTACAGAGAGTATAGACAGCAGAACGCTCAAAATTAATAAAACTAAGTATTTTCAAAATAAACTTTAAAAGCGGTTTTAAAACTAGACTTTTGTCTGTGTCATACAGCAATCCTTAATGGCTTTATGTGAAGTTGCTTTGTGCATTATTTTGGCTCTGTGACCTTGACAATTTTAAATTGTTTAAAGCCTCTGTTATAACAAGAGTAACTAATCATCAGCCTATGCCACTTTTATAAGAAAGTTCATATTTACTGTGCATAGTTTTCTGTTTTTGCAACCATAGTGTTGATTAAAATGATTTTCCTCATAAAATTACGGGATCCAATAGGTGGAAATGCGAAGAAGTAAACTTTGTAGCTGGTGCTCATCTGGATTCATATATAAATACCAGTCAGTCAGACATGGATTAGTGAGAGAATTGTGATTTTATTCTTCAAATATTCAACACTCCCTCAGTTTTCTCTCCAGACGTTATGCATAGATATCCTCTCCATGCAGTTTTAGCTGCATCTGATTAAAGTCAGGGGTGTCAAGGGGCTAACTGATCATGAAGACTGCAGTCCCTAAGGCAATTTTTTCAGAGACCAGCAATTCAATTCAGGGATTGATATGAAACCTTGCTGGGCTATTTTTCCTTTACTCTGCCATGGGATGTGGATGTCACTGGCAACACCAATATTTGTTGCTTATCTCTAATTGCCCTCAAACTGAGTGGCTTGCTAGATCATTTCAGAGTCAACCACATCACTGTGAGTCTGTATTCATTGTAGGCCAGACCAGGTAAGGAAGATAGATTTCCTTCCTTGACGGTGGCACGGTGGCTCAGTGGTTAGCACTGCTGCCTCACAGTGCCAGGGATCCGGTTTCGGGCGACTCTCTGTGTGGACTTTGCACATTCTTTCCTGTGTCTGCGTGGGTTTCCTCCGGGTGCTCTGGTTTCCCCCACAGTCCAAGGATGTGCAGGTTAGGTGAATTGGCCATGCTAAATTGCCCCATAGAGTTAGGTGCATTAGTGAGAGGGAAATGGGTCTGGATGGGTTACTCTTCGGAGGATCGGTGTGGACTGGTTGGGCTGAAGGACCTGTTTCCACGCCCTTCAGGGAATCTAATCTAATCAATTAGTGAACCAGGTGAGTTTTCTTTGATGATTTATGATAGCTGTCTGGTCACCATCACCAATTAAATTTATATCCTAGATTTGTTAATTTAGCAGCAAGGGTGAGAGTCTGAACCCACCTCCCCAACTTGAAACTCTCAAGTACATACCCAGCAACATTACTATATCACCATCTTCCCACATTCATCCACTGCACAAATGGTGATGGATTTAAAACATAAGCTATGAGGGTATCTAATTGTCTAGCTCCTGTCCAGAGGTGAAATTAATTCTGTTGGAGCTAAAGGGCTTCAAAGAACCAGACAGTCTCACTGAGGCCAGGGCAAGAAGCTTAAGAGAAAGCTGTGGAAAGAAATTAGGTTAGTGTTAGTGATCTCGACAGATTTGGCAGCATCTTGGAGTGAGAAAAAAGGGTTTATATTTCAAGTCCAACATGAGTCTTCTTTGGAACACTTAGAGTCATAGAGATGTACAGCATGGAAACAGACCCTTCGCTCCAACCCGTCCATGCCGATCAGATATCCCAACCCAATCTAGTCCCACCTGCCAGTACCCGGCCCATATCCCTCCAAACCCTTCCTATTCATATACCCATCCAAATGTCTCTTAAATGTTGCAATTGTACCAGCCTCCACCACTTCCTCTGGCAGCT
>NC_057737.1:13451625-13452597 GCF_004010195.1 Chiloscyllium plagiosum | reverse complement strand
TCTCTTTGTTCAGCAACACTCCCTAGGACCTTACCATTAAGTGTATAAGTCCTGCTAAGATTTGCTTTCCCAAAATGCAGCACCTCGCATTATCTGAATTAAACTCCATCTGCCACTTCTCAGCCCATTGGCCCATCTGGTCCAGATCTTGTTGTAATCTAGGTAACTCTCTTCGCTGTCCACTACACCTCCAATTCTGGTGTCATCTGCAAACTTACTAACTGTACCTCTTATGCTCGCTTCCAAATCATTTATGTAAATGACAAAAAGTAGAGGACCCAGCACCGATCCGTGTGGCATTCCACTGTTCACAGGCCTCCAATCTGAAAAACAACCCTCCACCACCACCCTCTGTCTTCTACCTTTCAGCCAGTTCTGTATCCAAATGGCTAGTTCTCCCTGTATTCCATGCGATCTAATTTTGCTAATCAGTCTCCCATGGGGAACCTTGTCGAATGCCTTACTGAAGTCCATATAGATCACATATACTGCTCTGCCTCATCAATCCTCTTTGTTACTTCTTCAAAAAACTCAATCAACTTTGTGCGACATGATTTTCCATGCACAAAACCATGTTGACTATCCCTAATCAGTCCTTGCCTTTCCAAATACATCTTGCCCCTCAGGATTCCCTCCAACAACTTGTCCACTGCCAAGGTCAGGTGCACTGGTCTGTAGTTCCCTGGCTTGTCTTTACCGCCCTTCTTAAACAATGGCACCACGTTAGCCAACCTCCAGTCTTCTGGCACCTCACCTGTGACTATCGATGATACAAATATCTCAGCAAGAGGCTCAACAATCACTTCTCTAGCTTCCTACAGAGTTCTCGGGAACACCTGATCAGGTCCTGGGGATTTATCCCAAAAAGATCCAAAAAAGCATCAGATCAGACTCGAAACGTTAACTCTGATTTTATCTCCACAGATGCTGTCAGATTAGATTACTTACAGTGTGGAAACAGGCCCTTCGGCC
>NC_057737.1:13442747-13451526 GCF_004010195.1 Chiloscyllium plagiosum | reverse complement strand
CCTGAGGCGGGAATTGAACCCGGGTCTCTAGCGCTGTGAGGCAGCAGTGCTAACCACTGTGCCACCGTGCCGCCCACAAAGATCTATTGAGTCTCTCCAGCATCTTTTGGTTGTATCACTCAATTTATCCTAAGGTGAGAGGGTCATCTTATGAGAAGGGATTTAGTAAAATGGACCAGTCTTTGGAATTTAGAAGAATGACAGAACATATTATTGAAATGTATAAAGTCCTTAGAGACCTTGATTGGGCAGATGCTGCAGCCCCTAGCTGGGAAGTTTAGCATCATTGGTCCCATTGATAAGCAGATGGCTATTGAAGATTGAGATGATGAACTTCTTACACTTAATGTTGTGAAGCTTTTGGTTTCTCTAACCCAGAGACCAGTGGAGTCAATGGCTGTATTCAAGACTGAGTCAATGTATTTTTGTACGGTGAGTGAATCAAGGAATGTGGTGATAAGGTGGAAATGTTGAGATACTCCAGCTCCTGTCTCTTGTGTTCTACTCTGCACTTTCTGTTTTCATTTTCGATGTGCGACATTTTGTTACGAGTAATCAATCCAGCGAACCTTCATTGCACTCTGTCTGAGGCAACTCGATTTTTCCTTTGACAAAAAATTGTGTAAGGCATTCCAGATGTCTCTTACAAGTACTGTGGGATCACACAGAATCACCAAACTCCTACAAAGCTGGAGCAAGGTTTCTGCTAGTAAATTGGGAGAATTCAAAGTTTGTGCGAAGATTTGTAGCTCGGGTGCTCGTTGTTGTGGTTCTGTTCACCGAGCTGGAAGTTTTTGTTGCAAACGTTTCGTCCCCTGGCTAGGCGACATCATCAGTGCTTGGGAGCCTCCTGCGAAGCGCTTCTTTGATGTTTCCTCCGGTACTTATAGACTATAAACACCGGAGGAAACATCAAAGAAGCGCTTCGCAGGAGGCTCCCAAGCACTGATGATGTCGCCTAGCCAGGGGACGAAACGTTTGCAACAAAAACTTCCAGCTCGGCGAACAGAACCACAACAATTGGGACAATGTGAGGACACAGATGCTGGAGATTAGAGTCAAAAAGTGTGGCGCTAGAAAAGCACAGCCGGTCAGGCAGCATCCAAGGAGCAGCAGAGTCAGCGTTTTGAGCATAAGCTCCTCATCAGGAATGGGGGGGGGGGTGGCCCAAGGAGGCTGAGAGAGTCCTCAATTTCTCCTAGGTGAGTCAGGATGTCCTGCACAGGTGAAGTTAAAATCAGTCCTTCTATTTGTGAATACTAACCCCTCCATTCCTGATTTGCACTGTGATCTAAACTACAAAGTAGCATGTCTGCTGAAGGAGGTCCCTAATGGATTGATTTGTGTTGAGCGCATCATTGGTGACCCAGGCATAATCCTCTTGTTCATTCAGACATTGTTGTATGTAGGGGTCTACTCACTGCCATAAATTGTACTGTTTTGACTTCTTTATAGCTGAAGTCAAACAATGTGACTAGTAGCATATTTCTCAAACTGAAGTTTTCTAAAATGCTTTTTTCTGTTCATTGACATGGAGCTGCCTCTCTCCTTGTAAGTTCATTAGGTTAATGAGTTAATATAAATAGCAACTCCTGCTTTTCAGATGTTGACAAGATGGGATTCCGTTAAATATTCCCTGACCTACAATTTATAAGGAATTATTTGTGTGAATTTCCACATCTTGCAACTTCAGACTCAAAGGTGTCTCAATGTGATTGTGTGTTAAAATGGCTGGCCAACAGGCACAGAGACTCTATTTACCCTATCCATGCCCCTCATAATTTTGTAAACCACTATAAGGTCACCCCTCATCTTCCGACGCTCCAGTGAAAACAGCCCCAGCTTGTTAAGCCTCTCCCTATAGCTCAAATCCTCCAACCCTGGCAACATCCTTGTAAATCTTTTCTGAACTCTTTCAAGTTTCACAACATCTTTTTGATAGGAAGGAGACCAGAATTGCATGCAATATTCCAACAGTGGCCTAACCAATATCCTGTACAACTACAACATGATCTCCTAACTCCTGTACTCAATACTCTAACCAATAAAGAGAAGCATACCAAACGCCTTCTTCACTATCCTATCTATCTGCGACTTCACTTTCAAGGAGCTATGAACCTGCACTCCAAGTTCTCTTTGTTCAGCAACACTCCCTAGGACCTTACCATTAAGTGTATAAGTCCTGCTAAGATTTGCTTTCCCAAAATGCAGCATCTCGCATTTATCTGAATTAAACTCCATCTGCCACTTCTCAGCCCATTGGCCCATCTGGTCCAGATCTTGTTGTAATCTGAGGTAACCCTCTTTGCTGTCCACTACACCTCCAATTTTGGTGTCATCTGCAAACTTACTAACTGTACCTCCAGTGCCATTTGCCAACATTTGGACCATATTCCTCAGGACTCATCCTATTCATATACCCATCCAGATGTCTTTTAAATGTTGTAATTCAGATCCTGAGGGGTCTTGATAGGGAAGATGTGGAAAGGATGGGTGAATCAAGAACTAGGATGACTGTTTAAAAAAATAAAAGTTGCCTTTTTAAGATAGAAATGAGCAGTTTTTTTTCGGAGGGTCATGGAGTCATAGAGATCTATAGCATGTGTATCAGTCAAAAATAATCCCATTTCCCATCACTTGAGCTATAGCCTAGCAATGCCTTGGCATAATGAGCCTTTGGAACTCTCTTCCTCACAATGAGGAGAAAAGAAGAGCATTTGAATTTTTTTAAGTCAGAGGGAGATAGATTCTATTTTAGCAAGGGGTGAAAGGTAGGGGTAGACAGGAAAATGGCATTGAGGTTACAATCAGATTAGATTAGTTACAGTGTGGAAACAGGCCCTTCGGCACAACAAGTCCACACCGACTCGCCGAAGCGCAACCCACCCAGACCCCATTCTCCTACATTTACCCCTTCACCTAACCTGCACATTTTTGGACTGTGGGAGGAAACTGGAGCACCTGGAGGAAACCCACACAGATACGGGGAGAATGTGCAAACTCCACATAGTCAGTCGCCTGAGGCGGGAATTGAACCCTGGTCTCTGGCGCTTTGAGGTAGCAACGCTCCCCACAAATCAGCCGTGGTCTTACTGAATAATGGAGAAGATTTGAATGGAGGGTATGTGACTCCTGTTCCTAATTCACATGTTCTTGTGTATATTGCTAGGAATATATTGATAAAACGCGCACATATAAGGAATGGAGAAGGACTGACCTTACAAGTGCATAATGCCAGGTGGGGCACTGATTCTTGTTAGTGACCCTGCTGAAAACAATTGGAGTAAAATCAGCTCAACTGCTGGTTAGCTTTTAAAGGATTACTAACAATAGAATCATGAAGCAGCTTTGAACTCAACAAAGTTAGATCACAACCACTGCTCCTCATTTCACAGTGCTGTAAAACATCTCTTGTGACCTTGACTAGAACAAACCTCTCCTTTCTCACATGTTCCATCAACCTGCTTTTCCCTTGGATTGAAGTTGTCATTTAGATCACTCCTGCCCTCCATCTTGTTGTTGACCTTTCCTTTTCTTCCTTCTTTTCATCTACCCTTTTCCCTGACTCTAAATGGTAAATCTGTAACGTTCTGTCAGCTCGATGAAAGGTAAACCCTGCTTCTGTCCTCACAGGTGCTCAAAGACCTGCTGAGTATTTCCAGCACTTTCTGTTTTTATTTTAGATTTTCAGCATCTGCAGGTTTTTGTGCTGTTACTAAAGGAGGCTAGAACACTATACTGGAGGCCCATATAGATAGCCTATAAGGCAGATGTAACATGGGATTATTTGAACATTGCACTGATGCAGACAGCTTAGAAATCAGGTCCTGATGAAGGGCTTTTGCCCGAAATGTCGATTTTCCTGCTCTTCGGATGCTGCCTGACCTGATGTGCTTTTCCAGCACCACTCTAATCTAGGCTCTGTTTTCTAGCATCTGTAGTCCTCACTTTCGCCTAGCTTTAGAACTCAGCCTATGTAGGAAGCTGAACATTTGCTGAAAATGGGGATAGACCACCGAGGAAAGGCCATTAGTTACAAGCTCTTTGCCAGAATAATTCAAACTTAATCCCACTGTTGCTGTTTTCTCCATCTTTCTCTGTTTCTCTGTTTATCTCTCCACAACCCTTCAAAGGTTCAATGGTTGCTGTCTCTGACCACTGTCCAGCTTCTCCATTGGACCCTCTCAAAACAACGTGAAGATTAAATCACTGAGCCAAGATGCTGCTGAACAATTGCGATCATGACAAAGGTTATCGTGAGAAAGTGCTTTAACTGAGGAGTTATTCAATGTTACAATAAAGAAGAGATGGACTCTGCAGCCCTGCACTTACCTGGTTTGAGCTGTGATGGAGTTTATCAAATCTGAATTTTAAAGTAGTTCTTGGAGAGGTTTTACTCTTGGCTGTATCTGTGGAGAAAAATAAAACTTTCAAAACATATAGATTGACAACACAGTGTGCAATGATGGGGGGAGGCTTTCATGGAAGGAGTTGAAGAACTTTATTTCAGATTTCTTTATTTTCAATTAGATGACATATGGGCCAAAGCAGGACAGGAGATAGGTCAAGATGCGATGATTAGTTCACTGTACATTCTGTCAGCCTGAACCATATCACACCATCTCCAGACATTGCACACGCAGAATTACCTCTCTGAGTTATAATGGGTTTTATTTTTCAGACAAGAATTAGAAGGCCAAGTTGCACTCTTTTCCCATCCTCACTTCAACTACACCTCAGGATTGCTCCCTCTGAATTTAGCAGTTGTTCCAAATTTAAGTTACAGGCACTGGGTATGTGAGTAGGGGAGATATGAGAGATTTGGTCAATTATTTACTCACAACCTCTTCAAACCACAACTTCTGAACAGGTAAACCCAGCAGGGTAACAAAATGTGTTCAAGGTTCCACACGTTATTCCAGAACTCTGTGTTGCTGCCTTGTGAAATATTTAAACAAATGCTCTACCTTTGACTGATTAACATTGATATTTCCTGCTGTTGGGTTTCACTCATATAGCCCATGGTTTCGTTAAATAACCTGAAACCACAGCAATCTGACAGTCAGATACTCTGAGGTTCGGTGACATTTGTACCTTGGGAAAATGCATATTTTATTTATTATCGGGGTATGAGAGCTTGGTGGTAGGTGTAATATTCATCACCAACTCCTAGTTCCTCTGAAAAGATAATGTAGGGTTCCTCCAGGTATGATACAGCTTAGTGACCTGCTCGACTATTTCAGAAACATAAAACCAAGAGTAGGCCATTCAGCCCCTCAAGCCTGTTCCACCATTTAATGAGATCTGTGGCCTAACTCTATATACCTGCCATTGGCCCTTTTCTTAATAAAACAATTATCAATCTCAGATTTAAAACTAACAATGATCTAGCCATTTGTGGAAGAGCGTTTCAAAACGTTATCACCTTTTGTGTGCATAAGAGCTTCCTAAACTCTCTGTTGAACAGCCTGGTCCTAATTTTCAGACAACACTCCCTAATTCTCAAATCTCCAACCAGTGGAAATAATTTATCTTTATTCAGAAAGCAATCACATTGGTATAGGACTAGAGTCCCATATTGACCAAACTAGCCTCTGCTTCCAGAAATTTTAAACTGCATTCAAGTTGCCATGCTGAGATTGAAACCCACCTTCTTTAAGCCTTTGGATTTCCAGTGCATTAACATAACCCACACGTTCAAACTGGTGAAAGTTCTCAAATTCAGTCCTCTCTGTCTTTGCAACAAATATTTACTATTGTATTCATTCATGGGATGTGGGCATTGCTGGCTAGGCCAGCACTGATTGACCATTCCTAATTGCCATCAAGAAGATGGTGGTGAATTGCCCTTTGGAATCTCATTGAGATGTAGGGACTTCCACAGGGCTGTTAGCAAGAGAATTCCAGATTTCAGCATAGTGTGTGGCTTGGAGGGGCATTCCAGACAGACAGACTAAGGTCTGTATGCAGGTATAATGCTGGCAACTTTGAATGGGAAATAGCACTCTGGCTTAACCCCTCAATTGTCCTGTACAGTTGATGGGGCAATTGGCTAGGTTCTCGGAAGGATAGGTGAGAATGTCAAACTCTAGAGATGCAGACCTGTGGGGCTCTTGCACAAGCTCATTTGGTTTGGGCTGCTTTGGTTTTCATTGCTGTAGACAAAGACTTCTTGTCGGAAAGGAGATGCTATGGATGGCTGATTCCCCTGTGAGAATAGAGAGAGCATTTACCAGTCAGACACATGATATAATAATGACCAATAAATTGTACTCTACATGACCATACATTTACACAATAGCAGTATAAAGAATGATGAGGCTATCAGCACCTACAGTTATGTGAAGCAAATTGCAATTCTAGTATCCTCACATACACAGTTCAACACGGAAGTCCAGAGGTTCCTATGAGAGATTCTCTGTTCTTCTGCAGGTGTACTGTTTCTAGTTCTTGTCTATAGATCTTGTACAGAAAGTACTGCTCTAACATGAACTTGAGATTCTTGCCAACTGAATTTAGACTAAATGAACTAAAAAAAAAATTAGGGTCAATACATTTAATAGTAGACAAGTCTTTAATTATATAAGTGGTAATTATTGCTGAACAGTCACTGAAACATTAACAGGACGCCTCACTTCCTCAGAAGAATGTTTGATGTTACACACAATTAATGCCTGACCTAAGGATCAAGAATAATTACCCTCAACAAGCACTGCTATATTGACAAATGCACACAAAGGATTAACCTCACCCATCTTACTTGGTACAGCTTTCCCCGCCGTATATCCTGTATATACTCACTGCACTGGACTCATAGTCCTCCAGAGCTTCATTGTCACCAGCCGTGCTGCTAAAGCTACTTGTGCTTGATGAAGAACGGGAGATGTTGCTCTTGCCATTCTCCTTGAGTTTGCTGCAGATCCTGGTGAAGAATGATGAGAGACAGCATGAGGACCACGCCACCTCCCCCCAACTTGGGCTGACAATAGGAGAGCACTGTCAATGGTGGCTGCAAATGGGATCTGAGGGTGAGTGCAGGTGGGGAGAGAACAAGCCTCAGAAAGAGGTGTATGAGCAACATGGCTACAGCATCAGCAGATTGAAAGGATATGGGTCTAGAATCTGGGAAAGTCAATGAGTGTAAGGAAACTTGATAGATTTTTATTCAGTGAGGGAATAAAGACAGGAAAGTGGAGTTGAGGATTATTAGATCAGCCATGATCGTACTGAATGGCAGAGCAGACTGAATGGGCTGAATGGCCTTCTGAATCAGTGTCTTATGATCGGTTCATGAACAACTAAGGATGAGAAGGCATTGGAGAGAGTGCAGGGAAGATTCATGGGAATGGCTCCAGGGGTGTGGAACTTCAATTATAAAGATAAATCTGAACTGTTTTCAGAACATAGACCATGGAACAGCCTTCGGCCCAGCATGTCTATGCTGACCATGAAGCCATTCCAAACAAGCCACATCTTCCTGCACATAGTCCATATACCTCTATTCTCAGACTGTTCACGTGGCTGTCTAAATGCCTCTTAAAGATTATTATCATATATCTGCCTCCCTAGCAGCACATTCCTGGCACCTATCACCCCCTGTGTAAAAAAACTTGTCTCGCACATCTTCTTTAAAAGTTCCCCCTCTCACCTTAAATCTATGCTCCCTAGTATTTAACATTTCCATCCTGAGTAAAGGACTTCAACTATCCACTCTGTCCATTCCTCTATCAGATCGCCCCTCAGCCTCTAATGCTCTAGCAGAAATAAGCCAAGTTTAACTAACCTTTCCTTATAGCTAATCCAATCCAGGCAACATCCTGGTAAACCTCTTTTGTGCTCTGTGCAAAACATCCACATCCCTCCTCTCATGTGGCAAGTAGAACTGCACAGTCCAAACGTGGCCTAACTAAAGTTTTATATATCTGCAACATGACTTGTCAATTTTTATACTCAGTGCTCTGACTGATGAAGATAAGCATGCTCCATGTCTTCTTTATCAGCTTATCCACTTGTGTTAACACTTTTAGGGAATTATGGACTTGCACCCCACGATCCCTCGGTATATCAAAGCTTCTAAGGGTCTTGCTGTATACTTTACTCTTTACTGTATACTTTCCACTTGCATTTGTCTGCCCAAATGCAACACCCCTCAGCTGTTCAGATTAAACTCTATCTGCCATTTCTCTATCCAAATTCTACTGAGCTATGTCTGGCTGCATCCTTTGATAACCTTCCTCACTATCTGTAACTCCACCAATTTTAGTGTCATCTGCAAACGTATAAAACAGACCACTTACATTTTCATCCAAATAATTTTATGTATCACAAGCAAGAGGTCCCAGCACTAATCATAGAGTCATAGAGTCATAGTGATGTACAGCATGGAAACAGACCCTTCGGTCCAACCCGTCCATGCTGACCAGATATCCCAACCCAATCTAGTCCCACCTGCCAGCACCCGGTCCATATCCCCCCAAACTCTTCCTATTCATATACCCATCCAAATGTCTCTTAAATGTTGCAATTGTACCAGCCTCCACCACTTCCTCTGGCAGCTCATTCCATACACGTACCACCCTCTGTGTGAAAAAGTTGCCCCTTAGGTCCCTTTTATATCTTTCCCCTCTCACTCTAAACCTATGCCCTCTAGTTTTGGACTCCCTGACCCCAGGGAAAAGACTATTTACCCTATCCATTCCCCTCATGATTTTTAAAACTTCTATAAGGTCACCCCTCAGCTTCCAACGCTCCAGGGAAAACCGCCCCAGCCTATTCAGCC
>NC_057737.1:13405503-13440805 GCF_004010195.1 Chiloscyllium plagiosum | reverse complement strand
AGTTCTTGCCTAATACCGTCAAAATTGGCGTTTCTCCAATTTAGATCTTCAACTTTTAGATCTGGTCTATCCTTTTCCATCACTATTTTAAAACGAATAGAATTATGGTCGCTGGACCCAAAGTGCTCCTCCACTGACACCTCAGTGACCTGCCCTGCCTTATTTCCCAACAGTCGGTCAAGTTTTGCACCTTCTCTAGTAGGTACATCCACATACTGAATCAGAAAATTGTCTTGCCTTGCGGGACATCGCTGGTCACAGACCTTCAGTCAGAAAAATACCCCTCTGCAACTAATAACTGGTCTTCTGTGACCAAGCCAATTTTGCATCCAACTTACGAACTCACCGTGGATCCCATGTGACTTAATCTTCTGAAACAACATACCATGAGGGACCTCGTCAAATGCTTTGGAAAAGTCCATGTAAACAACATTCTCTGCCCTACCCTCATCAATTATCTGTCTCTTTCTTAAATAACTCAATCAAATTTGAGGCGAGACCTGCCTGCATAAAGTCACGCTGACAATTCTCAACAAGTCCATTTTTTTTCCAAATAAAAGTAAATCCTGTCCCTAAGAGTTTGCTCCAATAATTCCCCTACTACTAATGTAAGGCTCACCAGCCTATAATTTCCCGGATTATCCTGTTGCCCTTCTTAACAAAAGGACAACTTTGGCTATTCGCCAGTCTTCTGGGGCTCCACTTGTGGTGACTTTTGCTGGTAGATACATATTCTTAAGGGGCTTGACAGGGTAAATGCTGAGAGGATGTTTCCCCTCATAGGAAAGTCTACGACCAGAGGATATAGGCTCAGAATAAAAGGGCAGTCATTTACGACTGAGATGAGGAGGAATTTCTTCTCCCAGAGGATTGTGAGTCTTTGGAACTCCTTGCCATGAAGAACTGTGGGGGCACAGTCCTTCTGTGTATTTAAGGTCAAGATAGATTCTTGTTCAGAGGGGAATCAGAGAAAAGGCAGGAAAGTGGACATGAGGCATCTCAAATCAGCCATGATTCTATTGAATGGTGGAGCAGGTTCAAGGGCCCGAATGGCCTACCTTTGCCCCTATTTCTGATGGTGCTATGATCTAAGGCTGAAAGGAGATTTCATAGAGCTATTCAAAAACATGAGGGATCCAGACAGAGAGGGAGGCAGGGAGAAACTGTTCCCACTTGCAAAAGCTTTAAAAATGAGAAGGTACAGATTCATGCAATTAGTAAAGGGAGCACGAACAATACCAGGACAGAGTTTTTTGACACAGTGAGTAGTTATAGTCTGGAAGGCGCTATTTGAGAGTGTTGCAGGAGGTGGGATGGTCATCAGAAATGGAAGAATGTACAAGGTTATAGACAGGAGGGAGAACAACTACTCATTTGGAGAGCACAATACAGACAAGATGGGCTAAATGGCCTCCTTGGGCGCTACAATGATACTAAGAACATCTGACTATGTTTCCTACTGTGATACATATCGTTAAAAATGCAGTTTGAAACAAAAGGTCAATGAAAATGTCAAGAGAGGGAAGTCCTTGTGTTTCTGCTGGCATTTTACACTGCACTGTGAAGATTACCTGTCTTTGTTGGGACCCATTTCAGGAGAGCTTGGATTCGACGATGCTTCCCGTCTGATGTCCGATGAGATCTGACCACTCTCAGCTGTCTTTGACAAACTCGAAAGACTTTCACTATCCGAGATAAATTGAAGACAATATGTCAGTGCCACAGCTTGAAATCATACTAACCATTCTCCCTGTGCATCTATGAAATCGATTCCTTATATACCTCAAACAAGTGCTGCCTTCATAGCTAAATAAAAAACTGAAAGAACTGAAGATGCTGGAAATCAGAGACAAAAGCAGAAATTGCTGGAAAAACTCAGCAGCTCCGGCAGCATCTGTGGAGAGAAATCAGAGTCACTGTTTCGGATCCAATGACCCATCTTCAGAACTGTTCTTCAAAACCAGTTTCTCTCCACAGATGCTGCCAGACCTGCTGAGCTTTTCCAACAATGAGCATTCATAGCTGCCTGGCTTCAGTGCAAGTGGTTTTTGTTCTTTGTGAAAGTTAACCTATGGAAGGATATACCAATAGAAATGAAGGAGGGCATGAATATCAAAATCGGTTTCTGTGGTTGAACAACTCTGCGTCATTCCCTGTATTCACAGTCTTTCCCCGACTGTAGCACAGATAAAACCAGTGAGAATGAATTGAAGGATTTTGCAGGATCACCAACATTAAGGAACCCTTTAGGTGTAACGTTAGATAGCCATCATAAAGGAGCAAAGTCCGATTGTGAGAAAGGACATTAGGGTAATCCTTCCTGCCTGGAGCTAAGTAAGGTATCTGCTTTCTCTGGTCTTTAACTGAAAAATATCTCTTTTACACTGTCAAATGCATTATCCCATGCAAGTGCAAAGCTTTAAACGTACGCATCAACAACTTGTATTTACCTAGCACCCTTGACCTAAAAAGATAATCCAAGGCATTTCACAGGAACTCTGACACTGGGTCACTGGGATGGGTGACTGAAAGCTTGGTCAAAGATTTTAAGGCACATCTTAAATGAGGAGAGGGTGTGCAATTTCAGGATGGAATCTCACTGCTTAGGGCTTTGTTTGTTCGTGGAATGGCTGCGAGTGCTAAGTGATGGGAATCTGCAAGAAGACAGCACTGTAAAGAAAGTGGAGTTGAGGCCGAAATGAGATCAGCCATGATGGTATTAAATAGTGCAGAAGCCTAGAGGGGCTGAATTACCTACTCCTGCTCCCAGTTCTTATGTTCTTGTATTGTAGGAGAGCAGAGATGGCAATGTATTCTTTGATTGGAGGAGGTTACAGAGAGAGGCAAAGCCACTGGAAACAAGGATAATGATATTTAAATCAAGGAATTGTTAATCAGCACAGCAACACAAAAGCCCTCAAAAGGACTTTGACTTTGAATAGGTTACATATATGGTAACTGATCCGATGATATCACTTACCAGAGTTAACCTCCCTTGGTACATATTAATATCAGAATACTCCCTGGCCATTAGACTTGGGCTGCTTGGATTTACAAATAGAGGAACAGAATATAAAGGGAAAGTAAGCATTGCTAGGATTTGATTGTTCATTGATTGGTCCTTAGTTGGAGTATTGTGGAGGATCCTGGGCCCCAGTATTTCAGGAAAGGTGTAAAGGATGCTAGATGTCACCAAGGATGAGGAATTTCAGCTAAAATGGAGGGAGTTTGGCCAAACAACATGGGCTTTTTGGCCCATCATGTCTGTGCTGACCATGATGCCATTCTAAACTAATCCTATTTCCCTGCATATGGTCTGTATCCCTATAATCCCTGCCTGCTCACATGTCTGCTTAAATGCCTCTTAAATGTATTATCAAGAAAATAGGAGGATTCCAGAGAGCAAAATGGGGAATAAATAGTTTCAAAATCACTGGAACTATAGTCATAGAGAAGATGAAGCAAAATACTATCATTCTGAGCACATTTCCATCTCAATGCTCTACCTGAAAAAATGAAAGTTGATTCCCTCAATAACTTCAATAGAGAGTTGGATGAGTACTTCTCAATAAGGAGCTTACCGGTATATGGTCTAAAAGTGGGGATGTGGGACTAAACACAACTACTCTCTCTTAAAGGTTCAGTGTAGATATGACAGACCAAATGGCCTCCACCTGCTCTGATGTAAATTTCTATCATTCTATTCTACAAAAGGCAGAGCAAATAAAGCACTCCAGACATCACATATTTACCAGCGTGGTCTCCCATCCAACTGACTGTCTGAGCTTGTATGGGGTCGAGGGAAGACAGCTGATCTCCTTTTCCCTGGACTCTTCAGAAGTTTTACTTGCTGCTAAAGTAAACGAAAAGTTTGTTACAGAGAGAGATCTGCTATGTCATTGCATACATGGATGAAGTATGGGCCACAGAGCTGGGAGAACAGCAAATGTGGTTCAGATGTCAGCAGAATCTGACAAATTTTCTAGCTTCAGGTCGTTTCTCTTTATTCCGATGACAGTGCCATGGACTGTAGATCATTTATATCACAGGTTATATAAACTGTTGGTTAAGGTCACATCTGTAGTTGTAAAACCAAAGCCAGAAAACAAAGTTAACATTAACTGTTAACCTCCTCATAAGGTCGGACAATACTCCAACCTTGTGAATTGATGTGTTTACAGCATTTTAATTCAAGCACAATTACCAATTTAAGAGGGAGGTGGTGACATGGTGGTAGTGTCACTGGCAGAGTAATCCAGAACACCAGCTCAACGTTCTGTGGACATGGGTTCAAATCCCACCATGGCAGATGTCGAAATTTGAATTTAATTAAAAATTTAATGTCAATCATATAATCACTGTCACAATAGTCACAAAAACCCATCTGGTTCACTGAAGTCCTTTAGGCAAGGAAATCTGCCGTCCTTATTGGACGTGGTCACACACTACAGATGATTCTGGACCCAAGTAATGCCCTCTGGGTAATTGGGGATGGACAATAAATGCCCACATCCCATGAATGAATAAAAAGAAACCAGGACCTTCCTACCATCCGTGCAAACAGGACTGATGTTGAGCTCACAGGCTCCCCTGCAAAATTTAGCTCTGAGAATTAAATCAATATCTGAGGTAACTCTTGCCGGATATGGTTCAGTGTCCTGTGCAGTTACCATGTACATGTCCTGGATATCCCAGATCTTGGAATTCACCCATTCCACAACTGAGCCTCAGGAGACACAGCAGGTATTTATACATCTCTCACAGCTCAGCTTGGTGATGTTGACAGTGCAGGCATTTTGCCACGTTCTCTACGTTTTGACTAGCTTCAGTCTACCCCCCAACCCCCACCCCAATCCCTGCAAATCTGCATTTCCCATGGCTAATCCACCTAGCCTGCACATCCCTAGACATTATGGGATATTTAGCATGGCCAACCCATCTTTGGACTGTAGGAGGATATCCAAGCAACCGACAGGAACTCACGCAGACAGGGGGAGAACGTGCAAACTCCACACAGACAGTCTGCCCGAGGGTGCAAACAAACCTGGTTCCCTGGCGCTGTGAGACAGCAGTGCTGACCAGTTTGCCACCATGCTGCCCAAGAGCTAACCCAGGAACAATGTCCCCAAGGGTCTCTGCCTGTTGCTTTATCATCGTATTGTGTAACATCACCATGAGTGGATGTTCCCGTAGAATGGAAATGAGAGTCGCAGCTAAGTTACCGAGAGGCACCTTGATGCATGCCCAAGGGTCGAGTGACATGTACTCACATTAGGAGGGTGCTTGATGATGTCTACCACATTGTGAGAGATCCCACCACTCTGGCTGCCCGGCAACCCTCCGCTGTGATGCTTCTTGTGACCTGACACCATGGTCTCCATTGAGTGGCTGCGGACACGGAGAGCCCTCTAATTTGGAAAGAAAGATGTGAGTGTGCAGTGCAGAATGAGTCCCTGTCTTTGGTTCCAAAACCACAAGTATTATACATCTGATTGGCTTGTTTTAAACTATGTGTGCTTTTTAGCTCACTATGATTTTCTTCCTGGCTGGCTCAGCTTATATTTACACCAAGAATGAGAACTATGCAGGCTCCCTGCATTTTCCAGTCCCAAAAACCAGTTGATAAAGGATGACACTGAAACCAATTTTTCATTGTCTCACATTTAGTTTCAGACTGACATATTCCAAGCATATGGCTCCTGGCTCAAGCCAATCACAGTTACAGCAAATGTTACTTTGTAAGATATTTTAACCAAACCCATTTGACTAAGTTATGACTTAGGTCTGTGGCCATCATATCCTGAGGGGGGACCTAAATGCAAACCTGCTAGGCCAGAGGTAGGGGCACTACCATTGAGCAGTAAGGGCTCTGGTAGTGTCTCTTTAAATTTTTAAATCAGAGAACAGTGAGGCAGGTCTAGAGCATGTGGGATTTGAACTAGGCCTTTCTAGCCCAGAAGAAGGGGCAGTACCACTACTGCCAGACTCACTGAATGTTTCAGCAATTTTGGTTTTCATTTCAAATTTACAGCATCCTGAGTGTGTGCTTTTTGTTTTTAGTCATTTGTTGAATATATGGTATCACCCTCAGATGAATCTGCCTACAGAATTTGTGTCAGCACCAATCTCACAAGGGTGTCATGGGCAATATTTCTTCACTCTGCAAATCTGAGACTATCCAAAACTCCTTTGCACATTGGTCTCATTTGCACCAATGGCACCCGACATACTTTATATCCCACTCTCACTGAATATATACAATGTTGGGGATGGGGGGGGGGGCAAGGCCAATGTTCTTGTAAAGTGCCTTGAGAACATTTACGATTAAAAGCGCTATATAAATACAAGCAGTTGTTGTCACAGCCACAGCAGGACATTTGAGTGCAATTACCAATTTAAGGTTAATTTCTGAGTGGCCCAACCAAACCCTATTTCAGAGTCGAGAGTGTGCTGCTGGAAACGCACTACAGGTCAGGCAGCATCCAAAGAGCAATAGATTCGACGTTTCGGGCATAAGCCCTTCATTAGGAATCGCGAAATGTCGATTCTCTTGCTCCTTGGATGCTGCCTGACCTGCTGTGCTTTTCCAGCACCACACTCTCGACTCTGATCTCCAGCATTTGCAGTCCTCACTTTCTCCAATACATATCTCAGCTTTAAATAAAACACAGGACCAGAAAGAGCAGGCTAATTCTCATTTCCACAATATCCTCCATCAGATGAGTATGTGGACAGTGGGAGAGTAAAGCAGATTCTGCAAAGCGCATTTTTCCAAACAAGATTCCATGTTTTTTTCCTTATTTATTAATGGAATGAGGGCATCGTTAGCTGAGCCAGCATTTATTGCCATCCCTAATTGCCTAGAATGCAGTTAATAGTCAACCACATTTACTCTCATTTATTCATTCTGGTTGGACATTTACGATCATCATACATAAGTAACATGTGGGAACCAAAGCAGCAATACCACTTTGTCATCTCTGTTTTCAAAGTTAAAAATCATACAATATCCGATTATAGTTCAACAGGTTTATTTAGTTATAGTCCAACAGGTTTTATTGGAGGCACTAGCTTTCGGAGCGCAGATCCTTCATCAGGTGGTTGTGAAGTATAAGATCGTAAGACACAGAATTTATAGCAAATGTTTACAGTGTGATGCAACTGAAATTATATAGTGAAAAATACCCAGATTGTTTGTCAAGTTTCTCATCTTTTAGAATGAACATGTTGGTTTCAGTTCTTTCATATGTAAATCACAGAACTTTTTTATAGTTACATACTGAAGTGAAGTTTAACAATTGGTGTCATGTTGACCCAGATAATGCATTTAAGGTGTGAGGTGCCCTGTGTGAGATTGTGCGCCACAATGTTCAGGCTGATTCTAATCTAAAAAAATGGATTTACAGAATCTTACATGGATTCATGCAGTTTTTGAGCAAAATATAATGTAAGTCTGCAAGTACAAATTCACCCCACAAATTTATATGTGTATGTGTGTGTGCGTGCATGTGTGCGTGTGTGTGTGTGTGTATGTATGTGTGCGTGCGTGTGTGCATGTGTGTGTGTATGTGTGCATGTGTGTGTATGTGTGCAAGTGTGTGTGTGTGTTTGGGGGGGAAGGGCGTGAGGGGTTAATGAGTGTCTGTGAGAGAGTGTGTCTATGTGTGTAAGTGTGAGTGTAAAGGGGTATAAGTCTGTGAGAGGACGCCTGTGTGCGTGTGAGTGAGTGTGGGAGTGTATGTGTGAGCGCAAAGAGTGCAGAAGATTACACTCCACAGCTACCTGATGAAGAAGCAGCGCTCTGAAAGCTATGATTTGGAGATGCCAGTGTTGGACTGGGGTGTACAAAGTTAAAAATCACACAACACCAGGTTATAGTCCAACAGGTTTAATTGGAAGCACACTAGCTTTCGGAACAACGCTCCTTCATCAGGTGATAGTGGAGGGCTCAATCCTAATACAGAATTTATAGCAAAAATTTAGTGTGATGCAACTGAAATTATACATTGAAAAATTGATTGTCTGTTAAGCCTTTCATCTGTTAGAATACAGTGATAGTTTCACTTCTTTCATGCGTAAATCACAAAACCTTTTCTTTCAAAAGTTGCATTCTCGGGTTAGCTGTTAACAGTGGTGAGAGCTAGGCAATATGTTGAATGTGTTCTCTGTCTATGCCATGATGTTTAGATTGATTCTAATCTAAAAAGTGAGATAACGGAGTTTTACATAAATTCATGCAGTTTTTGAGCTCAGAGTTCACATGAAAGAAGTGAAACTATCACTGTATTCTGACAGATGAAAGGCTTAACAGACAATCAATTTTTCAATGTATAATTTCAGTTACATCACACTGTAAATTTTTGCTATAAATTCTGTGTTAGGATTGAGCCCTCCACTATCACCTGATGAAGGAGCGTCGCACCGAAAGCTAATGTGCTTCCAATTAAACCTGTTGGACTATAACCTGGTGTTGTGTGATTTTTAACTCTGAAAGCTAGTGCTTCCAAATAAACCGTTGGACCATAACCGAGTGTAGTGTGGTCTTTAACATTGTCCACCCCAGTCCAACATCAGCTCCACCATTTCTGTTTTCAAAGTTACAGCCCTGGTGCAGGTAGGCTGTGCAATGTTAATTTTGTCCCATTTCAGAACCCCCAATTCCCAAACACAAAACAAAACTCCATTTCAAAGCAGCTATTAGTCTCTTCTCCCTGTTTGAAGTGGAAAATCAACTCTTCAAGGATGACAGGGCCTGGAATGAGAAAAACATTTCACCTTAAAAATATTGAGACGTTTTGTCATTAGGGCTTATCTTTATCCGTGACTCACCACAGCTGTGTATTCTTCGGTATTATTGTTTGCAGATTAAAGCAGTCAAGGATGGAAAAGAATTCAGGGTGAGAATATTAGCTGCCTCTCCCAAACCATTCCAACCTTGATTGTTTTTATATATGTATCACCAGGTGACACTAAAGATAGGGATGAAAGCACTTTTCTTTTCAATTTTGCTTTTGCCTCAAGGCAATCAGCTGGAGGTGATAAACTTTTCAGTATCAGAAGCACACCTAAGTAGCATGCAGAATTTGTGCGCTTATTGTTCCCTTCTTTTCCATCTGTCATCCGTGTTTTTTTTAAAATCTCTGTCACAAATGAAAGGGTCAACTGTGTAATTTTAATTACAGAATTTATATCTTATGTGCTCAACCTGAGCAAAGTACCTCACAATGAATCAATGCGTTGGACAAACCAAACAGCCAAAAACTCACAAAGAGCTCTGAGAGAAATAATTAGGGTCAGAAGTCACACAACACCAGGTTATAGTCCAATAGGTTTATTTGAAATCTAAAGCTTTTGGAGCCCCGCCCCTCTGTCAGGAGTGCTCCGAAAGCTTGTGATTGCAAATAAACCTGTTGGACTATAACCTGATGTCATGTGACTTCTGACTTTCTCCAACCCAGTCCAACACTAGCACCTCCACCTCAGAAATAATCAAGACATTATACAGAGATGTTGACGTTGTTTAAAGGATCAGACTAGAGCGCTAACAGAGCTTCCCTTCAAGTAATCATGTCTATCCTCAAGACAGCAGAAGGAGCCTGTTTTAATATCTCCTCAGAAAGATGCCATCTTCACTGGTCTCACACTGAAGTGTTAATCCAGATTGTGTGCTCAGTCTTTGGTCTAGCACATGGACCCACAGCCTTCTGACTCAAAAAGTGATTGTGTTGCTACTGAGCCAGGTTGTAATTTAAAATCAAAGCCATTCAACATTTTAAGTGAAGAACGCTAACAAATCAAACAGAAAGCCAAGACCGGAGGGTTTGAGCTAAAGGGACTTTTTTCACTGGAGCATCGAAGGCTGAGAGGTGACATTATCAAAGTTTATAAAATCATGAGGGACACAGATAAGGTGAATAGCCAAGGTCTTTTTCCAAGATTAAGGGAGTCCAGAACGAGAGGGCATATTTTTAAGATGAGAGAGAAAAGATGTAAAAGGGACCTGAAGGGCAACTTTTTCCACAGAGTGTATGGAATGAGCTGCCAGAAGAAGTAGGAGCAGGTACAATTACAACATTTAAAAGACATTTGGACAGGTATATGAATAGGAAGAGTTTAGAGGGATATGGGCCAAACTCAGGCAAATAGAACTTGTTAAGTTTGGGATACCTGGTTGGCATGGACAGGTTGGGCCAAAGGGTCTGGTTCCATGCAGTATGACTGAATTAACAACAAATTCTGGCAATATCCAGCAATTTGAGAACCAAGAAAGAAGGGAGATTAATAATGCAGGTGGATTGCAATGCCGGTTTTGGTATTAGTCGGACATTTTTGATGAGGAAATACTGACAGCGCACAATTAGTCAAACACCAGCAGCTCAGAAGATAGGGTGCTGGCTTGTATTTCCCGGGGTTAGAAAGCTGATGGGTGACCCTAACCCATCTTTACAACAATAAAAGGGTTTGAAAAGGGTCAATGTCTCAAAATCTTTTCCACTAGCAGGGAAATCGAAAACAAATCTTAAAATGAGGGTCTGACTATTAGGGTTTAAATCAGAAAGCACAATTTCACAGAAAGGTTAGCAGCACCCTTCCCCTCAAAAGGCTGCAACTGTTAAGACTGAAATTGCTCGACTTTTGTCCAGTAAGGGTTGTCAGGGAGATGAAATAAAGGAGGAGTTGCAGAACAAATCAGAAGTCCAACAGAATGATAGAAAATGAGTGGGTGGGTCAAGTTCTGGGAGATGGAATGGGTTGGGTAGTTGTTTCTGACCAGGTGCAGACACAATGGGCCGAAAGGCCTTTTCTGTGCTATATGTTTCTCTGATTCTATGATAAGTTGAATGTCCTACGGTCGTTTCGATATTTCCCTTTGTATTCATACAGCTAAGAAGAGCACATCGGATACAGTCACACAGTACAGACAAAGGCTATTGGTCCATCATGTCTCCACCAACAAAATAACCCCATCACCCATCTGCACCAGTCCCATTTGCCAGCGCTTGGCCCATAGCCTGAAATGTTTTGACATTTCAAGGGCTCATCCATGTACTTTTTAAAAATTATGAGGTTCCCCACCTCTACAACCCTCCCAGGCAGTGGATTCCAGATTCCCACCACCGACTGGGTGAAAATGTTTTTCCTCAAATCCTCTCCAAAGCTCCTGCCTTTTATCTTAAAAGGTATGCCCCTTTGTTATTGACTCTTTAACTAAGGGGGCAGATGTTTCCTATCAACAGTGTCCATGTTCCTCACAACCTTATGCACCTGAAACAGGTACCCCACCACCCCCACTCAGCTTTCTCTGTTCTAAAAAAACAACCTGTGTTTATCCAGCCTCTCTTCATCGCTGCACTGCTCCAGCCTGGGCATCATCCTAGTCAATCTTCTCTGCACCCCCTCCTGTGCAATCATATCTGAATGTAACTTGTTCAAATAGATGGCTTTACCTTGAAAGACTCCAGGAATCCTCCATGACCGCCATTTTCCATCTTATCTTCGTCAGAGCCCAGTCCCAACATTGCCTGTGTCTGATTGTGGAGCTCATCGTGCAAGTTGTCCAGCAGTGCTGCTCGTGTGCGATTCTGTGCAATGAGATTAAGGACACAGATTTCTTAGTGAGACCAAGAACAAGAGCTTCCTGGACATTCTGTTACACACCGTATAAGCTAGACTCAAGCCAAACAAAAATATACAATATACAGTACTGCCTGACCTGGCGTATGGTAATATTGTTCCAAAACAGCACTGAAAATGGGTTATTTAAATTAAATGGCATATGCAGCATTTTAGACAGTAGTACTGACGTGATTGCTGAAAATAACTCTGCAGCATTCCTTGAATGTTTTAAATGTACATCCTCACCTCCAGCTTTGCAAACTTCTCAGACTTGTAACAAGCCGTTTCCGCATTGATGAGCTTTGTGAGTAGAAACTCTCTGAATTCAGGGCCCTGCACATAAAAAGTACACATTCAGGAGCTTGATTTCTGAGTAAAATCTACTGATATATATGATTATGTTGATGCTGTGCTGTGAATTTCCATAATGCACTGTCGCAAAGTGCAGGGTGGACATATTTACAACTATGGGTGTCTTGCCAATGCATTCTCAGTCTCAGTCAATGGCATCATAAAGGCAACAAGAACAATAAAGCTCTTCTTACACAGCGGAACAGTAGATGGATGAGTAAATCAGCATGAACAGACCACGTTATATGACTCTAAGGCAGAATACATGGATCCATACCACCATACAATCCTACAAATCAGTATAATGTGTGACAGCCATCACATGTCTCTGGGCTATATCAATGGGGGATAATCAAGTTAAAAAAATCCAAGAATCAAATTTCAAAAGCATTTTGCAAAGCATTCCCAGGGCTAACACTAACTTACTAAGTTAAAAATCACACAACACCAGGTTATAATCCAACAGGTTTATGACATGAAGGAGCGTCACTCCGAAAGCTAGTGTGCTTCCAATTAAACCTGTTGGACTATAACCTGGTGTTGTGTGATTTTTAACTTTGCACACCCCAGTCCAATACCGGCATCTCCAAATCATGACTAACTTATTAATAACACCAGGGATGAGAAAGAACCATCAAAGTTATCCATCTAATTCTTCAGCTATCCCATTATAGCTGTTCAATGTATTATGAGGGGCCCCAAATCTTTAACTTGTGTTGATTTATTTGCTATTTTATTGCAGTCATTTACAATTTTGAGTAGTATTAACAGCATAAGAATGTAAGAAACAGGCCACTTGTCCCCTTGACTGTGCTCTGCCATTTAATAAGATCATAGAATCAGAGAGTCACAAAGTCAGACCCTTCAGTCCAACTGCTTAATGCTGACCAAATATTCTAAACTGATCTGGTACCATATATCAGCATTTGGCCATTATCCCTTTAAACCCCTCCAGTGGGTAATGGTACCCACCTTAACCACTTCCTCTGGTAGCTCGCACCACATTCTGCATGAACACATTGCCCCTCAGGTCCCTTTTAAATCTTTCTCCTATCATCTTAAACCTACACTTATCTTCATGACTTACCTTCAACCTCAAATTTATCTTTCCAAATGCATTGATTCACTCTCAAAGTCTATTGACCTTGATCTTGAATATACTTAACGAATGAACATCCCCAAGTCATTTGGATGGAAAATTCAAAAGATTCTGAGTGGAGAAATTACTCCCCATCTCAGTCTGAAGTGGCCATTCCTTATTCAGAATACACCTCCAGCTTCTAAATTCTGCAGCCATGGGAAACTACTTTCAAAATACTTTTTGTAAGAAGTACCCACCCTTTAAGTACATAAGGAACTTTTCTTGAACAAACTTTGCACATTCATTAGGCCTTCTTACCTTTTTAAACACTGGTGGGCTGGGCAGTGGGGGCCCAAATTGACGAACACCCTCTCGGGCAGTGACAGCAACCTGCCAAGGGAAAGGAAGATTATTATCAGTGAACCTTCTCTGAACAAAGTTAAGCTCACAGTACAGTAAATGTCATTTATGTGACGTCAGTTAATCCCACTTCATGAGCAACTCCAGGTTTATAAAATGGGCTATTGGTTTAGTATAGGAGAGTAATTTATGCCACTTAATTAAATCAATTACACCTCGTTCGCCTGTCGTCTACTATGGATTGCTGAGTTTACTGTAGAATAGATAGCAATGTGACAAAAAGCTCAAAAGTTACCAGAATAGGCAAGTTGGCATCAATACACCATATTTGTTTTGCTGTGGGTTACTCTCCCCTTTTCTTTTAACCAATACATTTTACTTCAGTTACCTTGTAAGTAGTTATATCTGCACAATAAGTCTCCACTTGTACCACAATGTATGCATGAAGGAAATTAGAAGCAATCATATCTGGAACAAACGGTGTGTTTTCCTCTTGAAATACAATTGCCACAATGTCATTCCCGATGTGCCGTTTTCTTTGCAGCTGCAATGGAGAAGCCAGAAAGATTAGCCAAAGTGAATCCTGCATCTTAACTTAGGACAACATCATATTCCCAGTTGCCCAGGGAGAACATGAATACTTGGTTATCACCGTGTCTGATATTGGGAATTTCTATTGACTAAACTTTGGTGAAGGAGCTGGCTGAATGGATATCTCATGGAGACCAGATATCCCAACCCAATCTGGTCCCACCTGCCAGCACCCGGCCCACATCCCTCCAAACCCTTCCTATTCATATACCCATCCAAATGCCTCTTAAATGTTGCAATTGTACCAGCCTCCACCACATCCTCTGGCAGCTCATTCCATACACATACCACCCTCTGCATGAAAAAGTTGCCCCTTAGGTCTCTTTTATATCTTTCTCCTCTCACTCTAAACCTATGCCCTTTAGTTCTGGACTCTCTGACCCCAGGGAAAAGACTTTGCCTATAATAGATATCAGCAGTTATTTCAGAAAAGGAAATCCTGGATATTTCACCTCTCCCCAGCTTAGCGATACTGACAAGTACTCTGTCATCTCTATTAGTCAAGATCAGGTAACTCAGCATAGACCTGGTACTGAGTTTGGGATCTTCATCAGACTCAAATGCTGACACATCATTGTGGAAAGTTAAGAAATTAACATTGGAATGCAGCAAGCTTTGCTTTCAGCAGGACTTTATAAACCCACACTCTTGATAAATCATCAAAAACCCTCAAATACTGGAGCTTTGCAGTATTATTGCGATCTCCACGATGTCCAAGTAGTCAAGTCATGGTGCAAATGAGAAGGCTTTCTGTTGGTAAGTTTCATTTAAGGCAAAGTTACACTATCATTAAGTGACTTATGCCATAAATTATAACTGAGCTGTGTAAACAGCTATAACTGTTTTTACACTGATTATGTAGACCTCTTGGTCAACCGTAACATTTGACCAACCTACACACTATTGTCTCTGATGTGCCAGCTAATAAACAGTTTGTTCCATTCCCATTTCCACAATGTGCTGCTTTGAAAATGTTGGCTCCCTTTTGATGTTAGATAAACATGTTGCTCGAATTGATGATAGCTTACTGAAAAATATAAACCTATGTGTGAATGGGGATAGAGAACAAATGTGACATGATCACTGGCAGGAAACTCTTAAGAGTCATAAAGTCATAGGGTCATACAGCACGGAAACAGACCCTTTCGTCCAACCAATCCATGTCTCACATAATCCCAAACTAAGATAGCCTTGTTCTGGGAACAGCTGAATCTTTACCTACAGCTACAAATAACTTTTGATTTTACCTGAAATTCAAAGTAAATGCTTTGTTATGATTTTGTTGAAAAAGTATACTTCCCTGTTTATACATTGAGTGACCAACTGGAATTTGGACAGCTGTTTTTTCATTGGGACACTCCTTTCTCTGAAATTAGAATTTGTTATTCAACCCTGTGTTCTTCCAAAGAAAGAATCTTGCGTATTACACAGGATACTCAGACATATAGATTACTTCTGGATGGGGATGGATGATTAGGGAAATGTCATTCAGCCCATAGAACCTGTTCTGCCACTCAATCAGATCATGGGATGATCTGTATCATAACTTTATTTATCTCCTTTCCTCACTGAACTCTATAATATAAAATACAATTGATTAACGGATAATAAACCTGAAGAACTCAGCGGTTCTGAGACTTGCAACTCACAGTGAAAGAGTCTTGAGCTAATACTGTCAAAGTGTTTCAGTGCTACCTCATTTGGCCTTCACCTGAAGACGGCCTTTAGGAATGACAAATATCAGCATTGCTACCGCATCAACTATGAACCTGAGTAATAGATTTATTGTCTATCCCTTCAATTCGCTGCAAGACCTCCTCTCCTAAACTATTTTCCTACAGTGGTATCATATACCCTTCAGCCATAACTTAATTTCACTGAAGTAGAAAAAGATTTAGCCCCCTATCTTCCTTGATTTCCCAAGAGTTCAAAAATTCTGTGTATCCTGGCCTTGAATATATGCAATGTTGTATTGTTCACAATCCTCTGGGGGAAACATTCCATGGATTCATAACCCTTGGAGTAAACTGCTCATTTGTAAATGATTGACATTGTGTTTTTCACACTCATGTTAACCCAATAAACATTCGTATGTGCAGGCGACACAAACACAGACACACACACATGGACACACACACACACATGGACAGACACACACACACACATACACACACACAGATGAACAGAGAGACACACACAGACAAACAACACATACACACGAGCATGTGATTGAACAGGTAGACAAATTACAGAGGAAATTGAATGCAGTTAAGAGTGAAGTTATTCATTTTGGTATGAGCTGCATGGAGCGACATTGTAGAATACAGAGTGTAATTCTTAAGGAAGTGCAGAAACAGAGATCTTATGTGTTAGCCACAAGTGATGACGGTGCTAGGACAGGTTGAGAGTGGAATAAAGCGTAAAGGATCCTGAGTTTTTTTTAAATATAGGCAATAAGAGTGCAAAAGCAAGGAAGTTATGTTAACTTGTCTAAAATACTGGTTTGGTCTCAGCTAGACCTTTACACACAGTTCTAGGCACCGCACCTGGGAAGGATGTGAAGGCATTTTCTTTCAGAAAGAGAATTTTTCTGCCAGATCAGCTCAGTTGATAAACCCAGATCGGGTAAAGGATTCACTGTGGCAGGTTTTAAGTATCTGGAAACGTAAAGTTAAAATGACAGGAGCAAATGAGGGCATCTCTTTTAAAGCGAACAGTATTGAAGATGTCCCCGGGAAAACGTTGACAGTAGAAGAGATGCTCACATTGCTGCTGTGGAGGAGAAAGTGATTAGTGATACAATGAGAATCGGGCAGCTGATGGTATATCAGTCAAGAAACAAGCAGTTCTAAAGGCTTGTACAAAGTACTGCGCCACCAAAGTAATGGACAAACCAATGTAGTGTACAAAGTCCCATGCAAGGACTGCACAAAACACTACATAGGACAAACAGGGCAGCGGACAGCTGGAACTGACAACTGGAAGCGGCAGAGACAAACCACTATAAATGCCGGAGGAAAAATCACAGAAGCGCTTCACAGGAGGCTCCAAAGCACTGAGGATGTCACCTAGACAGGGGACGAAACGTCTGCAACACAAATTCCCAGCTCGGCAAACAGAACCACAACAAGAAGCACCCGAGCTGCAAATCTTCTCACAAACTTGATAATCTGTCTTCCCCGGGAATAGAGAAAAGTGAGAGTGAATCTGGGGGAAGAAAGGTGAAGGTGTGAATCCAGAAAGTCTTGCACTGCTTCTCTTGGTAATGTGAAAGCCACTGTCTGTAGGCTATTGTCTGTGTCAGAGTCTGAGGGGGTCATTGGAAGGGCATCTAGACAGCCTTCAGCTGAAAGGCATCATGCGCTCTTATTGCCATTCTCCCTTACCTGTGTGCACTGCCTGGAGGGTTCACCTAGTGCCTGACCACATTTGGAGCTCAGTGGGTGAATGTTTGCCAAGGTCCGTCTAGACCCCATGAAGCCACCGCGCCACCCCCAAACTCTCCTCCCACACTCCCCTCCTCTTGTCCAGGTTTTCAGGAACTCGAGTATGTCTGCATTCTTTACCCCTCAGGGCAATCTGTGGACAATTTGCAGTCTGCCCAGGTCACTTGGTGCTCACGTTCTAGTTGTACGTTAGGTTCCCATTGAGCTGGGAGAGCAGTCATTCCCACTGTATGGATTCCCTGACATCAGGGTGTCAGTTGAACATAAGACATAGGAGCAAGAGTTGACCATTTGGCCCCTCAAGTCTGCTTCACCAGTCAATACAACATGGCTGGTCTTGAGCTTGAACTCCACTTTCCCATATTTCCTGATTGCCTGAGAGACCAAAAAATTATATCTATCCCAACCTTGAAATGTGTTCAATGATGAAGCATCCACAGTTATTTGTGATAGAGAATTCAACAGATTCTCAAGCTTTTGCATGAAGTGATTTCTCCTGATCGCAGGTGTCCCTGTGTTTTAGATTCCCTGATTTGCAAAATCAATCTCTCAGCATCTACCTCATGAAGCCTCTTCAGGATCTTCTATCAATCAATGCGATCACCTCGGCTTCTTCTGAACTCCACAGAACGAAGGCTGAGTTACTTTGTCTCCGATCGTTTCATTCACTTGTCAAGTGCGGGCATTGTTGGCCAAGTATTTATTGCCTATCCTCACTGCCCTTGAGAAGGTGATGGTGAGCTACCATCTTGAACTGCTGCAGTCCTTGTGCTGTAAATTGACCCACAATGCCTTTTGGGAGGGAATTCCAGGATTATGACCGAGCAACAGCAAAGGAATGGAGTTATATTTCCAAGTCAGGATGGTGAGTGAGATTTGGAGATGAACTTGCAGATTCCCATGTATATGCTGCCCTTGTCCTTCGAGATGGATGTGGTCGTGTGTTTGTAATGTACTGTCTAAGGATCTTTGGTGAATTTCCTCAGTGCATCTTGTAGATGGTGCACAGTGCTGCTACTAAATGGAGGTGGTGGAGGGTGTGGATGCTTGTGGGTATGGTACCAACCAAGCGGGCTGCTTTGTCCTGGATGTTGCCAAGCTTCTTGAGTATTGTTGGAGCTGCACCCATCCAGGCAAGTGGTGAGTATCTAGCCTCTGATTTGCTCTTGTAGACGCTATGTTTATATGGTGAGTCCAGTTGAGTTTCTTGTCAATGGTAACCCCCAGGATGTTGATAGTGGGGGATTCAGTGATGGCAACACCATTGAATATCAAGACACTTTGGCTAGATTGCCTCTTTGTGGAGATGGCCATTGCCTGGCATTTGTGTGGGGCAAATGTTAGTTGCCACTTATCAACCCAAACCTGAGTGTTGTCCAGATATTGTTGCATTTAAACATGGACTGCTTCAGTATCTGAGGAGTCGCGAATGGTGCTGAACATTGTGCAATCATTGGTGAATATCCCCACATCTGACCTTATGATGGAGGGAAGGTCATCGATGAAGCAGCCGAAGATGATTGGGCATAGGATACTGCCTTGATGAACTCCTGCAGAGATGTCATGGAGCTGAGATAACTGACCTCCAACAATCACAACCATCTTCCTAAATGCCAAGTGTGACTCCAACCAGCAGAGAGTTTGCCACTGATACCAAAATTACTACAGCTCCTTGATGCCACACTCGGTTGAATATGATCTTGATGACACAGGATGTCACTGTCACCTCACCTCCAGAATTGAGCTCTTTTGTCCATATATGAACCAAGGCTATAATGAGGTCAGGAGCTGAGTGGCCATGGCAGAACCCAAACTGGGTGTCACTGAGCAGATTATTGCACATGCTGCTTGATAGCATTATTGATGACACCTTCCATCACTTTGCTGATGATTAAGAGCAGACTGATGAGGCGGTTAGTGGATAATCTTCGAAAGGGCGAATGGATATTCGGCCTCTTAGAAAGGTAGTCTGGAAGAAATTCTTCCTCATCTCAGTCCTGAATGGTCTATCCTTTCTTCTTAGACTGATATAAAAATGCACAAAACATCTTCATTAAAAAAATTCATTTTCATTTGTGTCTTAGGACCAATCAAATAAACATTGATCTTCAGCACCTCACCTTTCTCAAATATGAATGTTATTTTCATAAAGGAGTCCAGTGCCGTGGCTTAAAACTCTTTCGTGGACAGAATTCAAAATGGAGGAAAGGCAGTGGTAAAGTCCCAGCATTAGGAACCCAAAAGCCTAGGTTAATATTCTGGAGGCATGGGTTTGAATTGCACCACAGCAGATGGTTAAATTGGAGTTGTTTAAAAAGGTCATTGATGGTTGTGAAAGGCCCATCTGATTCATTCACATACTTAAGAAGGAAATCTGTCGCCTTTACCTTATTGCTCCAGACCCACCACAACGGAGGTTGAGTCCCTCGGGGCAATTAGGGATGGACAATGAATGCTGGCCTTGCCTGCAATGTTCATATCCTGGAGAGGAAGGATTTGTGTTCCTGTGACAAATGCTTTTGGAATGTGCACAGCAAGCTCCCAACAACAGCACTGTGATTATAACCAGTTAATCTGCTTTTGTTGATGCTTGTTCAGCCAGTAACATTTCTTCTTTGAAACAGAGGACAAAGGAATGATGGGTTTGATGTTTTAAATGAAAATAGTGACTAAGTAAAACACTTTTTTTTTCTCTACAGAGGGAGTGACTGCTTGGGGCATCATTAACACAATCACGACAAGGAAAGTAGAAGTAGGCCAAATCTTTTTGGAACATGCTGAGTACGGATTACAGTTTTGTCACGGGATTATTTGAAGCAAGGAATGTTTCAAAGGAAAAAGTGACAAATAGCAGATGCAGAGGAAGACGCAGCACTCTAATGAACAAACAGGGGAGTGGGATTCGTTTTGCAATGATTAGAATAGATTACCTACAGCACGGAAACAGGCTCTTCAGCCAACAAGTCCACACTGACCCTCCGAAGAGTAACCCACCCAGACCCATTCCCCTACCCTATATTCACCCCTGACACTATGGGCAATTTAGTATGGCCAATTCACCTGACCTGCACATCTTTGGATTGTGGGAGGAAACCGGAGCACCCAGAGGAAACCCTCGCAGACATGGGGAGAATGTGCAAACTTCAAACAGACAGTAACCCAAGGCTAGGTTTGAACCCGGGTCCCTGGTGTTGTGAGGCACCAGTACTGACCACTGAGCCACTGTGCCGCCCCGTTTTTTTAGAGATTAGATGAGATGATTAGATTCCTTACAGTGTGGAGACAGGCCCTTTGGTCCAACAAGTCCATACCGACCCTCTGAAGAGTAACCCACCTCCCTACAAATTGGTACAGATATTAATGGACAGAGTTTATCTTTTGCACTACATACATGTTACAGTTATATTGACCTACCTGCTGAGAGTCCCCTTCTGTAAACGGCAGCTTTGTAGAAACATGGAACATAATCTCTCTATCTTTGAAGATGGTGTAGACAGACTCTGACCCTGTTTGACCATGGGCAACATCAAGGCCTCCTCGGAAACTGCATTGGAAAGTTAGTATATACCCATGTTACATTCTTCTTTGAGTGAAAGCTTTCAAAGTCAGTTACAACCTGTATGATCCTTATTCAACTTTATTTCTGCACATTTATAGGTCATAACATTAAAAGGTGGAAAGTGGGAGTAGTCTTGGCTGAGAGACTGTCGATGAAAGTTTCTACTTTGGGTGTAATTGGTGACTTAGAAGCCAGTTATGGCCAAGGTTGCGATAGTTTTGAGAGGAACTCCTTTTTACTTAAATTTTCACTCGCAGCATAATCTTCCATGAACCAGCGCAATCTGGCAACAGCTTTCTGGGCAATAAATACTGGCCTATCCAGTGATGCTCTCACCTCGACAATGAATGAAAAAAAGAACAGGCAAAAGTCAGGGAGTTCTGTGGCACATACATTGGCTCCGATTCCATAAAGCCTATATGCCATCAACAAGGCACGTGTCAGGAGTATAATAGAATACTTTCCACTTGCCTGGATGGGTGCAGCTCCAGTGACATTCAGGAAAATCACCATCATCCAGGAAAAGCAACCTTCCTGACTGGCATTCAATTCTTCACCTTAAACATTCACTCCCTTCAGCACTAATGCCACAGTATACCCTACACGATGCACTGAAGAAATTCACTGAAGCTCCTTTAACAGTGCTTCCTAAAGCCCTCTACCACTTTGAAGGACAAGGGCAGCAGATACATGGAAACCATCTCCAAGATCCCCTTCACCACCCCAAGCAACTCACAGTCCTGACTGGGGAATACATTGCTGTTCCTTCAGTGTCGTTGGGACAAAATCCTGGAACTTCCTTCCTAACAGCATTGTGGAGGCTGCAGTGCTTAATGAAGGAGAATCACCATCACCTTCCTTGGGGCAATTAGGGATGGGTAATAAATAATGACCTAGCCAGTAATGCCCACATCCTATGAATGATTTTTTTAAAAAGGCCACAACAATTAGCTTCTTAAACAATCAAAAGTATTAAAACCTTTCAAAACCTTCACTTCAAGTGTCCTTAATTTTAAGTGGTCCCTTGCATTTGGACACATACAGCAGCAAGTCTTCATGATAATTAAGTTGATCTGGGGTAGGTGTCAGTTTTATGAGTGGGGCCAGCTTGTCTCTTTAACTTGTGTGAGAAGTGTGATTCACACTGGACGCAACCTGTGCTTGAAGATGCTTGACATTTTCCTGCAAGGTTAGCTAATTTTGGATGAACTGTTCTTAAGTAATCTGTCATGATTTGGAGATGTCGGTGTTGGACTGGGGTGTACAAAGTTAAAAATCACACAACACCAGGTTATAGTCCAACAAGTTTTAGAACATAGAACATAGAATTGTACAAGGGAACCACATTTGCTATCCTCCAGTCTTCTGGGACTACTCCTGTAGACAAAGAGGACATAAAAATCAAGGCCAATGGCTCTGCAATCTCCTCCCTTTTATTGGAAGAAAGCTAGTGTGCTTCCAATTAAACCTGTTGGACTATAACCTGGTGTGGTGTGATTTTTAACTAAGTAATCTGTGCAATTTTAAAGAAGTCCTGCATACTTTATCTTTACAATATGTGCTAACAAGCAAAGAATTTGACTTACAACGTAATATAAAATTAACTAAAGCACTGAGTTTGACTGTAGGAAAAGAGGATTTCTGAATTAGCAACAAATACTCAGAATGTGCAAGCTTTTGCTCACCCTTTAAAATCCTTGAGCTCAACTGTGTCTCCGAGTAAATTCAAGAATTCCTTAAAAACAGGGCTTTCCTCATTGTTGCCAAATAACTCGGCTTCAGTGGTCTGCAACACAGGAATAAACATACATTAGAATTTCTTTTAAAACAAATACTTAAGAATAGAACAAGTGAAGTGTGAGAATGCAGGCTTGATTCAATTGAATCAACTGTAGTTGCATTGAGTTAACCCTTATCTGGACAGTTATTACATGATATATCCCAGAAACCCGAAAACAGCCTGACCAGGGATCTGTTGTTGAACATGTTGGGTGTTGCTGCAAGGTTCCAACAGTGAAACGGCCTTAAGAAGGGTCTGTTCTGACCATTCTGACCATTCTGACTAGACCCAAAACGTGAACTGTGCTTTCTCTCCACAGATGCTTCCAGACCTGTTGAGTTTTTCTAGCAATTTCTGTTTTAGATACTTTTAATCAATCTGTTCAGAAATGTTATGACACACCTCTGGAGCAGGTGGGACTTGAGCACAGGCCTCCTGGCTCAAAGATGGGGACACTACTACTGCCATAAGTGCATCTGTCAATACTTCTCCAACCAACTCATTGCATATATTCTTCTGTTCCATTTTCCTAAATGCAACACTTACCTGGAAATTGTGCTCAAGTCTGTATCAAACCTTTGGATTCAAAGGTGACAGTGTTACCAACTCAGTTATAACTCTCATTAAACTGTATGGGCATCATTGAATCATCATATGTGCTCTATCAAACTTATAGAAATGTTGAGCTGTATATTACATCCTCCAGTAAGTATCTTTTTGGAAGGGAGACAAGGAATATAGGAAGGTTGGCTAACCCTCCATCATCCCACTCACTCCCAAGCTCACCCCCATTATACAGAGGCTGGGAGCACTCTGAAATAGGAAACCTGGCCACCACATATAAATAAATACAATGGCCAATTGAGCTGATCAAATGACAAAAACAAATGCTGAATTTCTATCTCGCAAATGCATACTTAAATAGTTTGCACCGCATCAGAAGGATTACAGATGCAATGTTAAGATTTCTATCAATGTCTCTTGATGTTCCAAAAAGCAATCTCCACCTCAGGGCAGCCCACATTTACTCTGACATTTCTTCAGGTTAACCAATGGAGATGCATTAATCTTACATCATGCAACTCCATAGAAATTCAGTTTAGGTGGCAAATGTTTACCTGCAAACAAAACTGTGCACCCTCATGTTCTTTTGTGTGTGTGAAATAGTTAACAAAGCATGAATTGAGTGAAATTAACATTTAAGTTATGTCTTTATAAATGGGTTAGCTGGAATTCCCCTCATCTGCATGCACAGGAGACTGTAAATACACCTGTGACTGATGTGGCTGTTACCTCAGGCCCTGTAACTACTCTGTCAACTGGCTAACATTAACATTAGGGAACATTGCTTGGCGTTAGCTCCAGGTTGTGACCAGAACGTACCTAATAAATATGAAGTGAAGCTATTTTGATAAATGCTGGTATAAATAAAGATTGAATCTTACGTTTTTCTAGGACAGTTATTACTCACCTGTCTGACCTTCTGATAAATGACACCAAACTTGAAGTTGTTATTGATCTCATGTTCATCATATGCCACTATGAACTTGGATCCCTTAAAGACAATGAAACAAATGGCAAATGACGAAAAGACTTTACAAAATTATTCCGTCTTTCATTTCCACTGACTTCTGAGAGAAGTTGGGAGTTTGACCATGATCAGGACAGTCATGTCCTGGATAAAAACTCAACTTTACCTCATTAGAAAAATAAATCTGGAATTAAAAGTCCAGTGATGACCATGAATCCATTGTGAATTGTCAGAAAAGCCCATCTGGTTCAGGGAAGGAAACCTGCCATCTTTACCTGGTCTGGCCTCCATGTGAATCCAGACCCACAGCAATGTGGTTGACTCATAACTGCCCTCTAGGCAATTAGGGATGGGCAATAACTAGCCGACGCTGCTACGTCCCATGAATGAATGAGAAAAAAGGATAGACTTGGTTTGCAATGGTTAGAAAACATATTCAGTGAGTAGGGGAAAGTTGCTGGTGGGAAAGCTATGGGTTGATGCATCTCATTGAGGTTTTACTCCTGGGAATGTTTTGAATCTAACACAGATTGAAGGAATGAAAAACTCCTCTTTCTCTCTGTGACCAGGAGATCCTGTTTGGTGGGACTCTGGGTTGTCATAATGATCCCTAGCTGGTGCAAGCACCGAGCACAAATCGCTCTTGAACTCAAGGTTTCTGAGCACAAATTGCCAATCGCACTTGGAGAGGACACTGTGGCGCCATCATTGATATGGTACGGATTAAAGGACATTGACGGGGCAAATAGCTGGAACTTAATTACTGTGTCTGATGTCTCCAGCCTATTTGAGTTGACAGAAAACCAAACAACAAATCCTGATGTTTTGTTACTTCCACAGCTGCCAAAATTATTTTAACAATTAGCTGACAGGATCTGTGAATTAGGTTGAATGCTTTCTTGAACAGTGATTAAATGTTTTTAAATATGTTTGACAGAAATATCTGGTCAGTTATTTTTGATATTTTTGACATATTTTTGATAACTTTTTCATTACACATTCCTGTATCCACAATTCAACTGCAAACAAGTACAGGGAAATGGGGTTAGTATGGATGGACATTTTGGTCGACATGGACCAGTTTGGGCCAAAGGGCCTGTCTCTGTGCTGAAGGACTCTATGACTTTATAGCAGCTTTGGTAAACAGGCAATTACATCACATCCTCAGGTAGGCACACTGCAGTAGCACCATTGGTTGGATGGTGTAATTTCATCATGTAGAAAAGTATATTGACTGCTTCACCGACAAGTTCACAGAAGAATTTATAATGAAATTATGACAGTAAATATAGACTACAACTGAATTACGTTTGCACATCCTAATCCAATTATCTTCCACCCTTTTGTCAAACTGAAGACTGCACTTGACTCTTCCTGTGCAACACCATTGCCAATACCAATGCATTACATTGTGATTGTTTTCTGCTGCTCCCACTGAAGAAGAAAACTCAGAAGACAGTTTGGGCGTCCAGGAATAGCATAATGTTACTGAAAACTTACCTTAGGATAAAGTACGGGGGAGAATTTCACACAGGTCAGGTCATCACAGAGAAGCTGAGAAAGAGAGAGGCAATGGTCCTTTAGAACAATTAAATGTTGCTTTTCAGTGTAAATGCAGTTATAATTTCTGCAAATTTACTTCTCACCATAAAGACCAAAAGAATTGTAGATGCTGCAAATCAGAAACAAAAACAGAAATTGCTGGAAAAAGATCAGCAGGTCTGGCAGCATCTGTGGAGAGAAATCAGAGTTAATGTTCCAGGTCAAGTGACCCTTCTTCAGAAACTTTCCTCAGTTCTAAGGAAGGATCACTGAACCTGAAACTTTAACTCTGGTTTCTCTCCACAGATGCTGCCAGATCTGCTGAGCTTTTCCAGCAATTTCTGTTTTTGTTACTTTTCGCCATGTTAAAGTTAAACATCACACAACACCAGGTTATAGTCCAACAGGTTTAATTGGAAGCACTAGCTTTTGGAGCAGCGCTCCTTCATCAGGTGGCTGTGCTCCGAAAGCTAGTGCTTCCAATTAAATCTGGTGAACTATAACCTGGTGTTGTGTGATTTTTAACTTTGTACACTCCAGTCCAACACCGGCATCTCCAAATCAAGTTCACCATGTCAGATTATTTTTCTTCCAGGGCCGAAGTTATCAAATTCAACAACAAGTAATAGAGACTTTGTACCTGCTTGTGATGCATGTAAGCGTGCAAGGGCTGTTAAATGAAGAATTCCTATAACTTTGTCAGAATTTTTAAAAGTTATCTTGATTTGTAAGACACGGCAACAAGAACTATATTAATTACTTAATCAACTGTCATTTGCACTACATCTTTTCACAGTCCCCAGTGAAGGTGAGAAGATGTCTGTTCTTGGGCTACACATTATCTGAGCTGACACCAATTGTTAAAGTTAACCTGAGAATATAACTTTTAAAAGAAGTTTTGTGATTTACATATGAAAGAAGTAAAATTAACATGGTCGTTCTAACAGACTTAACAACCAATCAAGTATTTTTCAAAGTATGATTTCAGTTACATCACACTGTAAACTTTTGCTAAGTTCTGTGTCTGACAATTACCTGATGAAGGAGCAGCGCTCTGAAAGCTAGTGCTTCCAATTAAACCTGTTGGACTGTAACTTGGTGTTGTGTGCTTTTTAGCTTTGTACACCCCAGTCCAACACCAGCATCTCCAAATCTTGGGCTACAAGTGTTGCTGCTCAGAATAGAAGCTGCTGTCTGCTGAGCAGCTTTACTCCTTATTCTCTCCCGCTGCAGGTCTGGAGATCTGTGACCTCTGCACTGATTCCACAAGATGGATTTGGAATAGTTTAGAACACACAGCGGACCATGAAATCTTGTCCAGTTTTGCTGTGGAACAATGCATTGTTGCTCCAATCCATTCAACAACAACTCTGACCAACTCAAGGATGGTACAGTATTATGTGGGCATGATATACTGTTTGATGACAGAGTTGATAACTCCAAGGAGGAGAAAGTGAGGTCTGCAGATGCTGGAGATCAGAGCTGAAAATGTGTTGCTGGAAAAGCGCAGCAGGTCAGGCAGCATCCAGGGAACAGGAGAATCGACGTTTCGGGCATAAGCCCTTCTTCAGGAATAAGCCCTTCTTCCTGAAGAAGGGCTTATGCCCGAAACATCGATTCTCCTGTTCCCTGGATGCTGCCTGACCTGCTGCGCTTTTCCAGCAACACATTTTCAGCTTTGATAACTCTAAGGCCTGGCACAGAAGACTATAGCCACAGTTTTGGATGAATTATTTTAAAATGGATGTATTTAAGCAAATTATTTAAACTATGGTGTGACTTCACTATTCATCTTCTTTGGAGATGTATTTACTTCTGTGAATCTCGTTCATTTGTTTTCAGAATTTCCTACCTCTAAGTGTTTGTTATACGTCATTATGAGTTTATTTATTTATTGTCACATACATCTGGAAAGATACAGAATTCTGTCACTAGTTAGACCATCACAGTTGGAATACTGCAAACAGTCTTGGGTGCCCTTACCGAAGGAAAGATATACAGGCATTGGAGGCAGCTCAGAGGAGGTTCACCAGTTTAATTCTGAGCATGGAGATATTATGAGGAGAAGCTGAGTAGGTTGGGTGTTACTCATTGGAGTTCAGAAGAATCAGAGATGACCTTATTGAAACAGATAAAGTACTTGGGGACTTAACAATGCAGTTGCTAAGACACCATTTCCCCTTGTGAAATAGTCGAGAACCAGAAGACATAATCTTAGAGGAAGCGATCACCCACTTACAGAGACGAGGAGTAATTTCTTCTCTCATGGACCTGTGAATCTGTAGAATTCACAGAGAGCTGTTGAGGCTGGGTCATCAAGTATATTTAAGGCTGACATAGACAGATTTTTAAACAGTATGGGAATCAAAGGTTATGGTTAAAAGGCTGTGGATGGCACAGCAGACCTGATCAGCTGAATGAGTCAAGAGTAGAGTGGTGCTGGAAAAGCACAGCAGGTCAGGCAGCATCCGAGAAGCAGGAAAATCAACATTTCGGGCAAAAGCCCTTCATCAGGAATTCCTGAAATGTCAATTTTCCTGCTTCTCGGATGCTGCCTGACCTGCTGTGCTTTTCCAGCACCACTCTAATCTTGACTCTAATCCGCAGCATCTGCAGTACCCACTTACGGCTGAATGGTCTAGCTTTGTTTCTATGTCTTATGGTGTAAGCATCTACAGATTTAAATGTGGTACATTTGGCATTTTTCGTCCAAATATTTCTACCAGTTTCCATTCAGGATGAAAATGATTGGCAAAAGAGCCAGAGTGAGAGATGATTTAACTCAGTGAGTTGCTGTGATAGAAGATGCTGAAAGAGCGATGAACATGATTTTAACAATAACTTTCAAAAAGCAATGGGGATCGATAGATCTTAAAAGGAAAAAATAAATGCAGGTCACAAGTTACTAGCAGAGAATTGAGACTAACTGGATGGGTCTGTCAAAGAGCCAAGAGAGAGGCAATGGCTGGAGAGGCTGTGCTTTAAGTTTTAATATATGTTTGTAGAATTATGTTAAAATAAAAGCAGACAACCTGCTCAGAAAGCAGACTCTGGCCATAAATCAATAGTGTGCTAATCCTCATGTGATAAGTTGTGAGGGTTTTGTGGCTGTCCCATTCTAGAGCTCGTTCTGTTTCACTAATTGAACAAAACTACAGAGAGTTGTCCAACAGATTTCCAGCAGAACTATGCAGAATTAATTTTGGCCTCTTCAGCTGTGACCATTCTAATACCACACAGAGATCTGCTGATCTAATAAAGAAACTGTATTACGTAGGCTCACATCACACTTATACCTGTGAGACATGCTACTTCACAAAACCAGCTGTCAATGTTCACATTATCAAGATATCCTTGTATTCTTTTCTTTCTCTGTAGCTTTCAATTAAGTTGCACTTCTGAAGCACGGCACAACGTCTGTGATTAACATGTATCCAAAACGACCGCAAAGATTAATGTTAGTGGCAGAAGTTAATTCCAATTAATTGACAGCCCAAAAATAAAGTAAAGCTTCTTAAAAGGGATGGGTTGCAAAGAAAGATTACAGAAGCTTAAGAGATTTATTCAGAAAATGCAGAAGCTTAACGTATTTATTCAGGAAACATTGCAGCTAAGGGAAGCACATTTAAAATATATTAAAGAGAGCTCTCTTGTAGCATCAGGTAATTTACTTTGCAAATAAATTGCCTTTCCTGAGCCCTGTTATCATGTTCAGTATTGAATGCCCGGCTTGCTCTTTGAGATGAGGTGGGCAAATAACACGCTATGGTGTGTAAACTTTGTTTTGCCAAACCCTTGGAAATAAATACAAACCGATAATAGATATCAATGGAGCAATGTATTAGACTGAGAAATGTCTAAGTGGCTATAAGTAAACATTAGAGTAAAGAACAGAATGATTTGTTGCAATGAGTCAGCTTACCTTTGCTATCAGTGGAATACTGGGAATTCGGGATACTCCATCGAGAGGGAGTCGCTCGTGGATTGTTTTCGATTTGGACCTATCAAAACAAATGTCAAAATGAAAGTTGCATGCATTTGAAATTGAAACATGCAACTTCTTCAGTGTCTGCAGACACGATAGCCCGTTATGGGTTGAATGGTTTAAAATCAAATAACCTGTGACTATCAGATCTGGTTTCCATCTGATACAGATATCAAACGTGCACAGGCTTTGGGATGATTACCGATGGACTGCAAACCAGTTGCATAACATTTGTGAGATGCCCAGATCCTTCCAGGATCAGGGATTCGTCATTGCTCAGAAAACCCTGCTTCTGCCACTTCAACTTTTTAAAGCTAAGTCCTGGCATTCAGACGGGTAATTGGCCGCCACAGGGCATGTTTAGAAGCACACAGGGTTTCACATCTCATAACATCACTTGCCTCAGTAATATGACTGCTTATTATAAGCGGTGGCATGGTAGCTCAGGGGTTAGTACTGCTGCCTCACAGCACCTGGGTTTGATTCCAGCCCCGGGTGACTGTCTGTGTTGAGTTTGCACATTCTCCCTGTGTCTGTGGGGGTTTGCTCCGGTCTCCTCCCACAATCCAAAGATGTGCAGGTTAGGTGAATTGGTCATGCTAAATTGCCCATAGTGTTCAGGGATGTGTAGATTAGGTGCATTATTCAGGGGTAAATAGAGGAAAATAGGGTCTGGGTGGGTTACCCTTCGTAGGGTTGGTGTGAACTTGTTGGGCCAAAGGGCCTGTTTCCACACTGTAGGGAGTTTTTAAAAAACAAAGGTAACTACTAATTTGGGTTAAAGAAACCAGTTCTGCAATAGTTTTGTATGTCAAATTTCAACCATATGAATTCATGGTTTTAAATGGAGAGGCCACAAAAATGCAACTGTGCGTTCATACCGAACTTAGAGAAAGAATTGCATTTATGTAGTGATTTTCATACCAAAGTGCATTAGAGCTAATGAAGTGCTTCTAAAGAGCTGTCACTGTTGTCATGAAAGACACATGGCAACCAATTTGCACACAGCAAGCTCCCACAAACAACAGGATGACCATTTTGTTTGTGATGTTTATTCAGCGATTTGGGGAGGGGGGGGGATGTTAGTCGAGATACCAGTTACAATTCCCTTGTCTCCGTTGAAATAATCAAATGCCTGCGTCAGACGGCTGACAGAGCCTCCATTAAATATCTCTTCCTTTCAATAATGCAGCATTACCTCAGTACTGCACTGGGGCATCAGCACTCAGCTTTCCTGGAATGGGGTTTGAGCTCATAACCCCCTGGCTCATAGCTGCTATTACGTGTGTCAGCCTTGGCTCACTTGCAAAAGGCTGACACACTTCGTAGCATTACCCCATGTACAGGCAGAATAATACAGTAGAAACTGTTGGCTTACTGTGAGAAAATGCTTTAGAGATCTGCTAGTGGATTTAAGGGAAATGTCATAGTGGCCTTGTAGCATTTGTGTATCGCACAGCAGAGCTTGCCTCTGTTACCTGAGTATGATCCTCAGATATTCTTGCCCATCAGTATCTTCATACTTGACTGAAATGACCAGGTTTCCCAGAACACCGCATGAGGTATAAAAATTCAAATGCTCCTAAAAGAATGAAAAGTGTTATTCTTATCTTGCCAAAGAGTTTGTTTGAATTAAAGAGGTCGCCTCCGCAGATAGGTATTACATCAAAGGATGTACTTTTCATTCTTTCTAACCTCAAGATAAATATCTCTTGACTGACAACCAAAGATGGTTTGTTGTGGAAAAGCAGGGCTTTTCCGATAATCTCTTGGCAACTTGAGGTCACACAATTGCATATTAGGTTTGTGCAACTGTCTTTGTGCGTGCCTGCATATCTTTAATTGAGCTGATTTAACTTTTGTTAATTTAACTTTATACACATGGTGTATAAAGACACTCACCTCACATACCTCCCTTGGTTGTTTTTTTATAGCATGTTATTGAACAGACAAGATTTGGGGATCTCCCTTGGCATTGCTCAGAGCTGAGAAGGAAATGGCTTCCAACACTGGCTTGAAGTACAGGAGTCACGCGATTGAGTTTACACTTGCACAAATGTTAGAGTGTAGCTGTGTCACTTGGCTGTTTCGATCTGGAGTGCACTGTCCAGAAGGGCTTTGGAAGCCCTTTTAATTGTACTTTCAAGTGCAATTAGTGTTCAACAGACCGACATGTGTTAGGCAGCAAAAGACTTGGAGATTTATAAAGGATGTTATTCTAAATCTACAGCTTCAGCATAAACACTAGTTTCACATTTCCCTGCTGGAACCTTCCCCTGTCTAGAAACAATTCCCCACTGGGGCAGCACCACCTTAGACAGCAGTCCAGGCCTCATTTCCCATCTCACCAGAAAGACGGCTCTTCCAATACTAATACTGCCTTGGTGCTGCACTAGCGTTCCAGACTAGCTTCTTCTTTGCTCAACTCTCTGATGTGAGACATAAACACGCAAACTTCCTAATCAGGGAACCAGCGTGCTACTAACTAAACCACAGCACAGAAGGAATTAACCATGGAATTTCATCGTAAATTAATTTCTGCCTGAGGACAACAATCTGTTCTCATTACTCATTTCTTTTCCATTTATTAATTAACCCAGGATGTGGCAAGACCAGTATTTATAGCCCATGGAAATTTTTTTTATTCACTCGTAGGACACAGGTGTTGCTGGCTGGCCCAGCATTTATTGCCCCTCCCAATTGCCCTTGAGAAGCTGGTAGTGAGCTGCCTTCTTGAACCACTGTGGTCCATGTGCAGTAGGTAGACCCACGGTGCCATTAGAGAGGGAAGTCAAGGATGTTGACCTAGTAACAGTCAAGAAACCATGTGTTATTTCCTCATTAGACTGGGCAGTGGCTTGCAGGGGAACTTGCAGGTGGTGGCATTCCCATGTATCTGTTTCTTTTTCCCTTGTAGATGGAAGTGGTCAAGGTGCTGTCTGAGGATCTTTGGTGAATTTCTGCAGTGCATCTTGGAGATTGTACACTGCTGCTGCTACTGAGCATCAATGGTGGAGGAAATGGATGCATGTGTATCTAGTGCCAATCAATTGGGCTGCTTTCATGTGGATGGTGTCAAGCTTCTTGAGCGTTGTTGGAGCTGCACCCATCCAGATAAGGGGGGAGTATTCCATCACACTCCTGACTTGTGCCTTGGAGATGGGGGACAGGCTTTGGGGGAGTCAGGAGGTGTGTTATACACTGCAGTATTCCTAGCCTCTGACCTGCTCTGGAAGCCACTGTGTTTATGTAGTGAGTCCAGTTGAGTTTCTTGTCAGTGGTAACCCCAGAAAGTTGATAGTGGGAAATTCAGTGATGGATGTCAAGGGATAGTGGTTAGATTGTCTCTTATTAGAGATGGTCATTGGCTGACATTTGTGTGGGGCGAATGCGACTTGCTATTTTGTCAGTTCAGGCCTGGATACTATCTAGACCTTATTGCATTTGGACATGTACTGCCCCAGTATTTAAGCAGTCATGAATGGTGCTGAACATTGTGCAATCATTGGCAAACGTCCCTACTTCTGACCTTATGATGGAGGGAAGGTCATTGATGAAGGTAGTTGAGTAGGACACTCCCCTGAGAAGCAATGAACATTCTTCCTGTACCATTGCAGCACATGTGGTGTTGTTATTACTGGTAAAGTTCCAATGTTGGCAGAATCTTGTATAGCTTTAAGTTTGATTCATATTTCTATTGTGCGTGTGTTAAGGAAGGAAGGATTTAACTTCATTGTTAAGGTCTGTGGGCAGTCAGGGGTGTCTGGAAAGGTACTTAGATGCATTTAAACAAATTTTTGAAGAACCCTTGAAGTGACCAGTTCAGTGCTTTAGAAAGCTCAGGGTAGAAGAGAGAGAAAAAAAATTGTCCAGTGGCACAGGGAGACAGATATAGAAACAGTTTACTTTGGAAAGAAAGAAGCATCCAGAGGGTCAGTGAGTGTTATCTTTCAGATAACAGCAGGTCAGTCAGTGAGGAAGAGTCTATAAGAGGCAGCAGTACAGGTTAACAGTAACCACAATAGGAAGATTGGAGAAAAAAAAAAGTTTAACATCAGTAAATGAATGCTCAGAAATGAAAGGCTGTGGACGAGATATTCAAGGAATCCATGTTAAGATGCAAGTGAACTATGTTTGCAATTTGCTCAAGTGTCTCATGAAGAGACATTAACAAAAGAAGATGTCATTGTGTGAATGCAGAGGTTCTCCAGGAATGCTCCAATCCCTGCTCACTGAACAGGGAACTTGAAAGTGGAAACTAAGTGCCCATTTACTGCGGTTTGACTATCTGTGAGGTTGTGGTTGTGGATAAATGAGTTAAAACTTTATTGCTGATGTTTGTAGTCAGTAAGCAATTTAGGTAATTCTTATATGTTATAAAATAGTTTGTTAATTTTTCCTTCTTGTGTGTAGTATACTTCCTTGTTATTTTGTCAAAGGTACTTTAGAAGCCCCTTGAGAATATATTCAATGACTGATCACCATGGTGACCAATTTACAAAAAATAAAACTTGTGGTCTATTAAAGGCAGAGTTCACTCTGGAATCAGAGGTGTCCCACATTACCATCATATGGGGTAATAACAAAATTAATTTATAATGGATTAAAAGTTCATTCATTAAAGAAAAGTTGAAGACAAACATATTAAGTCAGGATAACTGGCCAAATAAGAGACAGGATCAGGTGAATTATTCAACACAGTGAGCTCTGATGCTCTGGAATGTAATGCCAACAGGCTGGAAGAAGTAGATTCAAAAGGGGAAAATTGCATGGTGAAAGGGGAAGTAGACAGTACAGTGTACGGGTTTAATGTCACCATAGTCTCACAGGGCTCTTATTAGAGAGAGCGATGACAGGTGAGGGGAGAGGTTGAGAAGGAGAGTAACTTCAGCTGTTGTCAGAACTTAACCCACACGACTGGCATCACCCTGCTGTCCAGCCAACTGAGCTAACTGACCTCCCAATCACAAAGTAAGTACTAACAGGTTGAGATATGAACATGATATGATTGACTAATATAATCACTAATCATGTATTAGTTTGAATATGATTGGATGATACTGTCTTATGCATTAGTTTGGATATGATGGATAATATAGTCCTGTGTATTTATTTGGAATGTAAAATAAGCAAACATGGTTAGATAAAGATATGGGTGAGTAAAAGTGCAACCTTTTGAGTGGAGTTATTATTTGCAGGATTGGTCGATTGGAAGCCTGTTATCCGATTGAATGGCATAATCGATTGATTTTTTTTTGAGCTGATTGCCATTTTCGAATATGTACATCCCCCATATGTGAATGAATAATAATAGATGACAATATTGTCTGGTTTCTCTTTCGTTATGTAAATGCTCCCCTTCAGGTGCTTATTCAATTGCCTTTTAAAAGCCACTTTTGAGCTTGAGTGGGGACAGCCAGTGTGTCTGGAGTGGGGGGAGAGCAGGGACAGACAGTGTGT
>NC_057737.1:13402805-13405024 GCF_004010195.1 Chiloscyllium plagiosum | reverse complement strand
GGGGGGAGTGGGGATGGACAGTTTGTCTGGAGTGGGGGGGAGTGGGGATGGACAGTGTGTCTGGAGTAGGGGTGAGTGGGGATGCCTAGTGTGTCTGCAGTGACGGGGAGTGGGGAGGGACAGTGTGTCTGGAGTGGGGGGGAGTGGGGACGGACAGTGTGTGTGGTGTGAGACAGAGCCTGAACGGACAGTGTGGAAGATTGTTGCATTGGGGATCGATGTGGGTGGTCAGCAGTTAGTAAGCCCAGTCAGACCACATGGGGGAAGCCTCCTGCATTCAACTACTGCAAGCCCGTTATAAAAAGATTGCAATGTTTAGCACTGTAACTGTATTTCTTGTTTTTCTAATGTATACAATGAATAACTGTAAGGTAATGTAACTTTTTTATTTCTCCATTTTGTATCCAAGATTTGTACTTTGTACCTAAGATGGCACTGTGTGGGGTGACTTTGTAAATGTTTCAGTGTACTCCTGTATTTAAATACAGGTGACAATAAACCCAATTCTAAATTCTACCTCTTCCACCCTGTGGGCAGCATTGAACCAAGGGAACCTGTGTTTCATCTGTTCAAAGTGGGAATAAAGGGTTGAACAACCCTATCACAACTCTATGGGAATACGGCAGGGAATGAAACTACTTAGTGCTTTCCAAGTGCTATCACAGGTCTGCTGGGCTGAATGGCCTCCTGTACACCATATGAGTTTATGATTTTTTACATCAAGTGGCTGGTATCCTTCAACTCACTCTGATGGACTCTGAACAAATATCTGGAGGGCAAGATTTTGTGCTCAGGAAGTTTCACAAGGAAAGGCTATAATTATATAGTGTCAGCTTGAGTCCAATGCCAAAAATATAGTTCAGAATAGAAACGGTGTGTTAACAGATGAACAATTGTGTAGCTTTAGGGCAAACTATACTGAGCATTTGGCAACTGTTTTGCCGGATTTGGAAGAACTGTACCTGTCTCGGAGATGATTGCTGTTGGTGCAATGTGCCAAATGTGAAAAATTTCCATCCCTCATGTTGATGAGGAGAAAACAAACGTTTTGAATTAAACAAGATACAGCGATGTTATTTGTGCACATTCCATTTCTAAATAATTTCTTGCTAAATAATTTCTTTAATACCCATTCCAAGTAATTGGATGTTGACTTCTGCTCCTAAATCTGGGAATTTGGTGGTGGAATAGGACACTCAAGCAGAGCTGCTCCGCTCCACCTGTTTCCACCTTTTTCCTTTTTTTAACCTCTCCCCTCCCTTCTCTCAGCCTTGGACATCTGCCCCCTGGCTTCTGATTTCTGGCCTCTGAAACAGGGACTTTGACAACGACCAGGAGCCTGAAGCAGGGCCTGTGACAATGACCAGAGGCCTGAAGCAGGGACTGTGACAATGACCAGGAGCCAGAAGCAGGGACTGTGACAATGACCAGGGGCCTGAAGCAGGGACTCTGCTAATGACAAGTGGCCCAAAGTGGAGCAAGGCAATATCCAGTGGTCAGACCACATGGAGGCTCCCTGCGCTGATCTGCTGTGGTGAGTCCTTAGACAGAGACTGAGATGCTGGTCTTTTTGACACTGCTTCTTGTTTTTCTGACCTATGGTCATAATGTGCATAAATTATTTTCTTCATTTCTCTATTCTGTCACTAAGGATTACCTTTTTTACCTAAGATGGCACTATACGTGGTGACGTATAAACTTTTAACTGTACTCATTTGAGTACATGTGACCATAAAATTAGAACATAGAACAGTACAGCACAGAATAGGCCCTTCAGCCCACAATGTTGTGCCAACCATTGTTCCTCGTGTAAGGTAAACCTAATGTATGAACCCTCAAATGTCTGTGACCATATGCATGTCCAGCAGTCTCTTAAATAACCCCAATGACCTCGCTTCCACAACTGCTGTTGGCAACACATTCCATGCTCTCACAACTTTCTGCATAAAGACATCCCCTCTATATTCTCCGCCATAGCTTAAAACTATGACCCCTTATGTTAACAATTTCTGCCCTGTGAAAAAGTCTCTGGCTATCAACTCTATCTATGCCTCTCATTATCTTGTACACCTCAATTAGGTCCCCTCTCTTCCTTCTTTTTTCCAATGAAAAAAGTCCGAGCTCAATCAACCTGTCTTCATAAGATAAGCCCTCCATCCCAGGCAGCATCTTAATAAACCTCCTCTGAACCCTCTCCAAAGCATCCACATCTTTCCTAT
>NC_057737.1:13338056-13402121 GCF_004010195.1 Chiloscyllium plagiosum | reverse complement strand
TTTCTTGAAGAGAGGAATTACATTTGCCTCCCTCCAGTCCTCAGGTATGACTCCGGTGGAGAGTGAGGATGCAAAGATCTTCGCAAGCGGCGAAGCAATCACATTTCTCGCTTCCCAAAGCAGCCGAGGACAAATCTGGTCTGGCCCTGGTGATTTGTCAATCTTAAATGTTTGTCAAAATTTTCAGCACATCAGCTTCCTCAATCTCTATCCATTCCAGCATGCACACCTGCTCCTCAATGGTTTCATTCACTACAAGGTCCTTTTCTTTAGTAAAGACAGAAGCAAAAAATTCGCTTAGGGCTTCCCCTATCTCCTCAGACTCTATATTCATTAATTAATTCAATTAAATTCAATTTGTTTGTATATCTACATGACTTAGGAACAGAACTGGGCCATTCACCCCTTCAGGCCGAACATAAACCTCTTAGTCATTCCCAATCCTGTGCTCGGTCCTGACCAGCTGCTGGTTCAGGCGTGGAGTGCCACACAAAAGAGGTTTCCCTGTAGGTGGGAACATCTCAACACACTAGCAAATCAAAACTTGGTAGCAATATTAACATTTAAGGCAATTGCTCTCAAAATTATTTCAAGAACTCAATAAAACATGATTGGAACAGCTTGTTTCTCGATTGATAATTTCATTCTGTACAGTGGGTCAACTGCATGGCATGCCAATCACTTCCTGGGCCACTGACCTTATTGAGAAAGTGCTTCCTGTAAGCTCTGGCAGTACTGTTGCATTCCAGCTTGTACCCAAAGGTGCTGGGACTCAGGCTCTCTACCACATCCTCCTCGCAGAAACTACTTTCGGATGATGTTGGGGTATTAATGGTATCCATTCCTTCAATCCAGTACCCACCAAACTGAGGGAGGATAATGGACTGATATGGCCCCGCTTTCTCGATGACCTGGATAACACAGTTCATTCCATTCGTTAATCCTCCGGTAAATATCTGCACCTTGTCCAGAAGCCCACAGGGCATTTAGCATTTTAATTCTCCTCTGAAGAATTTTACTCAAGGATATTTCGGGGAGATATTTGGTGATGATTACTGCCTGGTGGTCATTAATCTGATTAAGTGGACCCAATATCCATTGTGAAACCAGACTGATTTTATGAAAATAATCATGTGGTCTTTCATCCTCCCCACTATTTCACCAACCTGATGTAGCATGATGAATTTTTTTTTGATAGGGACACAGAAAAATACACCTCAGGCTTTCATTGCACAGGGCAATTTTTCTAGACAGACTGCAAAAGAGGGAGGTGTCCCAGCCCAGAAAGGAAACTTTTCTGTTTCACCCGAGGGAGAATCACTGGGGCTCTGGTGAACTTTGATCATTCAAGTGGATCCTATTCTGATCTTGTAAAATGCGCCCTGCAACACCCAATGAGGAAAATCTGGTCGGAAGTTGGGTTTTAGTTGGCCACTTTGCGACAAACACCAAAACTGGTGATCTGCTCAAAACCCAAAGATGCCAATCCTAAAGGTGAAAAACGGAATTAGTGATGTAAGAGGCTGAATAAGACTCAAACCCCAGTCAATGGATAATATTCCATTTGAAACTTTTGAGTGAGCTGAAGGCAAGGAGCAGAAGGAGACCATTTAGCCCATTGAGTCTGTGCCACCATTCAATGAGGTCATAGCTCATCGGATCAATCTCAACTTCACTTTCCCGCCTTATCCCCTTTAAACATTGATTCCTCACTGTTTAAGGGAGGGGATGAAATGCTAAAATCAATCAATGCCAAGATCTAGATCTGATGAAATACCTATGAATTAGACAGGTACAAATGTTGTGGTTCTGTTCGCTGAGCAGTAGCCACACACGCAGATGACAAGCAACATGAGTTCGACTGGGACAACACTACTATTATAGGACAAGCCAAACAGAGAACAGCCAGGGAATTCCTAGAAGCATGGCACTCATCCACAGATTCTATCAACAAACACATCGACTTGGACCCAATATACCGGCCACTACAGCAGACAGCTGGAACTGACAACCGGAAGCGGCAGAGACAAACCACTATAAATGCCGGAGGAAAGATCACAGAAGCACTTCACAGGAGGCTCCCAAGCACTGAGGATGTCACCTAGACAGGGGACGAAACGTCTGCAACACAAATTCCCAGCTCGGCGAACAGAACCACAACAAGAAGCACCCGAGCTACAAATCTTCTCACAAACTTTGAATAGGTACAAATACTTCAGGAGTACTCTCATTTTCTAACAGCAAGACTCTCTGAATAAATTCTTTGAGTATTTAAGATAGACTTACCTCATCAATACTGGGATAGGGGATGTAATCATCCTGGAAAACAAAACAAGCACATATATGAACCTGTGTAAATTGATGGCAAAAATATCTATTTAAAATCTCTGACACTGACAGTGTCCTTTTCCTGTCAACCTGCAGAAAGGATGTTGGCATTCATTGTTGACTGGGTATGTAAAACAAAAAGTGTAGCACTGGAAAAGCACAGCAGGTCAGGCAGCATCCAGGAGCAGGAGAATCGACGTTTCAGGCAGAAACCCTTCATTCCCGAAACGTCAATTCTCCTGCTCCTTGGATGCTGCCTGGCCTGCTGTGCTTTTCCAGCACCACACTCTTCAACTCTGACCTCCAGCATCTACAGTCCTCACTTCCTCCTCGCTATTTAAAACCCCTTGTGTCTTAATTCTGTGCAAGTCTTGCAACTAACCCAGGTGTTAAAACAGAAAGTTAGAGATTATCAACATAACCTAAACCTGACAAGGAAATGAGATGATTTAAAGGAGTGGGAGGATGTCTGTGTGTAGCAGCAATACCAACATTGGCCAACTCGTCTATTCTTGCATTTCAGATGCTATAGAATGGATGTCCTTTTTTATATAAAACAACTTGTCACAACTGATCAATGCTAAATGGGTAACAAAATTTACTGTTTTTCTGACCGTCAGGTAACTGCTCCCTTAGTGCAGCTACAAAACAACTTCCAAGTTGGAGCATGTTGGAGCAGAAGGTGGCAATTAGCAAATCAAACCTATTTTGTCATTGATGGAGATTAAGCACTTAACGCCACACATCTGCCTTTGCCTCATATTCATTAAGACCTGTGATTATCCAAAATGTATCAACCTCAAATTTAAGAAAACTAATTTGAGTAATTGCAGAATTGTCATTTGCAGAAGGGAGTTCCAAATTTTGTGTTGAGAATTACTTCCTAACTTCACTCCTGGAAGGTTTGGCACTAATGTTTAGACCATTCCTCTAGTCAGTGAACAATAATAATTTCAATCTAAAATGGCCCAGCAAGCCACTGAGTTCAAGGGCGATTAGGGACAGGAAGTAAACACTACCCTTGCCAGTGATGTTTCTGACCCTTGAAATAACTTTTTAAAAAATTAATTCCCTTTATTATCTTGAACTTTTCAACTAAATCATCTTTTACCTTCCTGGGATTACAACCCCATTTTGATTGCACTTTAAGGTCAGGTATCACTTTGGTAAACAGAAACCACACTCCCTCCCAATCCTTCCTAAGATGTGGTACATCAGAGGCGTTCATAATGTGTGCTCCCCAGTTTGTACCACATCATTCAAACAAAGTTAGCAGGAAACACAAGCCCCTGATATTGCTGCACCACAGCACTGATAGGCTGGACTGGCTACTTTCCTCTCTCACTCAGCAGGAAGTCCCACATCGGACAGCTGTCAGTCAATCTAATTTACGCTTGTGAAGACAGTGATACTTGCTATTACGTTGCACTCTAACAGATAGCCCCTTATTGTCCCCATCTCCCTTCCCCTCGCGGACTCCGTCCCATCTTCTCTCCAACCCTCATTCCCACAGCTCTCACAGAGGAGTCATGACCATTTTCAGGCCTTAAAAATAGGTCACAGTGGGAAAAATATTTGGGACGCACATCCTATGCTGTTTGGTGTTTTTTTGGTACTAAGCTAGGGGGAAGCAGCAGTCTAATAGCATAATCGCTGGACCATTAATCCAAAAGACCCAGGCAATATTCTGGGGACTTGTGTTTGAATCCTGTCAGGGCAGATGGTGGAATTTGAATTCAGTAAAAAAGAATTCATTGTTGATTGCCAGTGGGAATAAAAACCATCTGGTTCACTAATGCCCTTTGAGGAGGGAAAATGTCATCCTTACCTGGTCTAGCCTACAAATGATTCTAGGTGCACAGCAATGTGGTTTATTTTTAACTGCCCTCTGGGTAATTAGAGATGGGCAATAAATGAGGGTCTCGACAGAGATGCCCTCATGAATGAAAAAAATTGTTCCAATTGCTGTGACTTACTTGGGCATCAATACTTTTGAAACATTATGTTCCCTATTAGAGATCCTGTCATAAGTTTGGGCAAATACTCGAGTGTTGTCCAAATGTTAGAGTGATCCAGAGCTTTGTTGAATGAGACATAGACAATATCTGGTGCCCTCGGCACAGAGCAGATGCCTGAGTTTCCTACATAGCTACAGTATCTAACAAAGGATTCCTGGAGTCAGACTGGTATCACAATATTTAATTAAAAGCTACAGTGAATAACAAACCTTCTGCCTGTTGCTCTTGTCCTTCTGCTCATCAAATTTTAGAGTCTGTTGGAATCAAAGGAATGTTAAGGCTTATTTGGAAGCTATAAAATAAGTTTACAAGGTCAACCAACAATATACATTCTATCCTGTATCTCAAAGCCACGAGAACTACTGCAGGGAAGAAACACAGTAAGCTAGATAGTAGTGTGGCTGTCCGATTCACAAATAACTCAGCAGAGGCAAATTTTCCGTCATTTTCAGAGTATCCCCCTTCAGTCACTGCTGGGGATTGGGAACATCAAGAGTGGTGTATATTGTAAGGTTGGTGTTGGTATCCTTGCAACAGTCAGCTGCTAACACCCTGTTTCATTGAGGAGGTGTAAGACGATGAGTGGGAAAAACAATTATGTTCATCAATGGCCATCCTATCCAACTTTGGGTACTGACTTCCTCAACTGCTGGCAATACTAACTTCTCCAAGAATGAAGGGAAACAAAAGGAGAGATTCTCAGGCCAAATCTGAGGGGCGCTCTCCCAATATCCCTCCTCGTTCCAGGAGCGCTCATTTGCCATGTCACAGTGCTCATATTCTGTTGACTCTTCACTCATTCACACTGCCCTCTGGCACTACCCTCCTCTCAGATATTGTATTAAAGCAGCTGTTGATGGGAAAAAGGATGTGGATTGAAGTCAAGTGCAATGCTTATTCTGGTAACATGAAAAATGTAAGTCACCCAATCTTATTTCAAATAGGCCTCACCTGGATCAGCATTGGGACAAACTGTGCTTAAAACTGTGATCTTAGGAAATTCGAGAAAAATCATTATGCTGGGGAGGTGGGAAATGTTTCTGTAATTTCTCCCGTTTTTGTTCTGGGGAATGTGTCGATCCTAGCAAGGCCACATGTAATGCCCACCCTGCTTTCTCCAGATAGGTAGTTAATAGACTTTCTCTTTGACTCATTGCAATCTTGTTCCAACAATGTGTTCCAACAATGATGTTAAGTTGGGAACTTCTCACATTGGTCCAATGGTAATGAAGGAATGGTAATTAATGACTGAACCAGGTTAGTATACAGCATCAAGGGAACCCTGAAGCAGATGATGTTCCCCTGACAATTGCAAACCTTTTCAAATTCATAGAAGCAGAAGATCCCACTGAATTAGTTATAGTTTGAGTTTGGAAGTACTGCTTAAGCTTATGAGCCTGTTATGTAGCACCTGTGATTGTGAAAAACTTAGGTGATGAATTATTATTGTAGCCAACATATTTTGCCACATTAAAATATATTGACTTAACTGCGATTGTTCCTAACTCTTTCACAGCCAGTACAGTGAATGCTGACAACATTTGCTCTTACACATGTCCTGCATCAGTACTCAAGATGGCATATTTCTCTTGGAATGAATTGAAAATGCATAGCTTCTAAACACTCAGTCAGACTCCCATTATAACATGCTCCTGACCCTAGCTATTTTGGAGATTACTACAAGAAATGCTCCATTAATTTACAAACCAAGCACATGGCATGATCCAGTCAGGTGATAAGTTGCGGCATTAAAGCAAAGATTGTTAATGGTGTGAAACTGAGTTGTGCGTGCAGTGCAGAATGGAGTCAAATATCATGGATAAAACCTGATCATTTAATACTCAGGACTCTTAACAGTTGAGCAATGATCTACAAGACAGGGTTGCTGCATTCAGTCAGTTTTGTAGAAACATCGATTTTGTTTAACAACTGATATAAGATGATTAATTACAATACAATGTGATGCTGAACTCAAGCCTTGGCACATGACCAGCGTTGTTCTTATCTAGTGCTTTTCAACGTGAAGAGAAAGCTTGATCTCCCCTCGGGGGCTTCTTATTGGATTTCAGTCTTTGTTATAACACAACGAAGTGACAAAGTCACACTACACTCCCTCTCGACCTTAGTATCACCTCACGTCGTCAGTGTTGAGCGATGATTTGATTGTGCAAGATGCTAATCAATTGCTGCCCTCTCTCCAGTTCCTTGCAGTGAGCAAAAGGCAGGAGATGGTCAGGCTGAGGTAGAGTGACCCTGTAAATTAATCTGCTGTCAGCAAACTCATTTAGGAGGTGGGCATGTAGAAAATCCAATGTATCGGGTGATGCTATGACTTCCCCTGCTCCTTAGTTTGGCCAAAGAGGAAATTCTGTCCAGAAAACTGTAGCTTAATACTCGATAGTGCAAATGTAAGGATGGATAAATAACTTGGAGGGCTGTTGATTGCTTCTGGGAATTAGGGAATATTTTAACCGAACATATCAAATGGAAGTCAATGAGAGGGGAGATTATATACAGTCTGTTAAAGGAGCATTAGATGATTAAAAAGCTTTTCTTTGCTTGCGTGACAAGATTTTGAAATTTATTTCACAAATAAATTCTTATAATATATCCATACATAATACGGTGAGTTGCTACTCTGGGTGTTACCAGCAATTCCAGTACAATTTGCACTCAAAACTGCACGTATTTTGAAAGTACTTTTTCCTTCTCAAGTTTCCATTCAAACTTATTTGCCCATCAAGGCTAACCTCGACCATAAACCAATGCCACTGGACAGCTTTTTAAATGTATGTTCTTTAGAAATACTTTAAATAATCCTCAGATATATTTAAGAGTGATAACTTGGTAAAGGCTGACTCACACAGCGAAAAAATACTTGTAAACATTCTTTTAAATAACGTCGATCCACCAACCTGATTTTTAATTCTTGAGAATTGCTTTTAGAAAGTACAACATTATTATTTAGAGTTATTAGTAATAGTTGCTGAGTAAATTTTAAAGAAATAATTCAAAATCTTTCAAAATGTATCAATTAGGAATGTTGTGCCTGAAGGTTTGAGCTTAATTTTTGTAGCCAACTCAAGTTCTATGAATGCATGCAATGGCAAAGACTCCTAATGGTGATTACTAGACAGAGATAGTGCTTAACATTCTATTTTCTTTCATACTAATATTGCAGAGGATTATACTGAAAACATTGTAGCAGGAATGTCAGGCCACAATATAGACAGAAATATGATCCAACATAGAGGTAATGTCTATATACCTATTCATTAATTAGATGTGAACATTGCTGGCTATACTAGCATTTGTTGCTCATCCATAATTATCCGGGAGAAGGTAATAGTGAACTAGGATTTACAAGGATGTTGCTGGGGTTGGAGGGGTTAAGCTATAGGGAGAAGCTGAATAGGCTGGGGCTGTTTTCCCTGGAGAATTGGAGGCTGAGGGTTGTCCTTTAGGAAGTTAGTAAGATCATGAGGGGCGTGGAGATGGTGAACAGCTAAGGTCTTTTCCCCAGAGTAGGGGAGTCCAAAATTAGAGGGCTTGCATTTAAGATGAGAAGTGAATGATTTAAAAGAGACCTAAGAGGCAGCTTTTTCACACAGAGGGTGGTGTGTGTATGGAATGAGCTGCCAGAGAGATTGGTGGAGCCTGGTACAAGTACAACATTTAAAAGGCACCTGGGCGGGTTTATGAATAGGAAGGGTTTAGAGGGGTTTAGGGCAAATACTGGCAAATAGAACCAGATTAATTTTGGATATCTGGTTGGCATGGTGAAGGAATGGGGATCCATTTCTACATTAGGATGGAGTGTTGTTTGAAGGGGAATTGAAGTGGTGGCACTCCCCTTGTACTTGCTTCCTTTGTCCTTCTGGGTGGTAGCAATTCTGGGTTTGGAAGATGCTGCCAATGGAGCCTTGATGTGTTGCTGCAGTGATCTTGTGGATGGTACACACTGCTGCTACTCTGCGTCGTTGGTAAAGGGAGTAAATATTGAAGATGGTGGGTGGGGTGCCAATCAATCAAGCTGCTTTGTCCTGAATGGAATCAGCTCTCTTGAGTGTTGTTGGAGCTGCACTCATCTGGGAAAGTGAAGAGTATCTCATCAACATTTGAGAGAAGTTTCTCCTCCAATCATATGGCTATTCTTTCAGCCCGCCCATGTTTACTGAAGACAGGTGAACTGGTGGGCCAATCAGCAGCAAACAGAGAGGGGAACACCCTGGGATTGGAGAAGTAGTGCTTATCTGCATAAGGCTGGAAATGTTAGGGTATAGCACACGTTTGCCAGGTAGGGATGCGGAGGAGGGAGAGCACATTTGCCAGGCCAGGTGGATCAAGATCCCTGGGGTGAGGCAAGGAACAAAATGAATGGCCAGAAAGAAGGCAGAAGAGAAGCAAGTGGGGGTGAGGCAGGGCTATTGGCAAGGAGAGACTGTTCACAAAGAAATACTTAGCTAACTGGGCGTCAGGACAACCTGAAACCGCAGGAAACATAACATTGCAAATTGACGTCCTTTTAATGCAGAGTACGTCAGTCACTGAAAGAAAAACTTTTCATACAAGGCTACGGCTGTTGTCTTGCTCCAGTTTAAATACTGGGTGTCTGGAAATTTAAGCTTTCCTTGTGTGTCATGGCTTTATATTTAATGGCAGGCTGTTACTTATTGAGGATATTGATTAATTTTTCTAGTTTGGCTGAGTCTAAATAGTCAACACAAATGCAGAAAGTAATTTTACGACATGGTATCTCGCTTGTTAAGAGTTAATGAGAACAGAAAATCAAAAATTAGCCAATGAGTAAACTCAAGAAGAGTCCAAAGGGGGGAAAAAACGATATTTTTACCCTGGATGACAGTAGGGGGGTTCAGCGATGGTAATGATATTGAACATTAAACAGCAATGATTGGGTTCCCACTTGTTGGAAATAAACATTTGCCTGGCATTTGTATGTTTGTTGGCACTTGTTAGTCCAAGCTTGAATGTTGTCAAATCTTGCCACAAATGGACATGGACTGCTTTATTATCAAAACATAGGAGTAGCAAGTGGTGCTGCACTATGTGCAATCATTTGCAAATATCCCCAATTCTGATCTTATTCTGGAGCAAAGTGCATTGATGAAGCAGCCGAAGATGTTTGGGTCTAGAACATTACCCTGAGGAACTTTGTATATCGATATATATCTTTATGTGCAGCACATGGAGCATCGGAGGCTGAGGGGTGACCTTAAGGAGGTTTGTAAAATCATGAGGGGCATGGATAGAATAAATAGACAGGGTCTCTTCTCTGGGGTGGGGGAGTCCAGAACTGGAGGGCATAGGTTTGGGGTGAGAGCAGAAAAATATAGGGGAGACCTGAGGGGCAACCTTTTCATGTAGAGGGTGGTGTGTGTGTGGAATGGGCTGCCAGGGAGGTGGTGGAGGCTGGTACAGTTGCAATGTTTGAAGGGCATCTGGATGGGTATATGAATGGGAAGGATTTAGAGGGATGTGGGCCGGATGCTGACAGATGGGACTGAATTAGGTTGGGATATCTGGTCGGCATGGACAAGATAGACTGAAGGGTCTGTTTCCATGCTGTACATGTCTATGACTATGACATATACACTATATAAAATGGATCCCTCTTTTCCTGTCCTTACCAATATGTGGTGGCACACTTTTGCCACATAATCAGCATATAGTTTTGCCGATATAATGTATATCAATCTAGATCTTATCTCTCGGATTCAGAGGGTTAGCATCAAATTTTTCATAACAAAAAGAGACCAGCAGGAAGCAATAGCAATTTGTTAGAAAAAAATGCCAACTGAAAATAACCTCTGTGTTTCCAAAATGATTGAACTAGACACGGCATGGGTTTCAAATGATTTGGATGTATGTGCTTTGCATTGCTGTGGGATTTAATCTCCCGAATATAATACTGTAGTACTTGTCTCAATGCCCAGATAGAACACTTTTCTGTGTCCCCACTGTTCCAAAATTCTGTTAAAATGGATAAACTGTGAAAAGTACCTTGCCTTACTGTGCGCTCTCTGCAGAAGATTATCGCTTATTAACTGATTACAAGCAAACAGTATAAGCACGAGTGGGGGAAGTGTTAGCTAACTGTTCATTTTTGCCATCTGTGGGACTGCTGGATATGCATTGCTTGTACATCTTAAAAGGAACAGCAACTTCTTGGAAATTGAGGTATATAGTTCTGAAAGAGTTAATACCTGATTAAGCGCAGTAAACCCTGCCGATTATGATAAGGTCATGGGGACTTGGTCCGAATAGAGAAGGAGGTGTTCTAACAGTCTCCATAGCTAAGTCGGTTATGTTCATATAAACTGTAAATGGTTACAGTAACTCAAAAATCTTCAAATGTTTACTGAACTCCTTTAGCTATAAATTCTGTGAACATGACCTTAACCTCCACAGCTACCTGATGAAGGCACTCCAAAAACCAATGCTTCCAAATAAACCTGCTGGACTATAACCTGGTTTTGTGTGATTTTTAACTTTGTCCACCTCAGTCCAACACCGGCACCTCCAGGTCATGGATGAAACTAGTAACACTAGAAAAATGGTCATCTTAATCTGTACTAGATCACTTCAGGCTTGAAAGATCCCTCACAGAAATAGAATGTGTTTCCTTGGCTATTACCAGGTGCAGTGACTACACTGTGAACAATAAATTGTAAATGAAAAGACAACAAATCCCTCTCGTGGTTCTTTGATGAAAACTGAAACAGCAGCTCCTCACTGGTGGGGGGGGGGGTCACTGACTAACTCTGTCAGCTGATGTGTTAATTAACCTGACACACACAGGAGCTCGGGTCCCACTTCCACTCTTGGTGTGTGGTGAGCTCACTGATCTCAGCTGGGGAATCATTGGGGTGAGGGGAAAGTGAGGTCTGCAGATGCTGGAGATCAAAGTTGAAACTTTATTGCTGGAACAGCACAGCAGGTCAGGCAGCATCCAGGGAACAGGAGATTCGACGTTTCGGGCACAGGCCCTTCTTCAGGAATCATTGGGGTGAACCAACTGACCAAGCAAATACTAAGGGGAAGCAAGACAGAATAGAACAAGATTTACAGCTATTGCATAGTGCTCAACAGTATATGTCAGGGTGAAATCTGTATGCGTATATTTAAATGCACGCATTTATGAACGTTTATATCTATAAAGATTGGGTGTCTGTGTGTATCTTTGTATACATTTGCTTCTCTGTATATGAACCACATGTGTCATGGTGTTTGTGCACGTGTTTCTGGATGTGTGTGTGTGTGTGTATGTGTGTGTGTGATTGTGTGTGTGTGTGTTAATCTGTATGTGTGTAATGTGTATGTGTGTAATGTGTGTGTATGTGTGTGTATGTGTGTGTGTGTGTAATGTGTGTGTGTGTGTGTGTCCATATTCCAATGTGCATACGTGTGTTTGTTCACTAAGAGAGGAGCTTGGGTTTCATACCAACACTCCAGTCCGGTTCATTCTGTTAAGGGTGTGGTAGTAACTGAAAAGGGTCAATTTGTGTTAACTTCAGCCAGAAAAGATAAAATAGAACACAATGGCCGTGGGACCTTCAGATTATTTTTGCAGCATTTACCAGTAAAGGATTTCAATTGTTGGAGAGAGTAATGGGAAAGGCTTTATACGAAGGAGTGAAGTCTTGATCAAGTGTGAGTTTGAAAGGAGCAAAAGGGATGATGTAGTGTACACTGTGCAAGAAAGGGGTCATTTCAGGACAAGCTTTCTCTTGGGAATCTTTGTAAGGTGGCAGCACGGTGGCTCAGTGGTTAGCTCTGCTGCCTCACAGCACCAGGGACCTGGGTTTGATTCTAGCCTCAGGCGAGTGTCTGTGTGGGGTTTGCACATTCTACCCGTGTCTGCGTGGGTTTCCTCCCACAGTCCAAAGATGTGCAGGTTGGCTGGACTGGCCGTGCTAAATTGCCTATAATGTCCAGGGATGTGCAGGCTAAATGGGTTAGCCATGAGAATTGCAGGGTTACAGGGATAGGGTAGGGGATGTGTCTGGGTAGGATGTTCTTTAGAGAGTTGGTATGGACTCGATGGGCTAAATAACCTGCTTCCACACTGTAGGTATTCTATGATTCACTGCCTCTCTCCTCTACTTTAAAGATAGTCTTTAAAACAGTCCTTTCTGACCAAGCTTTTCTGCATCTAATCAAGTATCTACTTACGTGGCTCTGTGATATATTTCATTTTACAATGTCCCTGGCAAACCGCCTTGGATGTTTTATGATGTGAAATGTGCTGCACAGACACAAGTTGCTGTTGTGTGAGGCACTAGGGATTAGCCCCGTGTCGCAATTTCAAGATCCAGTCTTACGTTTTTGTCCTTTTTACCATTTGACTAAAAATGCTGCTTGTTACCATGACAGCACTGCCCAGATGTGGTGCGTTTCACATGTCCGTCAGCATCGGCCTATCTGAAAAATCGAAACCTATTTCTGGGTACGTTCTAATCAACCTTTTCAGAGATGTAAGGATTCTACATTATTACGCACCTCAGCGCAGTGGGACTTGAACCGGGATTCCTGGACAAAGTTACTTCTTTACAGTTTGTGTTGCACAGATCAGCCTTTTTTTAATAATCGATTGTCAAATTTATTGGTCTGCTCTAATCACATCGGTTAAATCTTATTGCAATTATGACTCTCTCTGGTAAGATAGACCAGTTTGCTCAGTAGTAGTGGGTCTTCAGTACAAAGAGTCACCTACCTGCATCTTATCCAGCATTTCAAAGAATTCTGTTGACTGTTGGGAAAGAAGAAAAACAGAATTAATAGATGCAGGCTTCAAAGTGAGGTTATCCCAGCAAGGATACAACTATTCTTCATCTTCCCATACATCAAGCTTTCTTTATAACTTCAACAGAGGGAAGATGCCTACCTGTGGAGTGTCTAATATCGGCAATAAATCAGAATCCTCACATGCACTAAACAACAGAATATCCACTTTATACAAAGGCTGGTGGCAGCCTCCACTTCATGAGCAGAGCCTTGCCCCTGGAAATGTAGATTTTCTCCTCAGGAGGTAATTATTGGGTGTCAGCTACCACTGTTTCTGCCAATGGCTGTGCTGAATGTTCAATCTCACATGTAGGCTGTGATCACCCATATAGGCCCTGCACCAAAGCTGTCCATATAGTTCCACTGCTCAGCTGTCTATATGTACTCTGGTCATCTGTGCATTTCAAAGAGACAATATTGTGGATACTGGAAATCTGTAACTAAAAATTAAATAGAAAACTCTGAGACAAGGAGTCAATGTTTCAGCTTGATGACTTTCCAGCTGAACATAAAGATATTCAAGGTTTAATAGAGTTTTAGTAAGTTCGTCAAGGAAAGGTGGACCTAAAGAGAGGGCCCTGTGATGGGGTGGAGGCCAGCAGGGTTTACAGGGTAGATCCCATGGATTTGGGCCCAGTCAAGAGGCCTTTGAAAAAATGGTGAGTGACATCAGGAGCCCGGGAGGGAAATCACAGATCCTGATACTGCTCCCTGTCAGAGACCCTGGTCATATCTGCGCCCCTCAGTCTAACCAGCAGTGGGAGCTCCCTGGAACCCCAGTCTCCAGGCGTTGGCCTCTGATGCACCAGGCCCTGGGTGAGACCAGCAACTTTGGCCTATTCAGCCCCTCCATTCCAGTTTCCAGTAATTTCCATTGGCATTGAGTGAGGGTGAGGATAACTCACTGTCACATAGCAATGCCGCCCATTGTTGTTTCTATTCAATGTCCATTCCAATTCCACCCATGCCCCCTAACCCCCAGTACCTTTGATAGAGTCAGGCCTACTCCATTAGTAGAGGTGCCTCAGGTAAATTACAATTGAATGTTTAAATAATTCATTTGCAAAGCAATGACTTTGTAATGTAAATATGAACATAGGATGCATAGCAGGGCTTGGCACCTCTCTATGAGGTCAGGATTGGTCTATATTTTAACTCCATTTACTCATCTTACCTTTACATTTTCTCCTCATGAAAAGTGATTGATCTCAATCATAAAAGTATTTAATTGACTCAGCATCAAGAACCTTTCGGGGAAAATGTTCCAGATTTTTGTGAAAGTTACATAGAGAAGAGTAGGTAATGCCTGTGAGAGATGGTTCTCCGAATGATCAGGATGCCCATTAGCAATGTTTACAAGCACACGGGATACAGTCAGAAATCTTCAGCGACTCCCACTGAGCTCCACACTGCGTAGAACAACATCTTCAAAGTGGCAGCTTTGCAGTGGCTTTTATCCGGGTGAACTGCTTTCCTTTGAAGACTTACTTCAAAGTGCTGGAGAGGTCGGTGTTGGGGAATCTCATCCTTGGATTTCGTGGTGGGGTCATCCACTTTGAAATCAAGAAAGATGAATCAGGGAATGTTCCAAATGCAAATGAGGAACTTTGGAGGGATTGAAGGATTTTGGCGTCCAGGAGCACAAACCATGAAGAGCCGCGAGGGTACCGTGAGGGTACAAAGGGCAGCCAAAAAACAAACAGGAACAGAGGACATTCAGCCCCTCAAGCCTATCCTGTCATTGGATCACAACTGATCTGTCTCTTAACTTCTTTTATCCACCTTTGCTTTGTAATATTTGATGCCCTTGCCCAACAAGATTCCGCTCATCTTAGTTTTGAATTTTTCAATCAACCCCCGGTGTTTGTTTTTTGGAGGTGGGGGTGACAGTTACAGATTTCTTACTCTTCATGTGAGGAAGTGTTCCTGATTTAACCCATGATAGCCCTAGCTCTGATTGTCCTGTTCTCTTGTTCTGGACACGCGCACCAGGGAAACAATCTCTTTGATCACTTTAAATCCCTGAATAAAATAATTGCTTTCACCACAAGAGGGTAGGAATTCACAAGGGAGAGTGAGATGATTCAATTGGACAGAGTTCTAGTTAAACTCCATCTGGAGAGCTGCATTCAGTTTTAAACCCCAGAGCTCAGGAAACATGTTGGACTTGGAGGGAGAACGGGGCAGATTCACTTCAGTTACAGAATGGCTTAAAAGGTTAAATGAGGAGAGCAGACTGCATTATACTTGAAGGACAGCACAGTACTACAGATGCTGGTGATCTGAAATAAAAACAGAAAGTGCAGGGGGAACTTGGCTTCATCTGTAGAGAGAGAAACAGAGTTGATGTTTCAAGTCAAAACTTGGACACGGGATTTAAAAAAAATTCATTCATGGGATGTAGGCGTCGCTGGCCACACCAGCATATATTTCCCAGCCCTAATTGCCCAGAGGTCAGATAAGAATCAACCACATTATTGTGTGTCTGGAGTCACAGGCAGGCCTGACCAGGTAGAGTCATATTGGACTTGAAACGTTAACTTTGCTTTTCTCTCCACAAAAGCTGCCTGACCATAAGACCATAAAATGCACGATCAGGAGTAGGCCATTCTGCCCATCGATCCTGCTCTGTTATTCAATGAGGTCATGGCTGATCCGATAATTCTCAACTCCACTTTCTTGCCTTTCACTCATAATCCTTGATTTCCTTAAAAATCTGTCTGTGACTGCTGAATGTACTTAATGACCCAGCCTCAACCACCCTCTGCGATAAAGAATTCCACAGATTCACTGCTCTCAACGAGCAGACATTCCACCTCGTCACTATCTTATAGGTGTGTCCACGTATTCTGAGATGATGTCATCTGGTACTAGACTCTCGCACAAGGGGAAACGACCTGTCCACATCTATCATGTCCAGTCCCCTCAGAATCATGTAGGTTCAATATGGTCACCTCTCACTCTTCTAAATGACCCACTGTCGTATTGACTTTTTCCAGTAGTTTCTGTTTTCATTATTGAAAGTGCTTGACTTGTGTTCCTTTGCAGTGAGAAGGTTTTCATTTATGCTTTCATGGGCTGTGAGTGTCACTGGCAAAGGCAGCAGATTTTCTTCACCCTTAATTGCCCGTCAGCAGGTGGTGGTCTGGTACCCTCTTATTGAGTGGCTCGTTAGTCTATTTTGGAGGGGCAATGAAAGGTTGACCGCACTGCTGGTCACAATGCCAGATTTCCTTCCCTGAAGGGCATTATGTGAACCATATGAGCTTTTCTAATTATCCAATAATTTCGGTCACCATCACTAATAGTTTTTGTTTAACGACTGATTAATTAAGTTGACCAGTTGCTTTGGTGGGTCTTGAACACATGAGGTGAATTTTACTGTCCCACACTGGTGTATTTGAAGGTGAGTGGCCAGGTGGCCATTTTCCCATCCATTCTCAACCTGTCTCCAATATTCCAGGGGGCAGGAAAGGTGAGAGGTAGCCTGGTTGCCTTTTGGCTGATTCAGTGGACAATTGACTAAAGGGTCTCATTCACCCCTGCTGCAATTTTTCAATCAGCAGTTTTGCAAGCCGCTGGTGGGCAGCAAGGGGGCATCTCTTTTTAGCGGGAATGGGGGAAGGAGGTGTGATGGCCTAGTAGTAGTATAACTTGAATATTAATCCAGACAGGCAGGTAATGTACTGGGGACCTGGGTTCAAATGCCTCCATGGAAGGTGGTGGAATTTGAATCCAATTTTTTAAAATCTGGAATTAAGAGTCTGAGAATGACCATGAAACTATAGTTGATTGTCAGAGAAATCCATCTGGTTTGAGGGAAGGAAACTACCATCCTTACCCGGTCTGGCCTACATGTGACTCCAGCAAGCCAGGCAACATCAGGAGGTGCAGAAGTCGATGTTTCGCGTGTAACTCTTTACCAGGAACCACTTGACTTCTGCATCTCCTGAGGCTGCTTGGCTTATTGTGTTCTTCCAGCCTCCTGCCTGTCTACTTTGGATTCCAGCATCTGCAGTTTTTTTGTCTCTACATGTGACTCCAGATGCACAGCAATGTGGCTGACTGTCAACTGTCCTCTGGGCAGTTAGGGATGAGAAATAAGTACTGGCCTAGCTAGTGATGCTTAAATGCCATGAATGAATTTTTAAAGATATCTTGTGTCCACCAGGGGCAGCCCCCCACAAGATGGCACCCCTTCGTACAGAACTCTCAGGTAGCTCCCCATTCCTGGCCTCCCAAACCTTGCTTTCCATTACCACCTCCTGTCCTTCCCCTGCCCACCTCATAGGGGTCTCTCAGACATGCTGTGCACAAAATCTTTACGCTAACCTGATGTCGTGATGGCATCTCTCTTCTTCCTTGGAACTGCCTGCAGTCCCAGCAATGGCCACAACACTCCTACTAGCGCTGTTGGGACCACAGAGGTGGTAAGATGCCAACCAGCTTTTAGCTCACACCCACATTACCACCTCCCCCACACCCCCCACCCCTTGCACACCTTGTAACATCCAATCTCCAGACGATCAGCCAGGACCTCCAGATTTCTTATCCAGCAGTAGTACCTAACTATTCCTTTACCACCTCCAAAAAAGGTGAACTGTTTGACTTATTTTTGAACTGATGCAGGCTCAAAACAGAGAAACCATCTCCTCTCCCACCCAAGGGGGCACAGGAAGCATATTGCGAACTCAACTGTTTAGAAATCAAGAAGAGTTTTTCATTAGAAATGAAGGATTATTCAGGCATTAGCTATGAGAGTCTTGGGGATGTCTGGTGGAATTTGCAAAATGACTGATACAATCATTATCCTTCAAACAATGATTAACACTCAGTTATGACATCAAGCATTCCCTGATCAGCTGTTTAACATAGGGAACATTCCAGTTAAAATTAAAAGCCAAAATTGCTGGACTATCTCCCTCCGGCTTCTCTTCTTGGTTTCTACATACTATGTTTGCACATCTGAGCAACTGTTCAGCAAAACAATTTGTTGCTACCTGAGTTTTGCAAGGAAATAATTTAATGTGTAACGGGAAGTCTGTACAGCTGTGTTTTGACTGGATGCACAACAACTCTCCGACATTGGCAAAATACTGTGGATACTGGAAATTTGGAATAAGAATAGAAAAAGCTGGAGGAACTCTGCAGGTCAGCCAGCATCTTTGGCAAGAAAAACTGAGGTAATATTTCAGTACTGTGACTGGAATTGGAAAAAGGTTAGAGCTGAACAACGTCTAAGCTGGTGCAGAGGCAGGAAAAAGGAGAATGGTCAGATGAGGAACGAAAGAAAACAATGGAAAGCGGGAGAGATTGACTATGTAAAGGGATAATATGTAAGATACGAGGGATTGATGATGAGGTCAGTAAATAACAAATGACCCTTCTGATAAATGGTTACAGTGGAGTAGCCATTATATACCAACTCTGTCTCTGTCTCTCTCTCTCTCTATGGATGCTAAGGATACTCTGAGATGTTTTTGGAAGTTTGATCCACTGGAATTAAAAAAACAATTTGATTAGGTTTGTTAACCTGGCCCAATCAGGAAGCCCTCGCCGATCAATATAAATGGGGGATTCTGGGCTTGGGTGTTCTTGGAGAAGGAGCACGCGGTTTCCACCAAGACCCTTGAGACTTTCAGGGAAAGGTGGGCACCGCAGGGTGTGGAGTGCACCCCTCCAACTCTATTTTGGTTTAATCCCTGCCCTCCCCTTCACTGTTTGCTCACGCAGCTTTGCCCTTTGATGTGAAGGGCACTGCTTGTCACTGGCCACTCGGGTGTTTCCTTTCTTCCTGGTGGTGGAATGTGATAAAGTTTTCTGCACTTGTTGTTCTTCACTGTGTCCTACACCTGCACACACACAACATGGGTGCTGGGGAATAAATAGGCACTAGCACTGTGTGGGATTTTGGGAAAAAAAGGAAAAAAAAGAGAAAAGAGAAAAAAAATATATAAACTGAGTATTAGAATCTCCTCAGTTCAGGGAACTAACTCTGAGCTGGCTGGCCACAGCCAGTGTACTGTGTGCAAGTAAATAAAAGGTGATTTGGTGACAGGATACCAGCCTCTGTGTAGTTATTTCAGTGCAGTATTGGTTTAGGAAGATCAGACTTGCGAAGATCATTAGCGGGAATGTACTGACAGGCTTAGGGAGGCTTGACTCCACATTGATTGATATAACAGCTGACCAATGAGGGAGTGGGCTGAGGCAAGATGACAATACCGACAAACAATGGTTCATGTGAACATATGAATTGGGAGCATGAGCAGGCCATTCAGCCCTTCAAGCCTGCTCTGCCATTCAATAAAATCATTGCAGATCAGACTGTGGTTTCAACTCTGGATTTCCACCTACCCCAAATAACCTTTGACTCCCTTGTTAGTGATAAATCAATCTACATCTGCCGATAAGAAAATTCAATGACAGCCCCTCCCACCTGGCCTCCATTAGTCTCTGGGGAAGACTATTCCAAAAATTCATGATCGTCTCAGAAAGAAAAAAGAATTTAAACTCCACCCTAAATGGGAGACCCCTTCATTTTAAACCATGGCCCCTGGCTCCAGTCAGGGGAAACATTCTTTCAGCCACCATTTTGTCAAGACTGCTCAGGACCTCAGTGAGACCACCTCTCAATCTTTTAAACTGCAAAGGATGGTGGCCCAGCCTGTTCAATCTTCCTTTATAATCCCTCCTCGTGCCACCTGCCCAATCCCAGTTATTAGCCGATTGAACCATCCCTGATCTGCATCTAACACGTTTATATCCCACCTTGAAGAAGGAGACCAAAATGTATACAGTTCTCCACAAGTGGTTTTAACGAGAATCTGCACAACTTTAGCAAAACTTTTACATTCCACTCCCCTTGTATTAAATGTCAACATTCTATTTGCCTTTGTGTGATGCCACCTCCTGGAATATGTTCAACCAAAACCGACAGTCCGTGAGAATCCCTCATCGTCTGCACAATCCCCCAATACCACAGCTATATGATTCTCTCTTTCAAAACATATTACTCATTCTTACAAGATTGACATGAGTCGATCGTTCAACTTCACAGATACGGTATTTGCCTGGTTTCTCATTGTGTTGACTTCTAGTACCTTTTTTTAATTTAAAAGGGTTTTTATTTTTTATAAAAGTACAAAAGATAATCTTATGGTACAACAACAATAACAATAAACTACCCACTATTCTACTTTACAGAACAAACCAAAACTATTGCAAAGATACTGAACCATCCTCCCACATTACAATGCAATAAATAACAGAAAATAACAAATTAAATTAACTTTAATTTTTAAAACTGACAAGCAACTGCCCTCCTCTTCCACTCCTATTAATGAATGTCTTACTTTTACAGAATCTTTAACTTTTTTTTTACCTTTAGACTGCAGGCTTGGAATTTCCACCCCAAAATGTCTCAGGTTTCCAACAGAGCCATTAGCAAATACTGAGTTCAGTATCCCAAAAGTTTACTCACTATTCTAAAGGGGAAAAAAAGGCTTCTCGGAACTGTTCCAAACTGGATCTGGTCTCAATTTTTCTGCTGTATGGGTGATTTCTTCTTGTTAAAGGAAGATTTACACTGTTAAGAGACAGATATTGAAATCCAGTGACAACAATTTCTTCCTTCTTAATCTGACAGGCAGACAAGTGGCACAAGTGTTTGCAGTTCCTGTTAAAAGGCCGATGTGCATCCAACAGGAAGAGCTGTCGCCTATTGTGAAAGTATTGAGTAAAATTGACGAGCCCTGTTCATGTGGTAGTTTGCATTTTGTTGCTATGCAGCCAGTGGATGGAAACATTCCTAATGAATCAGATTCATCAGTGCAGTGTGATCGAGTGGATAGTCAGGACTAGACTGGGTGAGCAAAAAGGACAGCGCATGAGCATTAAATTTCAACATAAGTCTCACATTTCACAGACTTGGCCTTTTCAAAGACCTGGAATGTCAAGTATATTGAAAATGTATTGAAGTTCCTCGGAATGGAACTTGGTGTGTTGAGAAAGTTTATTTTTGTCGCACTCAGGGTAATTTCCAAATTGAAATGTTTTATCCTTTGGTTGCATATCTGACATGAAATGTACGTTGCAAATATTAACACTATTGCAAAATTCAACTAGTCTCCATACCTGCCTGACCAAAGGTGAATGCCCGAAACGCCGACTCTCCTGCTCCTTGGATGCTGCCTGACCTGCTGTGCTTTTCCAGCACCACACTCTCGACTCTAGACTCCATACAGCAGGTTCCACCAATAATATATATTATGAATGAAATATATTTTTGAGGAATAAAAAACCTGGAAGATCATTAGGTGCTGACATTCTCCCTGTTTGAACACAAGGAGCAGGTTAAAGGGGAGGCTTTTCAGGAGAGCTGGAAACCTAAATGGTTTGAGAATTTTCCAGAAAACTGTTGGGACACCAGGACACTTAATAAAAAAACCTAACCAGTATAGAATGTCTGATCACCGTAAGTTACTGAGGAAACATTAATCTGATGACTTGTTGTAAGTGATATTAAAAGTCACATCAAATATGCCTAAGTAAATGTTCTCCTGTGCTGGGAATGGCAATCAGAGCTTCAGGAAGAGCAGGCACAACAGCAGCAGGACAAGAACCTGCTGGCCCTGCAGTTATAGCCAACCAGCTTCCTGTAATCAATTATGGGTGGTATAGTGCCTCAGTGGTTAGCACTGCTGCCTAACAGTGCCAGGGACCTGAGTTCAATTCCACCCCGGGCGACTGTCTGTGTGGGGTTTGCACATTCTCCCTATGCTTATGTGGGTTTCCTCTCATAGTCTTAAAAATATGCAGGTTAGTAGATTGGCCATGCTGTGTACAGGGACATGCAGGCTAAGTGGGTTAGCCTTAGGAAATGCAGGCTTACAGGGATTGGGTGGGATGGCCTTTGCAGGGTCAGTGTGGACTCGAGGAGCCAAATGAGCTGCTTCCACTCTGTAGGGATTCTATAATTAATTGTTGCTGCACTCAGAATGGCCGCTGTGCTTCCAACGTTACAATCCCACCTGCACTTGGGAGCAGCCCACTGCTCAGGCCTTGTTTGGCACATTTCAGAGTCACGTGATGAGGTACTATTTAAACACAAGTTCTTTATCATTACCAGCAAGCATTGATCCTCTAGGTTCACACACCCACAGGTTTTAGTTATTTGTTATCACCATACCAAGCATTCCTGGTGCATATCTACTGAGAAGATCAGGTTCAGGACGCCCACACTGAAAATGGAGGGTGATTCTGCTGATGTTTCACATCAAATGAGAATATGAAATATAAAAAAACACTGTTACTGGATGACTGAATGAAAAACTGTGCAGCAGGCAATTTGATAAGTTCCTTCTTTAATGCTTTGCCTGTGGTGATGGAAAGGCTTTAGGATAGATTACTGTCTTCATTATATACAGTCGAGATGTGGTGCTGGAAAAGCACAGCAGGTCAGGCAGCATCTGAGAAGCAGGTGAATCGACATTTCGGGCATATGCCCTTCATCAGGGCTTATTCCTGATGAAGGGCTTATGCCTGAAACGTCGACTCTCCTGCTCCTCGGATGCTGCCTGACCTGCTGTGCTTTTCCAGCACCACATTCTCGACTCTAATCTCCAGCATATGTAGTCCTCACTTCCTCCGGCCTTCATTATGTAGTCTGGTTTTCCAGAATGGATCACCTAACCTGTAACTATGCTGTTCAACCTCCAAGCTCTTAAATTCAATGTTCACAAGCATTGACAATGGAACAGGAACAGTATGGCACAGGAACAGGTCCTTCAGCCCACCTAGTCTGTGTCGTCCACATTGCCATTCTAAACTAATCCCATCCTCCTGGACTTGTTCTGTACCCTCTCTTTTTCCTGGCTGTTCATGTGTCTATTTAAATGCCTCTTAAACATTGCTGTTGTGTCTGCTTCGACCACCTTCTCTGCAGTGTGTTCCAGGCACCTACTATCCCCTCTGCAAAAAACTTCCCCAACACATTTCCTTTAAACTTTCCCCCTCTCACTTTAAATGTATGCCCCTAGTATTTGACATTTTCACACTTGGAAAAAGACTCCTCCATCCATGCCTCTCACAATTTTAAATTACTTCAATTCGGTCGCCTCTTGGCTCTAGCGAAAACAATCCAAGTTTATCCAACCTCTCGATATAGCTAATACATTAAAATCCAGGCAACATCCTGGTAAACCTCTTTTGCACCCTCTCTAATGCCTCCACATCCTTCACACAGTGTGGCAACCAGAACTGCACACAATACTCCAAATGTGGCCTAACCAAAGTTCTATACAGTTGCAACACAACTTGCCAACTTTTATGGTCAATGCCCTGACCGATGAAGGCAAGGATACTGTTTGCTTTCACTACCACCTTATCCACTTGTGTTGCTACTTTCAGGGAGCTAAGGACTTGCACCACAAGATCTCTCTGTTTAACAATGCTCCTCAGGGTCCTGCCATTTACTATATACTCTCCATAATAGCGATGTTAATTATTGCAATAGTGTTGAGATGAGACAGATTGCTATTTCAATGCCACATCTCTCATTTACCCTGACAGCAGAATCAATGTCGAAATTCTTTTTTCTTTTTTTATTTCAAAAATATACTTTATTCATAAAATATTTTGATGGTCTGTACAGTTGGTCATGCCATATATACGTGAACATTTGCATACAGAGATCAGAATTTATCATTTGTATATTATACAGGTCTGTACGTTTATCAATCATATGCCCATATATTTAGCTGAGGCGTCAGCAGAGCCCAAATGACTGCGTGGGCCTCCTGTTCTTCTCAGGCAGGCAGATATTACACGGTGGTCTTTCCCCATCGCGCCTTGGTGGCAGCTGCCCCAAGCTTCAGCGCGTCCTTCAACACATAGTCCTGGACCTTGGAATATGCCAGTCAGCAATCGACAAGCACCACTGCATTCCTCTCCAGACTTCTTCTGCACAGGCACATTCCAGAAGGAGGTGTTTGACAGTCTCGTCCCCCCCGCAGCCGCTTTGAGGGCAGCGTGCGGTGCGGGAGAGAGTCCGGGCGTGCATAAAGGATCTCACAGGCAGAGCCCTTCTCACCACCAGCCAAGCCATGTCTTGATGCTTGTTGAAATATATCAGACCAATGCAGAGTGCCTGATTCTCCACTGGAATCTTATGTACAGAAACCCCAAGTGTCAACACCATTTCTCACCCGCATCTGACTCAAATGGACACAAACATTTCAGATCTCAGCAAAAACCACTGATTCTAGCAAGAACAAGGAACCCAATTGTTTTCGGCTGGTTGAGAAAGACAGAACTGGAGCCTTTATTACAGTTACAACGTTTTATTTACAGAGACCACTATAACACACATGAACCTGCAAACCCAGCCAACCCTCTCCAGCCTGCACCTATATATAGAAGCACAAGTGAATCCCCTGGGGATGCCTACCATGTTAATATAACTAAAGACTCAAATAAACTACAGTTAGCTCTGAGATTTTAGGTGGGATGGGGTGGGTAGCAGACCTGATGTGTATAAGCCCTGAAGCTGGGGTTGGGTGAGGAAATGCGCTGGCAATACTAGGTTTTCCAATGTTTACCTTATCCACAGTGAAAGGCTGAGCCTCTTGACATAATGACACAAACTATTCTCTCCCTGCCATGATCTTATTGATGGACAGAGCAGCCTTGAGGGGCTGAACGGTCTACTTCTGCTCCTATATAATACATTTGCAAAGCACAGGTAACAGGCTGCAATCCCCTGTGTTATTCTACATGCCTCAAGCTCACCCCTTCTATCACTGGCAGTGCTTAAAAGCAGATCAACAGATGGCTGCTAACTGTTGCTTTGCAAAAGAACAGTGTTACAGCTGGTGCTGCTGGCACAGTGTGGCATGGGGAACAGCTGCCAACAGGGATAATTATATACAGTGCTGTGCATTAGTGCTATGAAGTAGTGATTTTTTTTAATGTCTTGGATTGTCCTGTCAATGTTACTTGCAGCAGTAGAACAGGAATGAATCCTGTGCCCCAGCACCAATGTGTAAAGATGGAATGATTTATTAGGGGGACAAGCTGCCTGAATTGCAGTTCTGGTGCCCAAGTCCCTGACACTTTGGAAGTGGCAAGGGATGGAAGTGCCAGACAGATAGAATTCCAGCTGCTGGTGACCTGGAAAATCCCAGGCAGTGACCTGGCGATCTGCCCCTCCCCAGAATTGGCAGCGTGACCATTCCCATCAAACCAAAGCTGGCCACCCAGTGCCAATCTGTGGCACAGACGGCACCGCATTCCATGTCCCCGTAGGTGAAATCTCATTCATCATAGTTTCTTTGCTTGAGACCGAACAGTTCCAATCCCAAAATGAGAGGACAAGACCTTGCTTTGCTCCAGAAGCAATTAATTAGACCGATGCAATGCAGGTCTGGCATCAGGTCCTGTGAACAACCCAGACACTAAACACATGCACTCACTGCATTCTTCAGCGTAGCATACATTTTTGAGTGCATCCAACTTCAGCAGAAAACCAAGGCTTCGCTCTGTCGTGTTGGTTTAAGTCGTGACATGGAAGGGTAAAGTCTGGAGACACAAGTGGCACACCCGACTCTACTCCTTATCGGTCTCCCTTTCCCCTGTGTCTGCTTCTTTCCCTGGAGATAATGGTGAGCTTTGATTTCCACTGCAGCCACTCTCTGGGAAAGTCGAGCTTTTGGAACAGGTTGGACAGGAAGCAGAGGCTCAAGCTGCACATCTGCATTCTTTCTCACCTCCTTGGCCCCCATCCAAAAGTCGACACAAAGGACCTGGGCTATTAGTTGGAGGCAGTTGGTTTGCAGGAGTTATCTCGGGGTAATTACATTCTAATACAGAGCTACGCATTAACAGAGCTTTGAAAATCGAACCATAACCTATCGAATAACGACAGGCAGGTCTGTGCATGTGCTGAAAGCCACAATTCATCACAGGTGTTAAACTGACCTGCCTTTCTTCACTTCACTGTCACAGCTCTAATAATTCACTGCAATACACATCATTTGGGTCAGACCCTTAAATGGGAGCCATGATGTGGAGGTGCCGGTGTTCGACTGGGGTGGACAAAGTCAAAAATCACATGACACCCAGTTATCGTCCAACAGGTTTAGTTAAAACCACAAGCTTCCAGAGCCCCCGCTCCTTCTTCAGGTAGCTAGAGAAGGGATTGCTTTCTTGTTCGAGGTGAAGATGACCATCCTTTCTCAACCTCATTCTCCTGTCTTCTCCCCCGTAACCTTTGATCCTGTTACCAATCAAGAACGTTTCTATCTCTGCCTTAAATGCACTCAATGACTTGGCCTCCATAGCCCTGTGCGGCAATGAGTTTCACAGAGTCACCAACCTCTTGGCTGAAGAAATTCCGCTTCTTCTCAGTTAGAACAGGTCGTCCCTTCAATGTGTCAGCGGGTCATCATCTCTCCTGCTGATGGAGACATTTTCTCCACATCCCCTCTATCCAGGCCTCTCAGTATTCTTTATGTTTCATGGAGATAACCTTCTACTCCATTTCGGGTTCCTATTAAATGCTGTGATATTATTCCTTCCTGTTCCATGAAGGACTGCATTCTACTGCTGGTCCTCTAGCCTGAACGTATTCACTCCCAGCTCCCTGGGATACTTTCTCATTGAGAATGCTGTAAATGTGGTGGCTGGAGCACAAAGTAACAAATTACACATCCTTAGCCTTTGATTTTCCATCCATTATGGTGCACTGGGACAAGTGCTGTGGAATTTCCTGACACGGCTTCCCCCAGTGGGATTAATTCAACTTCAGATTAGGAACCGTACTTCCACCCCTCAATGATACCTCGAATAACTGAGTGAACAAAGCAAGGACCACAGCACTTTCAGTAGGAAGTCAGGTTAGAGGTAGAGAATTAGTTCTGGGATCTATAAAGGGAATCCTGCACACCAAGAGATATACAGGCAGCAGTGCCAGAGATACAGATTTCAGAAAAATAAAATCGGCATTTGTATAGTGCCCATTGCAATCTCAGACTGTCTCACAGTGCTTTAATGCTAATGAAGATGGAGTAGGGGGTGATAGCCAAGGGGCTTTACAACTGAGTTTTAAAGTCAATTTCAACTCTGGTATGGTGTTCATAAAATCCCTACAGTGTGGAAGCAGGCTATTTGGCCCATTGCATCCACACTGACCCTCCAACACAGACCACCCCCTTACTCTATCCCTGTAACCCTGCACTTCCCATGGCTAATCCACACATCTTTGGACTGTGGGAGGAAACCCATGCAGACACAGCAGGGACATACAAACTCCACATGGATAGTTGCCCAAAGATGGAATTGAACCCAGGTCCTTAGAGCTGTGAGGCAGCAAGGCTAACCACTGAGCTACTCATTGTGAAGTCACAGAAGTAAAGTGGCCATTCAGTCTATCATGTCTGCACCAGCTCTCTGAGCATTTGGACTTAGTGAAGTGAGGGAGATTAGTTAGAGGGACACTAAGGGATCATGAGCAGATCTCTTGGGGAATTGCTCCCCAGGAGCCAGAGAAGCAGGTGAGTACCTTTTATACCCAAAATCCTTCAAAACCTGGATGGCTTGGTCCAAACAGAAGAGCATTCATAACGACCTTTAGAAGACCAGGTTAAACATGTGATGCAGTTTGTGTTGTTAAAAATCAGTGTCAGGTTAGTGCTCATGTAATCCAGTGAATGCTCCAAAGTTGATGAGTTAATTCTTCTCCGTGTTTTGCATTAGCACCACTTGCAGTTTAATTTTGACTGACCTGGAATTAAACTTGGGAGATATAAAAACCTACTTCTCCTTACGGAAAGGCTCAGCATCATACAATCATCAAAATCACCATCTGGGCCATTGTGCTGACTCTGAAGGGTCTGTTCAATCCAGACCCCAATGATTTCCCCATAACCTTAAAAGGACATGCTCTTAAAATTCCTGTTCAACTGTGTTTTGAAAATAGAATCTGACTGCATCACCCTTCATATGATTCTAGACAACCAGAAATTCCCACTACATTCAAAAAGTATTTGGATATCCAACTGCATAGCTGTGACTAGCAGAGCTATGGACAAAGTTCAGGATGGTGGGATTCAACTGTGTAATCTATTGGTGACCAGCATGGAGACAATATGCTGAATGGCCTTTTCCTGTGTCATACATTTTGTATGGTTTCAGCTGTCTACTACCTTTTCTCCTGGTGTTAGCTTTAACTGAACAGCTATTGCTTTGCTATATAAAAACTGCAGATGCTGTAAATCAGAAACAAAAACACAAACAAAAATTGCTGGAGAAGCTCAGCAGGTCTGGCAGCATCTGTGGAGAGAAATCACAGTTAATGTTTCGAGTCCATGTGACCCTCCCAGCGATTTATGTTTTTCCTTTGATATATGTTTACACAGAAGGCAGTGGCCCAGTGGTATCATTGCTGGAATGTTAATACACAGACCTGGGTAATATTCTGGGGACCCAGGTTCAAATCCCACCACAGCAGATGGTGAAATTTGAATTCAATAAGTATCAGGAAATAAGAGTCTAATGACAACTGTTGTCGGGGGAAACGCCCATCTGATTCACTAAAGCCCTGTAGGTAAGGAAGCTGCCATCTTTACTTGGTCTGGCCTACATGACTCCAGACCCACAGCAATGTGATTGACTCTTAACTGCCCTCTGGGCAATTTAGGGATGGGCAATAAATGCTGGTGAATGAATTTTAAAAAACTCAGGCCATAGGCTGACACAAGGGGAGTGCTGTAAATTGGATCTGTTGATTAATATTGTTCTCAGTGTGGCATACCTGAACCTGTTGTGTAACATCAAAGACAGTGTCAGTCGCACCTTGTATTTGACTTCGAGTGCCATCCTTTCATCTTTGCAACTTTTCAACAAACAAAATACAAAAGCTTTGCAGTTTGTGGGGGTAGGGTGGGGTGTGCAGTGAGGAAGATAGGCACTTGGCACCTTGTAGGAAGTCAATCATTAACAGGGCCCTTTTTAGAATGTGATTTATTGATGGCTCTCCAGCCTCGTGGTCACGTACTGCAATACACTCCTGTCTGATATGTTTGCCAGACAAAAGTGCACTCTGCTGATGAAATCATCCACAATTAAAAAGAGTGACTGGAGAAGAACCTTTAAGCAATTAGGAGAGAAAGTGCCAAAATGTCTTGCTCAGGATGATCTTTATCATCTCTGATCTAATTTCTTGAATCACCACTAGCCTTTTGTGTTGGTCACAGGTCTGTGAAGGGCAGTTAAGTGCAGAAATAGTTTGCCTTCTGTGGGAATAACTTGTGTGGAATCACAAATCACTTCAATTTGACCAAGTGAAGACATTGATCAAATTGAAGTGGCAAGTGGATGAATTTTGCCCTTTTAAAATTTAATGTGCTTTGTGGCTTTTAAAGTGCACACTTGTAGTTTCAAAGGCTGCACTTAAAGGCATGTTTTTTCAAAAAAAGACAAATTCCGAGCTCATTAAAATCTGATACGTCAGCGCTGGGGATCAGAATGTTGCAATATAGATTAGACAGTATTAAGGCTCCCTTAAACTGTCTCTGAAAGGCTTAACACATACTAAACCCTCGTTGCATCTTCAACCGCATTACACTTTTTCTGCTTGAGACTGTCTGATTTCATAGATGTGGAAGTGCCAGTGTTGGACTGGGTGGACAAACTCACACTAAACCCAGGTTATAGTCCAACAGGTTTATTTGGAAACACTTGCTTTCGGAGCGGTGCTCCTTCATCAGGTAGCTGATTTTTAACTGATTTCATAGTCGTACAGCACAGAAACAGACTCTTCAGTCTATGCTGACCAGGTTTCCCAAACTAAAACTAGTCCCATTTGCCATTGTCCTTCATGGGATGTACGTGTCTCCAACAAGCCCATGATTTGTTGTGTATTACTAATTGCCCCTTGGAAAATAAATGATAGCTAGACCACTTCAGAGGGCAGTTAAGAGCCAATAACATTGCTGAGAATCTGTAGTGACACCAGGTAAGGATAGCAGACTTCCTTCCCTAAAGGACTTTAGTTTTAACAACAGTTGGTTATACACTATCACCAAGAATAACTTTTAATTATTAATTAAACTTAAATTCCATCAGCTGCCCCTATGGGATTTGAACCCACAACCCCACAGCATTCACCTGGGCCTCCAGGTAACTAGCCCAGTGACGTTATCACTGCACCAGCACCTTCCCATACTCCTGGCTCCTCATGTCCACTAGGTATATGGTTACAAAGGTTTCAAGCCTCCAGAAATTAAGCGACAACTTGAATCTGTATGGCATCCTTAACATCCAATGGTGTTTCACAGACAACATTTGGAGCTGGATCCTATAAGGAGCTATTAGGGCAGGTGATTGATTAAATGATTGATTAAAGAGATAGATTTTAAGGAGCATCTTAATGATGAAGACAACAATAGAGAGGTGAAGAAGCTTAGACAGGGTTCGCCAAGATGAAACGTTCATCCAATTACTCTGGCAGATCTTTTTGACTGGTTTGTATTTTGATCTTAATATAAAGCAACTTTGACCCTAACCAATATAAATGGTCAATTCTATAGTTGGGATTCAAACCGTGTGCAAGCAGTAATTTGAAAGCACTTGCTCCATGTTCTAACTAGCTCCATCCTTACTAGAACTTTAATTGATTTGCAATAAAGAGTTGGATCCACGTGAAGAGCTCATATCCTCCAGAGTGAAGGCTGGAAAACCAAATGTGGGCCTTGCAAAGTTCATGAGTGCTTCAGCTCCAGAGGCTTCAGCACAGTCCATAAGTGCAGTGCATGGGGTGCAGCGGGACTGTGTGCAGGGCAGGGGGAGTGCTGCAGGATAGAGGGAGTGCTGCAGGGCAGGGGGAGTGCTGCAGGGAAAAGGGAGCACTGCAGGGTTGGGGGAGTACTGCAGGGCAGGGGGAGAACTGCAGGGCAGAGAGGGTGCTGCAGGGTGGGGGAGTGTTGCAGGATAGAGGAAGCACTGCAGGCAGAGGAAGTTCTGCAGTAGAGTGAGTGCTGCAGAGTAGAGAGAGCGCTGCAGTGCAGGGGGAGTGCTGCAGGAGTGCAGAGGAACTATAGCACTGCCAGAGATGCTGTCCAGCTGAGGAGATGGTGAGTTGCCACCTGCTCTCAGGTGGATGAAAAGTGCTCTATAGCAATTGTACCCAGAAAAGAGTGTTCTCTCTGGTGCCCTCACCAGTATTTATCCCACAATCAGCTGCATTGAACAACATTACGTTCTAGTGGGGCCACTCTGCACAAGCTGGCTGTCGTATTTCTAACCACATTGACTGTTCTTCAAAGGTAATTCATTGACTATAACACATTGCAGGATGACCCGAGGTTGTGAAAGGTCATTAATATATACATGTTCTTACTAAAATATAAGAGACCACAATAAACAGGAAAAGGCCAGTCACAGTACAGCAAAAAAAAACTGATCAAATTAAGGGTGGTGGTGTTGAAGTGGGTTTGAATTCTTAATTTGTTCTGGGGATATAAAGGCTTTCATCGTGTGATGTAAGACAAGGTGATGGGTTATCTGGAGCACTCAACCAGAAGCATATTGCATGTAATTTTCCAACAGTGACATTTTCACATATCCTATGTGGAAGCTTGGTTCACATTAAACACTGCCCAGTACTCTTGCTTACTTCTGATACCAGTGGACAGTTTATTAAACAGCTCATCTCCTGCACTGTTGTTTTAACTTAAGAAGTTACAGAAATTTTCACAGAAAACCTTCTTTGGAGCAGACATTTGGCTCCTGAATTACAAAGCATGTGATCCTACTGTCCACTCTGGGTCTCAGTTTGTTGAACCGCTTCATGTGTTTACCAAACATCAAGTACCTGCAATGCTTATCAGTATTTAACTCAGTTAAAAACAAGCATTTAGTACAGCTGGTATTCACCAGAAAACTGTGGAGGGTCTCAGGAGATATTGGAATATTTTATTTGGATCACAAGTACAATTTAATATCTTACGGATGCTTTGTGATTTAGCTGTTAAAAAAGGTTGAAGGAAGACTTAAGAACACAAAAAGTTATTAAATATAGGCACATTTGTAACTTTACACAGTATGCCAAGTGTACAGCAGGGTGTGGGACAGAAGTTGCATATAGTGCTAATCAGTGAGGCCATTAAATTCAGGAGACTCCAGACTCAGAGGGAGGCTGCTGTTTTATCTCCCAGGTAGACAAGCAGGAGGCTGGAAGAACACAGCAAGCCAGGCAGGATTAGGAGGTGGAGACGTCAATGTTTTGGGTGTAACCCTTCTTCAGGACTTGGGGTGGGTGTAGGTGGAGTTGCAGATAAGGCAGGGTGGTACTGGTGGTGGTGGAGTGTGAGGTTGGGATAGGTGAACACAGGTAGAGGGTATGACCTGGTTGGTCGATGAGAGGAATGAATCTGGTTGGTAGCTGGAAGGAAGGGTCGATGGGAGGAATGGAAGGGGGAGGGAGAGGCTGGGAAGGGAGTTGGGGAACAGGAAGGGAGGTTATTTGAAATCGGAGAACTCAATGTTTCTGGTTTGTCGCTGGAAGGAATGGTCGATCAGAGGAATGTTATCTCCCAGAGCGATGTATGGATCAGGCCAGACCCCTCAAAACATTCAAGAAGGTAGCCTAGACCCTAACTTTGCTAGTTGTTTCAAGCAGGTATAGAGAATCAGCTTGTCAAACCACTTAGTTTTAAACAAAACAGAACTTATTTACAAGATTACTGAATGAAGCACAAACAACAGAAAACAGAGGACAGAATAATTTAACCTCTCCGAAAACTCAACAGATCATCCCAGCTTAATGATGCTGTTCCAAATACCTGCAACAATCTCCATAAACACCCTTTGGCACAAAAGGTAAAATCAAACACAGGGTCTTCCAGGAGAAATGTCAGAGAGAGGAGGAACAGCCTGGACCTACTTCTTTGGGCCCAGCAGCTTTTTCCACACGCTGCTCAAAACCAAACCAACCAGACAAAAGCTGAGCTGGGAGAACTGGCCACTCCATTTCACTATACAAGTGTTCTTTTTTTAAAACATGAAAGCCTTCTGCCTGAGGCAGTATCTGTTGGTTATTATCAAATTGGCCCTAAAACCCTTCAACTCCAGACTTGTTGTTTATGACCTCTCTGAAAAAAAAAGCCAAGGACAACATAACTTTGTTAAAGGAACAGCTTCATCGCAGCTAGATCTTTCCACTATCAGAGAGAAGCAGGATTGTCCGCTCCTCCAATCAAAATGTTGTCTTGCTGTCTCGTGATTGTCCAATGAATGGCTGGTCCTCTTCTGCACTTCCTGCTGATAGGGTCACTAATGAGCCTATCAGGAACAAACACAGGAGAGAACCAAAATCTGATTGGTGGAGCAGCTGGGAAGTGATGTGGCTGTTGTGAGTGAGTTGCTGGGGGAATTTCAGGGATAGTCACTAGGAGCAGGGCATAGGAAAGATTGAAGACAGGCCCCAGGCCTCAGAGGGATTGTTGGGCCCAGGCCTCAGGGAATGCTGCTGGGAGTTGAGCCTTAGAGAGGATTGTTGCCAGGAGCCAGGTCTTAGGAAGGACTGCTTTAGGGATCTAGGACTTGGAGGCTTTTCCACTGGGGTTCAGGCCTTTGGGATTCCTGGGAGCCTAGTCTGGAGGTTGCTATTGGTTGGGGTCAGAGGATGCCACTTGCTACCAAGAGTGAAGGTGAACGAGAGTAGGAGCCTACATGAAAGGGTAGAGGGGTTGGGAAGGGGAAGGCTGAGAAAAGGTGTGGGGTGTGGAATGGAGAAGTCTGCAAAGGAAGGGAGGAGGCTTCAAGAAGGGTTGGGTGCAGCTTGAAAGAGGAGGCTGCAACAATGAAGGGGACAAGGAAGATGGAGAGCAGGGTAAATAGAGATAATAATACTGGAGAGATACTCCCTTGCTTTGACATCTTCAGCAATGAAGAGCTAGTGAGAAGTTCCAGGGCTGATCCTCGTGACCTATCACTGACTAAGGCCCTGCAATGGCCAATTAATGTCCACTTTAGGACCTCCTGGCAGGTTGAAAAGATGATCTGTTTGGTGACCTGCCTGTTAGCTTGGAAATGCGCTGTGCCACTGGGTGGTGTGTTGTATCCAGGAACTTTGCTCCCTCAGTTAATCAATACCATCCAGGATGAAGCAGTCTGCTTGATTCACTTCCTTCAGCTCTGATACACAGTGCCTGAAGTGTGTGTCATATACAGGATGCACTTCAGCAACTCACCATGGTTCCTACAACAGCACCCTCCAACAGACCTCGAACATCCCAAGGGCAGCAAATGCATGAAAGCTCCACCACCTTCAAATTCCCTTCTAAGCCGCTCACCAGCCTAACTTGGGAGTATATTGGTGTTATTTCAATGTTGTGAGGTCAAAATCCAGGAATCCCTTTCCCAACAGCATTGTATCACATCGACTACAGCTGCCGAAGAATATAATTGACCTTCTCAAGTAGGGATGGGCAATAATTGTTAGCTTTGCCAAAGAAGATCATATTCCCATAAAAGAACAAAGACATTTAAAAGAACTTGGGTTTATACTTCATTATTGAAAGGGGAGGCAATGGCTTAGTGGTGTTATCATTGAATTATTAATTCAGAGACCCACATAATATTCTGGAGTCCTGGGTTCAAATTCTGCTATGTCCTTTAGGGAAGGAAACTGTTGTCCTTACCTGGGCTGGCCTACATATGAGTCCAGACCCACAGCAATGTGGTTGACTTTTAAATGTACTCCAGTACTTAGGGATACGCAATAAATACTGGTCCAGCCAGTGATGCCCATATCTTGTGAATGAATAAAAAATATGTCTCTAAATGCTTCACAGTCAAAGTATGTTTGAAAAATAACCAGTGGTATCGTGTAGGAAATGCAACAGGGACTTAGCACCTAGCAAAGTCATACCAACAACGAGGCAACAATTTAGTCAATATCATTTTGTTGTTGGTAGCTGTGGAAGAAAATTTGATTTGGAATGAGGTCTTCTTTGAGTAGTATCATTGGATCTTTGCATCTAACTCAGAGAGCTACAGAATCCCACTTTAACATCTCTTTGCAAAGATGGAACCTCCAACAGTGCAGCATTCATTCATTACTGCATCACCAAGATTATTTATTCCAGTCTCTGAAGTATGACTTGAATCCACTAGCTACTATCAAATAACTAAAGGTATTACCACTGAGCCAAGGCTGACTCCTATTTAGTCTAAAACGTGCTATATATTTGTCTCATAGGAAATATTAGATACAGAGAGTGTAATGTGATACAAGATTGAAAATCGTGTATGTACAAGAGACTATAACTGCAGGAATGCTGAAATCTTGCAAAGCTGAAGAAGGTTACAGGGATTGATGGATGTAAGGAGATGGGACACTTGCAAACAAGATGAGCTTCAGTTTGTGCTTTTAAAAAAAATGTCAGCCATAACATGAGGTGATTTGAGCCACCTAGTATCTTACACAAAATGCAAATTACTTTCTCCAGTTGCTGTTAATTTTGGATATTGCTGGTGAGCCCAGATCATTGGCTTGGTGATATCCAACAGTTGAGAACAACAGTTTTGTGAAAATATTTCATTTAAACTTCACTGGGACAGAAAGAGTATTAAGGAAGGGAAAAGAAACCAGTAGGATAATGAAATAAAAAGAAGGTGGACGGACCAATCCCCAAATGGTGTTGACCATGCGTAGCCAAGATGTGGAGGTGCCGGTGTTGGACTGGGGTAGACAAAGTCAGAAGTCACACGACACCAGATTTCAAATAAAACTATTGGACTATAACTTGGTGTACCGTGACTTTTGGCAATGTGTAGCCAAATCAACCTTCTTGGTTCAGGCAGCTGATAAACCCTATTACACCAGTATATGGTGGATTTGAGTCCCTAAACCGGGTGACTGGATAGTTAGCAATTTCTTTATTTTACAATTGTTTAATGCCTTCAGTGTAATTGATTAATGCACTTAGTCAGAAGAATTCAGACTTGAAAGCTAACATTACAACTTCTAAGGATCAGTGCTGGAATTAATAAAGGGAAAGAAGTGCAGGAGAGGATTTTGTTCAATCACGGTGTGGAAAGTGAAGAAGAAATGAAAGTTTAAGTGGGCTGAACTCAGGTATGGTATTGACTGCCACCTTTTGGCTCAGGGTTATGAATTGAATGCCAGACATGCATATCAATCTATTCCACGTCAAGGGTGAAATAAGAGTTGATTTTTATGCTTAAAACAAAGCTTCTTTGATAATGAGCTTGATTAGACAATTGATCTGCAATTTCCCTTTTACTGAGGTTGGACAATGCTGTTATTGTAATCCATACACAAGGGAAGGTCAGCCCTGTAAAGGTCAATCATTGAAAAAACCTATAGCTGTTCTTCCAGCTGTGTAACACAATACCCTGTGTTTTGTGTATCAGTATATAACGTGATCCCAAAAGGTGTGTCCATACTTTACTCTGAGATCATCAAAATTCACTACTTGCTTGGTTTAGATCTTGGAAAAAAATACATTTGAAAGAATGCACCTAGAACAAATTGTTCCACGTACTGACCATTCATAATCATAATTAATAGTGATATTGTTTCATGTATATCCTGCCTTTCAAAACCAAATGTATCCAGTTTATGATGTAGGAGTACGAACATTCGTTATGGCCTAGCTGTATATTTGTGTTGCCGTGGTTGTGGGTATGTGTCGCCAAGCTGGGAAGTTGATTTGCATACATTTCGCCCCCCTGTCTAGGTGACATCTTCAGTGCTTTGGAGCCTCCTGTGAAGCCTTCACAGCACCAAAGCATTGAAGATGTCACCTGGACAGGGGATAAAACGTCTGCAAATCAACTTCCTAGCTCGACGACACATACCCACAACCACGGCAACCGGCACCCAAGCTACAAATCCTTACACAAACCTGGTACATTTGTGTTTTCAAGTCATGGAGTCATATAGCATGGAAACAGGGCCCTTGGCCCAACTCTTCCATGCTGACCAGGTTTCCTAAGCTAAACTAGTCTTCAGGATGTCGCAACTAAAAACAGTAGCTTTGACTATCTCACTTCCCACCCACACCCCACCCCCCATCTTGCCTTACCACCACTTAAAAGGTAAAATCTCCATAGTCCAACTGGACTGTAGTCTGATCTCTCACGAATATGACTGTGGTGATTTAACCTAACGGTCACCATGCCTCAGTTGAGGGGAGGGGTTGGGAAGGAGACCATTACAGTAACCTCAGCCGGTGTCGTAATTGAACCCATGTTGTTGGCATCACTTTGCATTGCAAACTGGCCATCCAGCCAATTGAGCTAACCAACCCCCATTCCCAACCACCAAATCATCCAAACTGAGAATTAGCAATAAGCTAACTAGATCCGTGATAATGTATCAAGCTGAATCTGCAAATGTCCCTCTCCTGTGAACTAGGAGGCTGCAGTGCTTTTATAAGCCACAGTTCATTCAGTTGTTAATAACAGCTACTGAGATTTGTCTAACGTTGGGATTGATCCTCAAGGAACAGAAAGAAATGCAGCTTCTTTCAGGTCCATGAAAAGTTTAAACCTACAGGTAAGGGGGACCAACCATGAAAGAGAGAGTCCAATCTGAATTTGTAACGGGTCAGCCATGTCTCTTGAACCTAAATGAACCTTTTGAAGAATGAAAGCAGGGAATCAATCAATGGATCAAATAAGCAAAAACCGAAATTGTTGGAGAAACTCAGCAGGTCTGTCAGCATCCGTAGAGAGAAAACAGAGTTAATGTTTCGTGCCCAGTTTATCTCCAGCATCTGCATTTCTTTGTTTTATTTTAGAATATCAACGGACGGGTTTATACAGACTTCCAGAAGATATTTTGTAAAATTCCACATTGCTGAAGCTCAGGGATATGCAGAAAAACAATTGACCTGGTTAAGGAACTGGCTACACAGCAGGAGACAGAGAGTATGGATAATCAACCAGTACAATGTGATGAGTGGTGTCAGATAAAGTTCTGTGCAATGTGTTTAGTAATTGCTTAAAAAACAGAATAGAAAACAATCCAAGTTGGACATTTGGGTTAGGATTGGTGTTACAGTATATAGTATTGATGAGATTTTTAATCAGTATGGCAATCAAGGATAATACAAAAGGCAGGAAAGTGGGGTATTCTCAGTTCCTCCGCCTCCGCCGTATCTGCTTCCAGGAGGACCAGTTCCACCACAGAACACACCAGATGGCCTCCTTCTTTAGAGATTGCAATTTCCCTTCCCACGTGGTTAAAGATGCCCTCCAATGCAGCTCATCCACATCCCGCACCTCCGCCTCAAACCTCACCCCTCCAACTGTAACAAGGACAGAACCCCCCTGGTGCTCACCTTCCACCCCACCAACCTTCGCATTAACCGCATCATCCGCCGACATTTCCGCCACCTCCAAGCGGACCCCACCACCAGAGATATATTCCCCTCCCCACCCCTTTCCGTTTTCCGCAAAGACTATTCCCTCCGTGACTACCTGGTCAGGTCCACGCCCCCCAACAATCCACCCTCCCGTCCTGGTACCCTCCCCTGCCACCACAGGAATAGCAAAACCTGCGCCCACACCTCCTCCCTCACCTCCATCCAAGGACCCAAAGGAGCCTTCCACATCCATCAAAGTTTTACCTGCACATCCACCAATGTCACTTATTGTATCCGTTGCCCCCGATGTGGTCTCCTCTACATTGGGGAGACTGGGCGCCTCCTAGCAGAGCGCTTTAGGGAACATCTCCATGACACCTGCACCAATCAACCACACCGCCCTGTGGACCAACATTTCAACTCCCCCTCCCACTCTGCTGAGGACATACAGGTCCTGGGCCTCCTCCATCGCCCAACGCCTGGAGGAAGAACGCCTCATCTTCCGTCTCGGAACACTTCAACCCCAGGGCATCAATGTGGACTTCACCAGTTTCCTTATTTCCCCTCCCCCCACCTTACCTCAGTTCCAACCTTCCAGCTCAGCACTGTCCCCATGACCTGCCCCACCTGCCAATTTCCTGCTCCTTGGATGCTGCCTGACCTGCTGTGCTTTTCCAGCACCACTCTGATCTAAAAACTTGAGGATTATCAGATCAGCCGTGATCTCACTGAATGGCAGAGCAGACTGAATGGGCTGAATGGCTGATTTATACTCCTCTATCCAATGGGTTTATAATCTTATGTTCTTATAAAATTGCAAAGAGGCATTAATAGATTAAGTTAGTGGCAAGACTATGGAAGATAACTTGCAATGTGGGTAAATGCATGGTCACTTCCTTTGGGCAAGAAAAGGTTACATTCGAGTAGAGGTCGTTCTGCTTTAACACACGTTCTGTTAGTGTGAATTTGTTGTAAGGCGGTTGACAAGTTGGGGGTCACTGTTTCTAAAGTGCAAAGTTTTAAAGTGTGTATTGGTTATAATGCTGTTCTGGCCCCATTAGTTTAAATGATGTTGCTATTACGTGATTGCACAGGAACGGAACCACTGCGTTATAACAAAACCGACTGTATTATATAAATAAGCACTAGTTGGGAACAGTGGAGGTCCAAAAGACGAACACTGTACACAGATCACTAAAATGAACAAATCAGGTAAACAAACAAACTGAAATGCAACATCCACTCTTGAAGTGAGAGGTGTAGTATGTAGAGAAGGAAAGTATTGCTCCAGCCATACAAAGCCATGATTAACTCACAGCTAATTATTATTTGTGGTTCTGGCCGTTGTACCATTGAAAGGATATAGCAGGTGGAAGGAGTAAAGTGCTCATTCATCAGAATGTTACCAGCGCTCCAAGTTGGATTCTGAGCAGAGATTAGAATATAGAACATGGAACAGTACAGCACAGTACAGAGCATTTGGCCCTCAATGTTGCTGCCAATCTTTTATCTCATTCTAAGATCAGATTCTGGAACATCAGAGGCTGAGGGGTGAACTTATAGAATTTTACAAAATTATGAGGGGCATGGATAGGGTAAATAGTTCTGGGGTCAGGGAGTCCAGAACTAGAGGGCATAGGTTTAGGGTGAGAGGGGAAAGACATGAAAGAGACCTAAGGGGCAACTTTTTCACGCAGAGGGTGGTATGTGCATGGAATGAGCTGCCAGAGGAAGTGGTGGAGGCTGGTACAATTACAACATCTAAGAGGCATTTGGATGGGTATATGAATAGGAAGGGTTTGGAGGGATATGGGCCAGGTGCTGGCAGGTGGGACTAGATTGGATTGGGATATCTGGTCGGCATGGATGGGTTGGACCGAAGGGTCTGTTTCCATGCTATATATCTCTATGACTTTCTGATCAGACTAACCTACATAACCTTCATTGCACTATTTTCCATGCGCCTGTCCAAGAGTCACTTAAATGTCCCTCGTGTATCTGACTCTACTACCACTGCTGGCAGTGCATTCCACGCACCCACCACTCTACCTTTGACATATCCCCTAAACCATTCTCTAATTACCATAAACTAATGCCCCTTCGTGATAGCCATTTCAGCTCTGGGAAAATGTATCTGGCTATCCACTCTATCTATGCACCTCATTACCTTGTACATCTCTATCAAGTCACCTCTCATCCTTCTTCACTCCAATGGGAAAAGCTCTAGCTCCCCAATCTTTCTTCATAAGACATGCCCTCCAGTCCAGGCAGCATCCTGGTAAATCTCCTCTGGACCCTTTCTAAAGCTTCCACATCCTTCCTATAATGAGGTGACCAGAACTGAACACAATATTCCACAGAACTGAACACAATATTCCAAATGTGGTCTAACCAGGGCTTTATAGAGCTGCAGCATAACCTCAATCCCCATGCTAATGAAATCCAACACACCGTATGCCTTCTTAACAACCCTATCAACTTGGGTGGCAATTTTGAAGGATCTATGTACATGGACCTCAAGATCCCTCTGTTCTTCCACACTGCCAACAATCCTGCCTTTAACCTGGTAATCTCCCCACACTATCTCCACTCCACCAATCTTCATGTCATTGGCAAATTTACTAACCCACTCTGCCACTTCCTCATCCAAGTCTTTTATAAAAATCACAAAAAGCAGCGGTCCCAGAACTGATCACTATGGAACACCACAGGTCACTGAGCTCCAGACTGAGTACTTTCCATCTATTACCACCCTCTGTTTTCTATGGGCCAGCCAATTCTGTATCCAGGCAGACAGGTTTCCCAGTAGCCCATGACTCCTTACTTTCTGAATGAATACAAACACTGGGCTTGTATTCCTGAAATACTATAGGTTAAGGAGCGACTTTATTGAGGATGTTTCATTCTTGAAGGGAGTTGATATAGAAAAGCTATTTCAGTTCATTAGATTGTCCACAGCAAGGGGATAGAAGCTTAAAATTAGAGCCAGACCGTTCTGTAGTAGAGTTAGTAAACACTTCAGGCAAAGATGTGGCCACTCACTCCCACTAAATGTGGAAGAAGCTATTTCAGTTGTAAATTTGAGGTTGATAGACTCCTGTTAGTCAAAGTCACTAAGAGATAGGGAGCTGAGACACGTCCATGGAGTTAGAATACAAATAATCATGGTCTCACTGAGGCGTGAAGTGACCATGCATCACAGAAGGTCAACTCGAAGGTGCAATGTGATTGTGGAAGTTAAAAATATTGACCGATATTTCAAGGTTGCTGGAGCACAAAAGTGCAGAGGTCTTGCTAAACTATACAAGAGTATAGCGTAGAGCTGTGGCCACCTTATACTTTGTGCCGGAAGCTGTTCAGAGAAGGTCACTAGATGGACTTCTGGGATGAATGGCTTTTAAAGGAAAGGTTGAGCAGCTTGGGCCTCTACTCACTGGAGTTTAGAAGGACGAGTGATCTTATTCAAAGTTACAGGATTCTGAGGGGTGGATGCTGAGAGGACATTTGCCCTCTCAAGCCAGGGTGCACAGTTTAAAAATAAAGGGTCTCCCTCTTTGGATGGAGATGAGGAAGAATTTCTTCTTTCAGTGAGTCTTTAAGGAATTCTCTTCCAAAAAGAGTTGAGTAGTTTAATAGATTCAAGGTTTAGTTAGACAGATTTTTGATTGACAAGGGAATGGAAGGTTAATGGGGGAGGCAGGAAAGTGTTATTAAGGCCATTATTAGACTAGTCATTGAATGGTGGAGCAAACTAGAGGGGCTGATTGGCCTACTCCTAATTGTATGCTTTACCTGTGCTCTACAGACAGGATCAATTGAGAACCAGATGTGGTTCAATGATCCTGATTTGGATGTTTCTGCACTGGTGTTCACCTTAAGAAGGAAGGTGAATATATATATTGGGGACAGCAATTCTAATAGGCTCACCTACATTTGCACATAAATGTCACCATGGCAAATTTTACAGATGGCTGCCAAACATCCTCAGTGAATGACTGAACAAACACAGGAGTAATCTATTTTGTTTGTCAATTGATATTGTATCACACCTATTCTGGAAAGTAATTTACATCAAAAATTCCCTGCAGATAAAATATTAGTGTCATGTGGATTTTCAGCCTTAGCCAATAATGAACATGCAGATAATTGTTTCTGGTTTCATTTATACATGCAATAAACTAGAATAGGATCCTGAGAGAATTTGGATTAATAATAAAGATGGTAGGACATCTTATACTTCAACAATTAAAATGTTATTTAGTATCAAAGTTAATTATAAAGAAAACAGCGGCAGGGCAGTTTTACTCAGTGATTTATGATTGCCAAAGGTGGTGTAAATAGATTTAACAATTTACAAATGGATTTGGATTTATGCTTCAAAAGGAAATAGTTTAGAGGAAATTGGAATAGAGCAATAAAGGGGCACTACTCAGATATCTCTTTTAGAATGTGGATCGGGCATCTTCTTCCTGATGAAGAGCTTATACTCAAAATGTCGACTCTCCTGCTCCTCGGATGCTGCCTGACCTGCTGTGCTTTTCCAGCACCACACATTTTGACTCTGACTTTCCAACATCTGCAGTCCTCACTTTCTCCCAGTGCGGATAGGAGCAGAGTGGCCATAATAGTTTTGTCTTGCGCTGTATTCATTCTCTGAAAGGCCTCTTTGTAAAGCCATCAACCTGCGTCTCCATGTCTCTCCACAGATACTGCCTGACCTGCTGGGTTTTTTCCCAATATTTTTCATTCTGCATTTCAGATTTCCAGCATCTGCGGTATTTTGCTTTTGTATCTGTCGGTAGCAACTTTGTGCCCGAGTCTCAACATTCACAGACAGGATTTACAAACTTATCATCTTAACAATTTAGAAGCAGGTCATTTTACCCCTTGCACATGTCCTGCCATTCATTAAGATCATGACTCATCAGTTTGCAACCTCAACTCCACATTCCCACTGACATCCCCAATAACCTTTCAATCCCTTTCTTACCATGGGCCTTTATTCTCTGCAACAATCTTTGATAGGGGACCTTATCAAACGCCCTTTGGAAATTTAGGAATAGTACATCCACTGATTTCACCTTTACCCACAGCATTTACTATATCAAAAAACTCCAATAAATTGGTTAGATGTGATTTGCCTTTCACAAGCTACGTTGACTCTATCTGATTCCCTTGTACTCTTTTAAGAGTCCTGCGACAATATCTTGAATAATAAAGTTATAGGAAAGATATTATCAAGGGGGTTCAGAAGAGATTTACCAGGATGTTGTCGGGTATGGAAGGTTTGAGTTATAACGAATGGCTGGATAAGCTGGGACCTTTTTTACAGAAGCGTAAGAGGTTGCGAGGTGACCTTATAGAGGTTTATAAAATAATGAAAAGTATAGATCAAGTTAATGGTAGTTGTCTTTTCCATGGGATAGGGGATTTCAAGACAATGGGGCATATTTTTAAGGTAAGAGGAGAGAGATTTAAAAAAGACAAGAGGGGCAATCTTTATACACAGAGAATGGAATGATCTTCCAGAGGAAGTGGTGGATGCAGGTACAATTACAATGTTGAAAAGACATTTGGATAGATACATGAATAGGAAAGGTTTGGAGGAATACGGGCCAGGAGCAGGCAGGTGGGTTTAGTTTAGTTTGGGATTATGTTTGGCATGGACTGGCTGGACCATGCTGTATGACTCTATGAGTCTATTTTCCAACATTTATCAGCGAACTGGCCAGCATTTTCCAGTTCTTTGGCTCCACCTGTTTTTGAATAAAGGAATTACATGCTATTACCCAATCTAATGGAACATTCCCTGAATCTAGGGAACTTTGGAATATTTAAACTATCGTGACAACTCTCTCCCTGGTCACTTCTTTGAAGATCCTTGGGTGAAATACATCAGGACACGGGGACTTGTCAGTCTGTGGCCCCAACAATGTATTCAGTACCACTTCCCTGGTGATTGTCATTTTCCTGAGTTATATTCCTAATTCACAACCATTTTTGAAATGTTACGTGTACCCCCTACACGAAGACTGATGCAAAGTAACTGGTCAATCTGCCACATCCATATTTTCCATTTCTGGTAGCATTTCCACAGACAGCCAGACAGTACCCGAGGAGCAGGAGAGTCGACATTTCGGGCATAAGCCCTTCATCAGAACACTCTTTGACTCTGATCTCCAGCTTCTGCAGTCCTCACTTTCTTCTAGCATTCCCACAGACACCTGGGAATCACGGCCTAAGAATGTCCAAAATGGAGGAGCAGCATCTAGGAAGGCGTAGAGCATCTCGAGACTTGCCATCAGGAAAAAGCGGAAACCAGGCGAAAACTACAAAAGGACTGTGGGTGCTGCACCAACGCCCCATCCGCCCTCATCCTGAGACCTCATTCTGCCCCCAGTCTGATAGAGCCTGCGGTAGCTTCATTGGTCTGTACACCCACTATTGACTCACTCTGAGAGTGGGAGAGAGTCATCCTCATCTGCAAGGGAGCGCCGATAAATGAATCATTTCCCTCTATTAATTGCCTGGACTTATTTTCTGTAGGACCATGTTCACTTTTCTTTTTTTAAGTATTTATAGAAACTCTTACTATCTGTTTTTATATTTCTAGCTAGTTTTGTCTCATACTCTGGTTTCCCTCTCTTTTTTCATCATTCTTTACTGTTTTTAATATTTTGTCCAATCTTCTGGCCTACCATCTGTCTTTGTGCAATTATATGCTTTTTCTTTAAGTTTGATACTTGGTTTGATGGATGATGGGTCTACTCCTTGCATCTATACTTTGTTTTCTGATGTATCCCCCAAAATAATACTGTTAGGATCTCTTTTGACCTGTCTCTTAACCTAATTTGCCAGTTCACTGGGAGCAGGCCCCTGTCCTATTGCTATGGTCAGGGATATTGGATAAAGGTTGACATTTAAAATGTTGGTGCTGGGTTAGCAGAATGGTTACAAATAATCCGAGTATTTCAGGAGAATTGAATTTGACAATTTCATTAAAGGCATTATTGCATCTTTGCAAGATTCATGCATCCTTAATTGACAAGTAATGTCCATGTTATGAATAGTGCTTGAGGTTTTTTTTGTCTCATAAACAGGATGAATATAACCAAGCTAAGGCAAGCTGTTATGAATGTACAATTTTGTACAGTAATTGCCATCTTTACAGCACTGATATTGTCAAAGTAAAACACCATACCTTGCTGTTTGCGAAAAGGAATCACCCAATGTGTTAGATAAGGTAATATATATCATCCCATAATGACACTTCGTTTCCAACCTGGAGGTAGTTTGTAATATGATGAATAGTGAAAGAAAACTGGTGGGCACTGACGGTGCAGGAGAAAAAGCACTGGCCTTTCACCTTCACCACCTGGGGACAAACCCAGTCCTGATGGATGGAATAAAAATCCTTCTGTCTTGTCATCGTAAGACTTTGAAATGGTGGACTGAAAGTAGCATCGATCTTGCAGTCGCTCCTGAGATTCAGGCTTATTTCTAGATTTACTTCTGGATTTCTTACAGTTATTACACTTCAGTAGTATGAGATTTTTATTTTGATTCATTTTTTGTTTTTTAGTCGTCAAAAACGCAGAACAAAATCCTCCCCCAAAAAGCACGTGTTTTCTTTTAAAAACGGAGTTACAGTTCTGGTCTTCCTGTTATAGGAATGATAGTGCTAAGCTGGAGAGGGTTCAGAAGAGATTTACCAGGACGTTGCTGGGAGTGGTGGGTTTGAGATATAAGGAGAGGCTGGAGAGTAGGAGGTTGAGAGGTGACCTTATGGCGGTTTATAACATCATGAGAGGTATAGATAAGGTGAATGGCAGGTGACTTTTCCCTAGGATGGGGTATTTCAAGACTAGGGGGGCATATTTTGAAGGTGAGAAGAGAAAGATTTTAAAAATATACAAGGGGCAATGTTTTAACGCAGAGCGTGGTTTGTGTGTGGAACGAACTTCCTGAGGAAGGGGAGAATGCGGGAACAGTTACAACGTTTAAAAGACATTTAGATAAGTACATGATTAAGAAATGTTTGGGGGGAACATGGGCCAAGTACAGATCGGTAGGGCTAGTTTGGGATTATGGTCAACATGGATTGGTTAGACTAAAGGGTTTGATTCCATGCTGTATAGCTCTGTGACTATGACTCTTTGACTGCGATGTGAAGCAAATTCAGACAGCCTCTATTCAGTTCTGATCCTTTATAATCGCAATAATTGTTACAGAAGGAAAACACTATGAATTCTGTGTAGAAACAGAAAATGCTGCAAATACTCAGTATGTTTGGCAACATCTGTGGAGGGAGAAGCACAGTTAGTGTTTCAGGACAATGGCCTTTCACCTGACTGTTAACTCTGTTTCTCTCTCCATAGTTCCTGTTTTCTTAACAGTACATTGTCTCAGGAGGAAGTTACATTTTTAAGTACCTTTCTTGTAAGTAAACTTATACAACAATTCTTTTATTTGAATTTCCAAACTAATCACACGCACCAATAATATAAGCACTTATAGATGTTTCCTAATTCTAGTGTATGTTTCATATCAATATGAACATTTACAATTCCTTTCCAATCAGACTCTGAAAATGTTTTGGCTAAACAATCAATTTCAAACAGAGAGAATTGAATAGGATATTGATGAGGCCACTTTTAGAAAACTGTGTATAGTTCTGGTCGCCCTTCTATCAGAAGGATGTTGTTAAACTTGAGAGGATATAGAAAATTTTTACAAGGATGCTGGAGGGTTTGAACAATAGGGAGAGGCTGAATAGGCTGGGGCTTTTCTCCCTGGAGCATTGGAGGCTGAGGGATGACCTTGGAGAGGTTTATAAAATCATGAGAGGCCTGGATAGGGTGAATAGCCAAGGCTTCTTCCTGAGAGCGTGAAGTCCAAATCTTGAGGCCATAGGATTCAGGTGAGAGGGGAACATTTTAAAAAGGACCTGAGGGATAGCATTTTCGTGCAGAAGGTGGTGCGCATAGGGAATGAGCTGCCAGAGGAAGTGGTGGAGGCTGGTACAATCACAACATTTAAAAGGCATCTGGATGGGTTTATGAATAAGAAGTGTTTAGAGTGATATGGGCCAAGTGCTGGCAAATGGGACTAGGTCAGATTGGGATATCTGGTTGGCATGGATGAGTTGGACTGAAGGGTCTGTTTCCATGCTGTATAACTCTATGACACTGGAACTTGTGAGCCGAGATTAACCCTCTGGTAACAGGTTATTTCACAGAAACATTCTGACACCTTTTGTCATATTCTCCTGGCTTTCATCATTTCTGGAAATATTAACAGTTTAAACCAAAGTAATTTTCTAAAAGTAAGCCACATTCAGCTAATTATCGTTACCTTTGGGAAAACTCAGAGGAGTTGCCAAAATAGCAAAGGGCAGGATTTGAATGGGGCAGGGCTTCCCATGACCATTTAACACCCTGAAGAGCATTAAATGCCTTTTAACTGGCCTTCTAACCAAGCTAGGGAGCAGGGATGTCTTTGAGTGTTAGCTTTCCGGTGTCAGGAACGCCACCAGAAGTAGTGGCCACGGCTGAAATTGCACTCAATCGCATGGAGAAAGAGCTAGGACTATTGGTACATTGATGGGAATATGGTGGTGGTGTTGGTGGGGAGCAGATTTCACAGTGGGATCGGGTTTGGACTATAGGGGCCTGGAGTAAAGGGGACACATCAGGGGGATTGTTGCAGGTGACATGGTAGGATCTGTTCTTCAGGGAACTTCCAATTGGAAAGGGAGATCATGAAGGAGGCACCTCTTTACTTCCTAGTTGGAGACTCAGGCAGCAGGGCTTCCTGACCTCCACCCTATAGTTGAATAAATGCAGGTGGATTGGAAATGGACATTAATGGTGACTTGGCAGAGGCCTTGCCCACTGCCCCTTAAATCACAGCGCCCATGGAATTGTGTGAACCTCCCTGTCTCCAATCTGCTAGTGAGGGAGTGTAAAATTCTGCCTAAGGAGCCAACAGTTCCACCAACAGAATAATCAACTTCTCTTTGTCAGATTATTTTTAAGTCTTTCATGGGATGTGGTTGTCATTGGCTAGGACAGCATTTGTTTCCCATTCTGAATGGCCCTCAGGAAGATAATGATGAACTGTTGCAGTTTCATCTGTTACTGGAACACCCATTGGTGCTCTTAGGGAGGCAGTTCCCACACTCTGATCCAATGACAATGACAATTACCAACCAGAGATTCTCTAACAGTGATTTGAAATGAGACAAGCCTACAATGGCATAGAATCGTGTGGTGGAGTGGTAATGTCCCTACCTCTAGGAGGGATCTTGTGATGTAGTGATAGTGTTCCTATCAGTTGGCTACAAGGTCCTGGTCCAAATCCTACCTCTTCCAGAAGTGTGTCATATGGACACATTGATTAATCACAATGGCATGTGAACAATACTGTGAGAGATCTGTTGGTATACTACAGTGCTCAAAAGATGGGGTTTCCATTTTAGCTACCAAATCTTATTGTTGCAGAATGGAAATTGTGCTTAAAATATTGCAGTCTTACGATCTGGCACTGTTTTCACATATCCTGAATTAGTTACATTGAAAGACAATGTTCAGTTGTATAAGAACTCCAGGCTCAGATTTGTCTAGTTTTCCTATTGGAAGAAGGTCATTCTCGAGTAATCCTTATGAGTTCTGATCTCCTTGTTACATAATAAATATGGAGGCCCATGAGAAGGCACAAACAGTTTTATAAAGATCGAACCAGAATGAAATATTTCAACTGCTGACAAAGACTGAACAGGTTTGTGCTCTTTACTCCAGGAAAAAGAGGACTTTGGGGTCTCCTAACAGTACTTTGAAAATTGTTCATTTTCTATACAGGCCATGATCTGTTTAAAAGGCAGGGCTGGCTTAAGAGAGCAAATGGCCTATTCCTGCTCCTATTACTTATTCTCGAATGAAGGGATTTGATAGGGCTGAGGAAGAGAATATGTCTCCAATCGTGAGGAACAGCAAATCTACAAGCTATAAATGTAAGATGGTCACTCGGGAAATCCTGTTAGGAATTCACAAGAAACACTGTATGCAGAAAATCATTAGAGTGTGGAACTTGCAACCACAGGAATCATTCGGGTGGAGAGTGTAGATGCATTTAGAATGGATAAATCCATGGGAAAGAAAGGAATAGAAGGTGTAGAACAGAATATGTAGAGCATAAACATCAGCACAGACCAATCGGCCCAAATCTCCTGTCTCAGTGTTGTCAGTCTTATATAATCAATTTAAACAGTACACATTAGGTGAGCTTTTCTCTGATTTAGCCCTACACAAATAAGATAAAATACACAGTTAGTCCACGACTCATTATGATGAGAATTCGGAGTGTTCTACATACCCGAGTGGATGGTGGAGCTGTGTGAGGTGGTGATAAGTGTGGTTCGAGGGCGCTTGTATTGGACCCATTTGCCATCTCTTGTCTCCTGTCAAAGTAAAAGAAAGTCATTGAGAGTGTGTGAAAGCACAAAATATGAAGAGACCATTTGGCCTATCAAGCCTTCTCTTTGCACAGACTAAAGTTAAGCAAATGAAACTGCAGGATATTTATCCCATCCCATGATATCCATGTCATCAATCTCTGAGCGGTGCTTTCCCCCTCCCCTCTGCAACAGCTCAAGAGCTTTGATCCCCTCTGAAAGAGATAACTGCATTTATAGAGAACTCTTTCAAGTCTCCTGGATGATCCTGCTTTTATTTATTCACAGGATGAGGGAGGCTAAGCCAGAATTTGTTGTCAATTTACAGTGAGCTCCGGAGTTTCATATAGACCAGACCAAGTAAGGATGGCAGTTTCTTTCCCTAATGGACATCAGTGAACCAGATGGATTTTTCCCAACAATCGGCAACGGATTCATGGTCATCATTAGACTCTTAATTCCAAATGTTTTAAAATTGAATTCTAATTCCACCATCTGCTGTGACAAGATTTGAACACTAGCTAGGCCTTTGGATTAACAATCCATTGATAATATTACTAAGACCATTAGCTAGGCCTTTGGATTACCAATCCAGTGATAATACTACTAGGCCATTGCCTCCCAATACATCCAATAAAGTACATTGTCTTAAAATTTGATCACAGATGTAATGTAGGAAATACAGCAATCAATTTGCAAAGAGCATGCTCCCAGAATTAGCAATGTGATAATGAATTTTTTCTAACTTTTGACCAGGACAGCACAAATCCCACTTCTCACTTTTGAAATTATGAGTGGAATCATTTACATTCAATCAAGAAAGAAGACAGAGTTTTGGTTTAACATCAAGAGGATAACATTGCTGACAATGTAGTGTTGCTCTGTAATTAAATTTTATTCATTCATGGGATATGGGCATCGGTATCTAGGCCAGCATTTATTGTTCATCCCTAATTGCCCAGAGGGCAGTTAAGAGTCAACCACATTGCTGTGGGTCTGGAGTCACATGTAGGCCAAACCAGATAAGGCTGGCAGTTTCTTTCCCTAAAGGACATTAATAAACCAGGTGGGCTTTTCCTTTACAATTGGAAATGAATTCATGGTCATCATTAGGTACTTAATTCTTTTATTGAATTCAAGATCCACCATCTGCCGTGGCAAGATTTGAACCCGGGTCCCCGGAACATTACCTGGGTCTCTGAATTAACAGTCCAGCAATAACACTACAAGGCCATCACCTCCCCGTTGTGCTGGAGTGTAATCCTGAAGCCTGCCCTTAAGTGGAACTTGAACCTGCAACCTTTAGTTTCAGAGGCAAGAAAGCTGCCTACTGAGCTGCGGTTGCTACGTATTTGTAAGATAGAAAAATATGACAGGTACAGTTTATAAACTGTGTATTGTCTTGCATTAAGACATTTGCCAAACTCTTTTGTGCAAAAAGCTGCCTATTGTTGGCACTGGCTCTTAGCAACAAAGCTAATCATTCATGAAAGAATGACCCATTAACAAGCACATAAAACAGCTGATCATTTGCTATTTGTTTCACACCTGGAAATCACACGGCTCATAAACTTTCATTCCAAGCAATTTCCCCAGCCACCGTTGCGAAGAGACAAGGAAACAAAGGGTCTTTTTCTAAGGCAATCTCATTAAGACCAATTTAAGGTTGGCTCATTGACTATCCACTGGATTATTTGTTGCTTGCTAACCAAGCTTTTCATGTTCATTTCCACATCCCAAATTAATGGCAGAATTAAGAAAGATCTATCCTGGCCAATGTAGCTGCGAGAAACTTCATTGTGGGCTGCACATTCCTGTTGAAGGGCTGATGTCCAAAACGTCGATTCTCCTGCTCCTTGGAGCTGCCTGATCTGCTGTGCTTTTCCATCACCACACTCTCGACTGCAGTTTAGGATATACTTTGCGCAATATGGAGTTCCAATATAACGCTCTGCTAAAACCTATGAAATTAGAAGCAGAGTAAGCATAAAGGACACTTCCATGTTTGGCCCTGATTTTCCATCTGCCCCAGTGTCGATGGGAGGTCCATGTGTAAAATCTGAATTTTCCAGTGGTTGGGACTATTATGGAGGCGAAAGTGAGGACTGAGATGCTGGAGATTAGAGTCGAGACTATAGTGTTGGAAAAGCACAGCAGATCAGGCAGCATTCGGGAAGCAGGAGAATCGACATTTCAGGCAAAAGCCCTTCATCAAGAATGACGCTTGTGGGCCAGGGGGTGGAGAGATAAATGGGAGAGAGGTGGGACTGAGGGGAAGGTAGCTGAGAATGTGATAATGGATGGAGGTGGGGGTGATGGTGGTAGGTCAGAGAGGAGGGTGGAGCAGATAAAGGTGGGGGTGATGGTGGTAGGTCAGAGAGGAGGGTGGAGCAGATAGGTGGGAAGGAAGATGGACAGGTAGGACAGGTCATGAGGGCATTGCCAAGTTGGAAGGTGGGATAAGGTGGGGGGAGGGGAAATGAGAAAACTGGTGAAATCCTCTATGTTGGGGAGATAGGACGTCTACTCACAGAGCGCTTCAGAGAATATCTCCAGGACACCCAAACTAACCAACCCCACCGCCCCGTGGCCAAACACTTCAACTCCCCCACCCACTCCGCCAAGGACATGCAGGTCCTAGGCCTCCTCCATCACCACTCCCTAACCACCTGATGCCTGGAGGAAGAACGCCTCATTTTTGCTTTGGGACCCTCCAACCCCATGGCATCAATGTGGGATTTCACAAGTTTCCTCATTTCCCCTCCCCCCACCTTATCCCAGTTCCAACCTTCCAACTCAGCACCGCCCTCATTACCTGTCCTACCTGTCCATTTTCCTTCCCACCTATCTGCTCCACCCTCCTCTTTGACCTATCACCATTACCCCCACCTCCATCTGCCTATCGCACTCTTAGCCACCTTGACCCCAGCCCCAGCTTCCTTCCATTTATCTCTCCACAGAAGGTGGTGCTCTTTGGCTCACAGCCCCATTCCTGATGAAGGGCTTTTGTCCGGAACGTTATGGTGTCTAGTGCCAAAGAGCACCACCTTCTGTTACTAATAGGTAGTGCTGTGACTCTGCCAATATGCTTCCTCTTGCTGAACTCTTGTCTAAATATTAATTCTCTGGCTCCCGACTCCAACAACCGTCTGCTTCTGCCCCTACTGGGAGACCTCTGTTGCAACTGGGAAAACTGTTTGGAGTTCTGTGTGAGGGCTACATAGAATATGCACACACAAAAAAAGAGACCATTCAGCCCAATTAGGAGTGTGTTGGTGATGGTGCGCTACATGACACGCCTCTATCCCAACTGAACTGCTGAAATTCTTTTCTCTAAGAAGTTTGTTTTGACCATCCAAAGCAGAGCTGTAGAGTACACATCAAGACTCCTCATTACCAGACTTGGGACAGTGAATCGACAGCCAGTGAATCTGTCTCTCAGATAAGGTCAGATGGTAAACCAAGGGCTCATTGTATTAAAGATCCCACAGTGCCACTTTCAAGAAGGACACAGGAGTTTATTCTACTGCCCAGGTCAATTTATCTCTCAATCAACATCACTAAAATGATCTGATCAACCCGCCACTGCTGCTTGTGGGACTTGCTGTCCTTAGGATTGTCTGCCGCATCTCTTACATTACTACAGTAACTGTCCTTCAAAGGTACTTTGTGATACACTGGTGTCACTGCAAGGCAGTCTGTAACTCCAAGTTGTTTGCTCTTCTCTGAAATCAGAGTGCCCACGAACTCTGAAGAAGTGCAGCACTGTTGTGAAATGGATTTGATTAGTACTCGATGTAGCCTGAGATCATTCAACAGATGTAGTGAAAAAGGCCTTCCGAAAAACAGCGCAGTTTCTCCATCATGAGTGAGCCCTCACTCACCCCCTCACCTCAACCAGTCTGCATTCTTCCATTCCCTCGGATTGCTAATGTGGACGTGGAACCAAGTTACTGTAGGAAAATAAGGTCTGATTGATGCTTAAAAGAAATACTGAAGTTTATCTGCTTATCCTTCTACAATTCCGCTGGAGGCATGATACAACAATAATGGAATTGTTGGCTAATTCAATCTTTATCAATTAATCCATACCAGACCCGGACATGACACAAAGAAAATTCCCAGAGGTGGAGAGCTTTTGGACAATAACTTATCGAATGACATATCACAGATGAGTCATGTATTCTTTTCCAAAATGTGATTTTCTGAAGGAAGTCTATTTAATTTTAATTTGAATGAATCAACACTAACTACTTCCATTGTCTCCCCAAGGAGTCAGCAAATGTACTGGAAATGAAAAAAAAGACTCAATTAATGAGACAAACCAGAAAAGAATAAAGATGGGTTTTTAGCCTCCTCCCAGACAGATAAAAACAAAATAATCCATTAACTTGCAGAATCAATCGGAAACCCTCTGGCACTCCTCATTGTTGGAGACTGGAGACTGGAGACACTTCCCACCATCTGTATTACAGCCCATGCTACATTGCAGATTTAACAAAGCAACAATACAAAGTCAAGACATCAGAGTTCAGCACTGACAATCTGCAGTCTTACTACCACTCAATCATCTGGGACCCGGAGGAACTCTAACCTGATACATATTGAAGACATTTTCGAGAAGGGTGAAATTTCCCAGTTGTTTTAAATATAGGATTTTTAATGTAAGAAGTTTAAAAACAGCTCTAGCAAAACTGAACTCAATGGGAATCATGGGGAGAAGCTCCCCTCCAGTCAGAGTCACAGGGAGCACCATGAAGATGGTTGCAGTTGTAGAAGACAATCATTTCAGTTCTGGGTCATCACTTCAGGAGTTCGTCAGGGTAGAGTCTTAGGCCCAACCGTCTGCTGCTTTATCAATGACTCTCCCTCATCATAAGGTCAGAAATGGGGATGTTTGCCAATATTGTACAATAATGTTCAGCACAACTCCTCATATACTGAAACAGTCCATGTCCAAATCCAGCAAGATCTGGACAACAATAGGTTTGGGCTGCCAGGTGGCAAGTAACGTTAACACTACACGGTGTTGTACAATGACCATATCAAACAAGAGGCAATCTAATCATCTCCCCTTGACAATCAACGGCCTAACCATTGCTGAATTCCCTAATATCAGCATCAACATTGTTTACCATTGACCAGCAACTGAACTAGACAATCCATATACATACTGGACTACAAGAGTAGGTCAGGGCTGGGATTTTTGTGGCAAGTAATAGACCTTCTGACTTCCCAAAGCCTAATCACTGTCTACCAGGTACAAGTCAGATATGCAATAGAATATGCTTTGCTTACTTGGGTAAATGCAAATCCAACAACACATGAGAGGTTCAACAGTATCTGGGACAAAGACATCTGTTTGATTGGCAGACATTACATGCTACCAACAACATTCACTCCCTTCAATATCAATGTATAGTAGCAGCAATTTGTATCATCGAGAAGCTGAACACACCTTCAACGGCATCTTCCAAAGCCTTGATCTCAATTGCCGAGAAGGACAAGGGCAGCAGATGCATGGGGATGCCACCATGTCAATTCCCCTCCAAGCCACACATCATCCTGACTTACAATTACATCACTGTTCCTTCGCACTCTCTAGATAGTAACCTGGAACTCTCTTCCTAACAGGACTGTGGATGTGCCGACATTCTCATGGGCTGCTGCAGTTTAGGAAAGAGGTTCACCATCTCTTCCTCAAAGACAATTAGGGATAGGTCCTGAAGAAGGGCCTGTGCCCGAAACGTCGAATCTCCTGTTCCCTGGATGCTGCCTGACCTGCTGTGCTGTTCCAGCAATAAAGTTTCAACATAGGTACTTAGCCAGTGACATCTAAACTAATACATTTTTTAAAAAAGTAAAAAGACATATATGGTGTTTTCAGATACAATGTGTGGAATCTTGCCACTTTAGATTTTGCACCAATGGTGAGGTGAGTTCCAGAGCAGGAGCTTGACCACATCAGGATCGGACCTTCCAAGTGAATTTTCCAGAGGATGCATGATTAAGAACCTGCTTCAGGGATCGTCATTCCTTAGGGGTGGTAGGCAGGATTCAATGCACATAATTTGAAGAGCCATCAATAGCCTTCACAATGGCTACACAGGGATGTGTGTTCTAGTGGCTTGGATGAGATGCTTGTGAAGAAAGTGGAAGGGAAATAATCAAGGTCTGCAGCCTGTTGAGTGGTGGGGGTCCTTGTGCAGGAAATGCCAGCAATTTCCTTATCGTTATATATTAACAAGTAATCTAGAAACCCAGACTAATGTTCTAAGGACCTGGATTCGAAACCCACCATGGCAGATAGTAAAATCTGAATTCAATTTTGAAACGTCTGCAGTAAAAAGCTAGGAATGTGACCATTGTCAATTGTCATAAATAACAAACTAGTTCACTAATGGCCTTTAAGGAAAGGAAATCTACTATCCTTACCCAGTTTGACCTACATATGACTGCAGACTCACAGCGATGTGGTTGGCTCTTAACTGCCCCCTGGGCAATTAGGGATGGGCAATAAATGCTGGCCGTCATCCTGTGAATGAAGTTTTTAAAAATCTTTTGTATAGGTCTTAATGACATTCCATTCCATCACAAGCCTCTGACTTTGGAAGGTGTTAGGCCTGTTCCTATGCCTGGCTTCTACTGTTGAGTGCTATCAAGTTCCAGACCTCAACAATTCCCACAGTGCACTTGTCTCCTCTAAGTCCAAAAAATGGGAAGAGTGTAACATCCAGGTGACGTCACTGGAATAGTAATCTGGAGACCCGGCTACCGTACTTTGGAGATAGAGATTCCAATTCCATTATGGCAGCTGATAGAATTCAAATTCAATTAATCTATTAAAAAATCTGAAATTGAAAGTCCCAGTAGGGATATTCGTGAAAGAACTATCGATTGTTGTAAAGACTCATTGGGATCACTACTGCCCTTTGGGGAAGGGAAATCTGCCATCCCCAACTGTTCTGACCTCCATCAGGCTGCAGATCAACACCAATGCGATTGCCCCTTATTTGCTCTCAAGGGAAATGAGGGGGTTTAGCTACAAATACTGGCCTGGCCAGGAATTCCACATTCCATTAAGGATTATAAGAAGATTTGCCACGTTCCAGATGGGGTGTGTCACCCGCTCAATGTTGGCAATTATAAAGATAGCACACAATGTTGTGAATGTACAAACCAGCTCATTTAGCATTTGGGGTAGATGAAAGGTTAACAGACAAACTTTCATCCTATTTTTCCCTCTTCAGGCACCAATTACCTGCTGTATTATTCTGTTTCTGTTTCAGATGTGCAATGTTTAAAAAAAACTCTTCTGTGAAGGTTTAAGACTTTTCATGATTACTTTGGTACTTTTAAAAGGCATAAGTATTGTATTAAATTGTTACAAATCAAGGAGGGAGATGCCTTTCCCTTAAATCACTTTTCCTTCCTAGGTCTATGTTAAAGCTAAACACACTACACTGTAGCAGGATTCCACATGAATTTAATAGCCAAATCTCCAAGTCCTTTGCTCTTGGCCTGGTGAGTAGCGTCTCATCTCTGGTCTCTTAATTCTGGTGGGACCTACTAAGAATGACAACTGTAGATATTTGCTGATAGTTTTAGGCTGGACTGTAATCTTTCCCTGTCATCGTGTAGTTAGCACTAGGGCCAGTACTTTGTATCTGTCAACTGGTTCCTTATTTGCCCCTATTCCCCTTTAATGGGTAGAAAACTGACTCTATGACTCTAAAACCACAGATGGCAAAAAGGTACCCCTTCTCCCAAATCAGCAATGTTGTGACTAGGAGAGTAGCTACATATGTGAGGCACTGGGAGGGGCTGGTCAAGACACTAGGACAACCCCCAGCTCTTCTTGAAAGACTGGCATGTGGATTTGTTATATTCACCAGAACAGGCAGACATAGATGCAGTTTAATGCCTTGCCCACAAGGTGGCACCTCCTGCCAAGCAGTACCCCCTCAGAAGTACACTGCTGGAATAGCCTATATGACGTGATCCAGGCCTGGACTAGGGCTAGAATCCAAGACCTTCTGACTCAGGGGTGAGATTCTTACCAAGAAGGTGAGGCTGGAAATTTCCTGGCATTTCAATGTCATGTACAGCACAGCGATCCCACAGTCAAAGACTCATGAGTATAAACTGTACACAATGCAAACCAGGAGGTCATTTGGTAGATTTTGAATCGTCTATCTCATGAGAGTCACATCCTCTTCAGACACCTGACTGAGAGTAAATTGGACCTGTGGGCATTTCTTGACACATGTAATGTGCTCTGTGTGTAATCTTTTACTTTAATGGATTCCAAATACAGTGCTATTGCTGAAGGAAGTACTTATGGTCTCATCATCATTATCCAGTCTCTCAAATACATCATGAAACTATTAGAGAAAATGAAATATTTCCAGGATTGGAAGTAAACAATCTATTTGTTGAAAAATGAGACAGAAACCATCCGTTCAGAGAGTTGGTTAACTAATGTTTTGTATTGAATTACATTCTGGAAAAACTGAAACATTCTTCCTTTGAAATATTTTGTGTCAGTGTGATGTAATTTCTCCTTCCCTGAGCCAAGAAGCTGTAATGGTATCAATTAATGTGTTTGTATGGATTATGTAAACAGGTTCCTCAGTTGGCTGTCCATCACATCTGCTCCGTTAAAAGCAAAATATTCAGATCAAAAACAGGCACTGGCTATTTGTTATAAAACCTGAAAATGCCCAGACTGTGTTTATAGAGTGAAGGAACAGTTTGTTCTATGTTAGTGAGTGGATTTTCTTTTTTTATTTTGGTGTCTGAGTGTTGGAGGCAAATAAAGCAATGATAATTCTGCAAGTCCTGCTCAGCAGCCACCATTTTGAGCTCCTTGTCCAAAGTGAGCAGGAATGATGGAAGTGAAAGAAAGGCTGGTTTCTGGCTGGTGAAGCAGTGGCCATTGGTTTGGTTAGCTTCTTGAAAAGACTGAGATTGGATTGGCCTTTTGACAAAACAAGTTGCGTCTTCGTTCTCACTGAGCGACGGTTGTGGTAATTGCAGATGAGTGAACAATGTTGTGCCTGGGAGGGGCTCATTGACTTGGGCTTCAGATCGGGCGGCAGGCAAATTCAACTTATCACCACACTTTTCAGGACCTAAGAAATGACAAACAGTGGAGAGACTAACCGCAGGTCAGGTTTGGAATTGCAATTCCAGTCTATGTTTTTTAAAATTCATTCATGGGATGTGGATGTTACTGGCTAGGGCTGAATGTATTGCCCATTGTCAGTTGCCCCAGAGGGCAGTTAAGAGTCAACCACATTATGTGATGTGGAGTCACATGTATGTCTGATCAGGTAAGGATGACAGACTTCCATTCCTAAAGGACGTTAGTGAACCAGATGGGCTGTTATGAGAGTAGTTACATGTGCACCATTGATCAGGCTTTTTAAATTTTAATTTTAGTTTTTAAATTTTAAAAAGATTACTTTTTAATTTAAAAATTACAATAGGAATCTAAAAAGCCTGCTCAATTTAATTTTCTTTTATTGAATTCAAATTTCACCATCGGTTATAGTGGGATTTAAATCTATCTCCTCAGAACATTAGATTGAAGTTCGGGGATTGCTAGTCTAGTGACGTTACCATTGCCTCCCCAAATTTATTTGGGTCTATTTCCATGCTGTCTATTTCCATGCTTGCAACATTTTCAGATTTAGTTGGACGTGTTTATCATCATGATGCAAACCTGCTACGTTTCTGCAAGGAAGGCCTTGAATTAGAATTGCTGCATAGAATCAACTCAGCATGACACGTGTGTGGAGCACTATTTGTCTTCAAGTCATCCATCCCTTTTACCACTATTAATAGTGTTTTATTTATTGCTCTTCCTAATAAACTTTCTAAAGGGTATCTTTGTTTTCTGCCACTATCAGCCCTTCCCCTTGGAGGCAATCAAAAGTGTCACTTAACAAGTCAAAATAAAAACTGGAAATCAGAAACAAAAACAGCACTGTTGGAAAAGCTCAGCAGGTCTGGCAGCAGAGAAATCAGCGTTACCATTTTGGGTCCACTCACCCTTCCTCAGAACCACTTGATAAGCCAGTGCATATTGTTTCCATTGGTCCCACTGCTGTTATTATTGCTATGCAGTAATTCCCCAACAAGCAGCAATTTTTATTTGCTTCACCACCCATTCCTGGTACACATTGGATAAACACAAATTTATTGTCACTTCAGCAGTTATAGAGTCATAGAGATATACAGCACGAAGTAGACCCTTTGGTCCAGCTCATCCATGCCGACCAGATATCCTCAATTCTTTTTAAAGCTTATTATTGTCTACTGACCCTCATTCAAACCATAAAGTCCACTACTTAAAATCTGCTCTGCAAGAGTCTCCCAGCTAATATCTTGACTGTAGAAGACTGATGTCATTATCTCATTTCATTCTCACAACATGAATTCGATCTGCCAACATTTCAGAGAATTGTTTCAAAGTATTCAGGTGCTCCAAGATTGAAGCGAATCTTTGAGTAGCATGGGTTTATGGGATTGTACACTGACCATTCAAAAGAACACAGCCACTAGATACAGCAATCCAAGCCTGTCCCAAAACCAATCGCAAGTCCCGATTACAGGGCTGCCTTGCCTCAATATTCTATTTTTTACAGTTTTATCAATAAATAAACTCAAACAGTGACAAGATCAGAAAGAAAATGTTATAGGAGACCAAAGCACATTGTACATTTTGCACAGGGTAATGCCTCCTCCTTCCCCTCCTCATATTTCACCATGTTACTGACATTAATCTTATTGATCACTCTTTTATTATTCATGTTGTCCAAGAGCAGCAAGTTATTTCCATCGATTGCCCACTAGGAGGTTTTGATTCTTGTTTCAATGGGCATCTTGGAAAGAAAAAGAGGTTGAACAATGTCAAAATTCACACTTGAATTGATATTTACCAAACGAATAATGGATGTGCATTAACGATTCCTCTCTCCTCTTCGAATGTTCAGCCCTTGTTGCTCCTTACATTCGCTCTGCTCCTTTCTATGAACGCCAAGATCTTCTCCATTTTTTTTCCAAAAGCTCTCAGCTTTTGTATTGTTAATCATTCCCCCCCCCACCCAATTACAATGACTACACATCCAGAATACTTTACCGAGTGTGAAGAGCTTTGAGACATTTTGAAATTGTGAAAGCTGACAAGTAAATGCAAATTCCTCCTTTTTCTTAATTGTGCACTGCTGCCCGTGTACTTTTCATCAGCAACAGGAGCACATTTGCCTTTGAAATAGTGTCACATTGACAATCCGATTCTGGAACTATTCATGCAGCTGTAACATTCATCAGTGCACAGCTGGCTGGACAAATCTGGCTTGCTATCTTTCAGCCACAGAGCTACTGTGCTCAAAGTAATCTGGGTGGCTTCTGCCCCTTCTCGGTGGAATCAAACTGGGTTATCCTCCTAAATGAAACCCACCGTAATTTCCCTGCAAACAGATTTTCATTGTACTGAGAGGACCCCATGGACCATTGATCTCCAGGGGTCTGTGGGTAAGATGAAACTCTTCAGCACCCAGCTATCCTCCAGCTAAACAATGCTACACATTTGAGTCCCACAATGCATTGCACACAATCTCAGGCCAATGTGCATGGCATACCAGCATCTTCTCATTCACTCATGAGATGTGGGTGTCGCTGGCTTGGCCAGCTATTTATTTATTATCTATTTGTAACTGGCCAGTGGGAGGCCAAGAGTCAATAACTTAAAAGGGTTCAGAAAAGATTTACAAGCATGTTGCCAGGGTTGGAGGGTTTGAGCTATAGGGAGAAGCTTAATAGGCTGGGGCTGTTTTCCCTGGAGCATCGGTGGCTGAGAGGTGACTTTATAGAGGTTTACAACATCACGAGGGGCATGGATAGGGTAAATAGACTAGGTCTTTTTTCTGTGGTGGGGGAGTCCAGAACTAAAAGGCATAGGTTTAGGTGAGAGGGGAAAGACGTAAAAGGAGCCAAAGGGGCAACGTTTTCACACAAAATGACGGGTGTGTATGGAATGAGCTGCCAGAGGAAGTGGTGGAGGCTGGTACAATTGCAACATTTAAAAGGCATCTGGATAGGTATATGAATAGGAAGAGTTTAGAGGGATATTGGCCAAATGCTGGCAAATGGGACTAGATTTATTTAGTATACCTGATCAGCATGGACGAGTTGGACAAAAGTGTCTGTTTCCATGCTGTACATCTCTATAACTCTATGACTCTATAACATTGCTGTGGGTCTGGAGTTACATCTGGGCCAGACCAGGTAAGGATGGCAGATTTCCTTCCTTAAAGGAAATTCATGAACCAGATGGGTTTTATGACAATTGCCAATGAGTACGTGGTCACCCCACTCTAGATTTTTGTTTGACTCAAGAACTCCCACCATATGGTGAGATTCCAAACCACGTCCCCAAAACGTTAGCTGAGGCTTCTAGATTACTATGCCACTGATATTACCACTGTGCCATCACCTCCCTATTAGCCCCAGCCCTTTCTGAGGGGAATGCAATTTGTGCAAAATCATCAAAGTTCATTATGTAGACCCTGGCTGTAGACAGGCAGAATAGGGACATCGCCTTGAGAATTTAATTCGGTTTAAACATTCGGTGTTCCTGCGGTGACACCTTGAGGAGGAGGGTGAAAAATAAAAGGCAAGTGATAGCTCGCAGGACAGTCACTGGGGGAGCATGGAGTCAACATCATTGCAAACTGAAACAGCAAGGGAAATGCAAAGGGCTCACCAAGCAGCAAGCAATCCAACTTAAGGGACGGCTTTCCAGGTAGGGTGGCAAGGTAAAGCTTTGGAGTCATGAACTCAGAGGCAGTAATGGCCACCATTTGGCTCTGCTTACCCCTCTCCTTCACTCTCACACGTCTCGTGTTCCCCACCCTTTGCTCTCATGGCTCTACTCACGTCCCAATCCCCTCCAACCCCACTTTCACAGAGAGGCCATAGCACTTCCAAAATGGGGTCACGGTGGGGAGAAAAGTCAGGAGGCACTGATGTAAGGGAAGTTTTGAGGCTTAATGGGGTACAAGCACGATTTGTTTTATCCAAATGCAGTTCCAACTGGCAGCCAACGCCTGGCCTGTTTGCAGGGAGCCCTGGGTGACAGTTGTAGCAATATTCAACCAACCCAAAACTGACGTTCCGTTCTTGATCATGGTCATAGTTTGCAGCTTTAATTATTACAGAGTTGCTTTGCTGCATTTGCAAACAGCTCAGCAACATTGTCAAAAGACATGAGAAACACCAAAAAAAATGTGCAAAGAATTCTAAATCAGGAATGTTAACCTCAAAGGAAAGTCTAAAGTCTATACAGTTTGTGGTCATGTTGGGGAGGGCGGGGTGGAGGTAGGTAGATTGGAGATTCTGGCTGGCAGGTTTTGTAGGTTGCCACGGTGCAGGCTAGTGGGAATTCTGCTGTATCCAGGGACACTTTCCATGGGAAACAGATGGTGGGAGTTTTACTTTGGCAGAGACGCTCTTTGAGAATCGGAAATGTGCCATAGCAGTGATGCAGTCGGTGCAAATGATGCAGGAACGTGGTTAAAGGGACATTGACCCTGGCATCTGAAAAGAATTGATGATGACTTGACAGGTTTGCCGGTCCTGGCACAGGGTCTGAACCCACAAGCTTCTCAATCAGAGCCATCAACCGAGTCAAACTGATGTCCAAATGTAGGATAACTACATTCACTTCAACCTCCGAGAATATTACATTCATTTTCACTTGTTAACATTTCCATTTGCAATTCTTCATGATGGATTTTGAAGGAAAGGCAGTGAACTGAAGAAAATTCCACGGTGACACAATCATAGAACATAGAAGAATACAGCGCAGTACAGGCCCTTCGGCCCTCGATGTTGCGCCGATCCAAGCCCACCTAACCTACACTAGCCCACTATCCTCCATATGCCTATCCAATGCCCGCTTAAATGCCCATAATGAGGGAGAGTCCACCACTGCTACTGGCAGGGCATTCCATGAACTCACGACTCACTGAGTAAAGAACCTACCCCTAACATCTCT
>NC_057737.1:13326685-13337803 GCF_004010195.1 Chiloscyllium plagiosum | reverse complement strand
TTAGCCCAGTACCCCATTTTTTTATTACTCTTACCAAAGTGAATAACTTCACACTTAGCTACATTGAACTCCATTTGGCACCTTTCTGCCCAGTTCTGCAGCTTATCTATATCCCGCTGTAACCTGCCACATCCTTCCTCACTGTCTACAATTCCTCTGACTTTCGTATCATCCGCAAACTTGCTCACCCAACCTTCTAACCCCTCCTCCAGGTCATTTATAAAAATGACAAACAACAATGGTCCCAAAACAGATCCTTGCGGAACACCGCTAGTGACGGCACTCCAAGATGAACCTTTGCCATCAACTACTACCCTCTGTCTTCTTCCAGCCAGCCAACTCCTAATCCAAACCTCCAACTCACCCTCAATGCCATACCTCCGTATTTTTTGCAGTAGTGAAAAATCATGAAAAATGTTTTAGTTTGATTATGATCTGTTTGTAGTTTGGATGTTGGGTGAGGACTGGCAGTTAGTGAAAAGTAAATACTGTCGGTTGTTAAATGCCAATCAGTACCTGGGCAGGGAACCTAGTTACTCATTGCCGAAGTGATTGAAACTTGTGCGGTGGTAGCTCATCCTGAAAGTGGGGCCCTCTCGGTAAAGAGAGCAAAAGGAAAGAGGGTCTGTGTGGCAACCTATGGCAGCTCAGTTGAAAATGAGGTCAGTCCTATCAATGAGAACGATTTGAGGTCATCACCTTGCTTGTTGTTTGCTGCTCCAGCCTCAGGTTTTCATTGTGAAACATTGGGAGATGGAAGTCAACTTGGACAAACCCTTTTTTTTTTAATCAAGCAAACTAAAATAGTGAGGGAGTAAAGTTGCTGAGAGATATTGGCATAAAGGTGGAGGTGTTGGCATGGGACTGGAGGTGTTGGAATAATGCTGGGGGTTTTGGTGTAGTGCTGGGTTTTGGCATTGGGCATGGGGCTGGCAAGACAGAAGAATGAAACACTGTGTGAGTGATCTACTGATATCCCTCTGTGTGTCCCTCAGCTTTAGAAATTGGCAAACAGCCACTTTACCACGTGCACCCAGTTGAGTATTGCTGCTGACTAAATAAATGGTCTCTAACAGATTAATGAGGATATTTTGCAGAACTGCTCTTTTCACGATTGCCTCCATGATTCAAACAGTCTGCATCTTAATGCCAGCATGGCACCCATTGACCTGTATTGTTGGGGAGAAGCAGCTTGATCAAGTGATACGGAATGCAAGCCCAGAATTTACACAGCCTCCAGATGTTTGAACTGCAAGAGCAAAATGAGATTGGATTACCAACTTCAAATCACTTTAGTGGGTTGGACCCCTTCATTAACGGACTGTTAATTGGAATTGGCTAATGCAATCAATTTGGAATCTATCCTCCTGTGCACTCTGTTTAAGGAGATGTGCTAATACTCCCAAGGAAGCATTTGCATGAGTGTAATTTGATCACACGATAATTTGAATATAGTAAATATATTGTAAAACGTACACAGGACAATTTGTGCACCAGTACATAATAGCGGGATACTATTCCTTGAGCTTTACGCTCACATCCACAGATTGATGGCATTAATAACTTACTATGACTTAGGCCTGATGACTGTGACCTTATCACAACAACTTTATTAAGGAATAATTTAGAATCAAATCTACGAAATTTGGTAGCCTATATGCATCATACATATTGATTGACCATTTCAATTTGTTCAGAGAGCCTCTTAATGTACTATGAGTTGCAGAGTCATCAGATGAGCAGAGCTTCCCATCAGGATTGTGAAAGAGAGATGTTGCCATATCCAATTGACATATAATGTGCTCAACATTGTTCACAGTTCACTGGCACCTTCAGACACAGTGGAGGACAATTTCGGCAAATGTTGTGCCACCTGCCCTTTGCAAAGTATTGCATCCACAGGAAGAATTTAAAATGAAAACTCATTTTACTCGTACAGTGAGAGAAGGACCTTTGCGAGGCCAACGTCTAGACTCCCGTGATGTCCCTGTTAACTGCCTGACATTCAGCTACAGTCAAATATTTACCTTCAGAGGTATATTGGCTTGAATTTATCCTCTTGACCAAAATCCAGAAAGTACCACTGATACCTGGTTAGTTATCGTGTTACAGTTTGCTGTGTGCAAATTGTTGGCCATGTTTCCTACATTACAACAGTTACTGTCATCCTCAAATGCATCCTTGACTGCAAAAGAGTTTTCGGATGTCTTAACATCAAGAAAGGTGCTACATAAATGCCAGCTTTCCTTTCCTTTTTTACATGTGAAGAAGGTCGCAGACAACTAAGTTCAAAGCTCAGTCAGGATATGAACATATGAATAATGACGGACAGGAAAGCCATTGCAAAGCCACTGCTGTTGTCCCAATGCTGGCCATTGATGTTCCTTCTGATCTGGGAGACCATGCTTGAAAGGTCTCACACACCAATTAACATGCAGGCGCACTGGTTTCCAATTCTGGAAGTCACTGCTACACACTGACCTAAGAGGTAAATGACGGGAATGTAGCTGTCTAGCATCTACAAGGCATAAGTCAGAAGGATAATGGGATACTGTATGCTTGCCCAGGTGCATGCAGCTCCAACAACATTCAAGAAGCTTGGTATCACCCAGGATGAAGCAGTCCCAATGGTTGGCACCCTACCTATCTGATCATTAACATTCACTCCCTCGCTAATGCACAGTAGCAGCAGTGTGTACCATCTGTAAGATGCACTGCAGCAACTCACCAAAGCTCTCTTGACACCGTCTTTCAAATTCAGAACTTCAACCATTTAGGAAGACAATGGAAGTAAATATGTGGGAGCAGCATTCCCTGCAGCTTCTCCTCTAAAACCACACGACCCACCAAATCCATATATGTTTTTCCAACAGCACTCCGGAGGTGTCTACAACCCATGGACTATAGCAGTTCAAGATGGTGGCTCACCACCATCTTCTCAAGTTGAATTCCCCTCACCTGCGGCAATGAAACCTAGCATGGGTTGGGGATGGAGGGGGTAAGTGGTGACAGGGAAGGACACCTGGCCTACTATGGTGCCCCTGCTTGAGTGATGCAGGGTTACGTTCCATGTGGATGCCTCCCACAGTCAAACAGCATAAAAAAAAAGTTGGTTGAGTAAAGCAGAGCAGGAAACCAGGTGCCCAGGCTTCCTGTCAGTGTCCTCCACAGGTTGGCACATCAGTGGGCAGCATGGTGGCTCAGTGGTTAGCAGTGCTGCCTCACAACTCCAACGACCTGGGTTCAAATCCCACCTCAGGCAACCCATTGTGTGGAGTTTGCATGTTCTCCCTGTGTCTGTGTGGGTGTGCTCCAGTTTCCTCTCACGATCCAAAGATGTGCAGGTTAGGGGAATTGGCCATGTTAAATGTCAAATAGTGTTCAGGGATGTGTAGGTGAGGTGCATTAGTCAGGAGTAAATGTAGGGGAATGAGTCTGGGTGGGTTAGTCTTCAGAGGGTTGATGTGGACTTGGGCCAAAGGGCCTGTTTCCTTACTATAGGGATTCTACGAAAGAAAGAGACCCCTGCTGTGGACTTGCAAGAGGGAGCTCCTTGGCAGTGACCCAACCACCTTGCCTGTTCTTTCTTTGTTTTATTTCTTCACAGGATACGGCTGCTGCTGGCTAGGCCAACATTTAGGCCCATTCCTAATTGCCCAGAAGCCAGTCAAAAGTCAGCCCCATTGCTATGGGTCTGGACTCACCTCTAGGCCAGACCAGGTAAGGACGGCGATTTCCCTCCCTCATGGGCATCAGTGAACCGGATGGGGTTTCTTTAACAACTGGCAATCATTTTCATGTTCATCAACCGACCTTGATCACAGACTTCTTTTTATTGAATTCAAATTCCACCATCTGCCAGAGCTAGCAAGAGTCGCGCAGTCCTCTTTCAGGAAGGTCTGCTGAACAACATAACAATCAGGCAGCAGGGACACCTCTGAGCCAGGAGACTGAGGTTCGAGTCCCACCTGCTCCACACCAATGTAATAACATCTCCAAACAGGTTGATTAGGAAATATCGACTGGAGTCCTGCTGCCTGACTTGTTTAAACTTCCCTGCATCAGGAAAACCTTGGTAACCGGCTAGCCCCAGAGTGAATGTTGTCATGTCGAAAGGGTTCAGAAAAGATTCACAAGGATGTTGCCAGGGTTGGAGGGCTTGAGCTATAGGGAGAGGCTGAACAGGCTGGGGCTGTTCTCCCTGGAGCATCAGAGGCTGATGTTATAGAGATGTATAAAATCATGAGGGGCATGGATAGGGTGTACAGTCAAGTTTTTTTTTCCCAGGGTAGTGGAGTCCAAAACTAGAGGGCATAGGTTTAAGGTGAGAGGGGAAAGGACCTAAAGGGTAACCTTTTCATGCAGAGGGTGGTGCGTGTATGGAATGCTGTGCCAGAGAAAGTGGTGGAAGTTGGTACAATTACAACATTGAAAAGACCTCTGGATGGGTACATGAATAGGAAGGATTTAGAGGGATATGGGCTAAATGCTGGCAAATGGGATTGGATAAATTTAGGATATCTTGTTGACATGGACCAGTTGGACAGAAGGGTCTGTTTCTGTGCTGTGTGACTCTATGACATGATGTTCAGTGATAGTGGCAGCACGACTCAGGTGCAGGGTCTGAAATCAATTCTCCACCACAGCTGTCAAGTTAATCTCAGCAAATAACAAAAGAAAATCTACCCTGGCTGCCATATCTTAAATCACACAGAGACAGCTGACTGCAGGTTTCTGTGGATACACACAGTTATGGTCTAAATCGCCTGGCTTTATCATGACAGCCATTCAGAGCTGGCCACTGGGCAAATGATGAACAACTGCTGATTTTTGCTGTGGCTGAATTCACTTCCACGGCAATATTGGGGGTGAATCTGCCCCTTAGCTCCCTCCCCCACAACCCAGGTGACAGCTCTTTAATTAACATGAGTAGGACCAGCGTCTCTCCCCAGGAGGAGGTCTTCATTGGAGGGTAACAGCTTCTGTGAGTAGGCTAAGGAACCGTGATATTTAGTGACAGACCCACTTATTGAGGTAAACCCGGGGTCTCACTGAAGTCTGGCAGGTAGGACCTGGTGAGATGGAGTGAAGGGCAAGGTGGACAGGGTGCTGCTGAGGTGGTGGTCTGTTTGGTTGTATGGGGAGAGAGTTCCAACTGGCACTGGGCCTCGGTACAGGGAACGCCCCTCCCAGTTACCCATTACCCACGGTGGCAGCTTGGGGCCTGCAATTGGGTTTAATTGCCCACGTTAGGGCTAAGAGTGGATGACCCACCCGTTGTAGCCCCCATGATGTTTCGGGAGGTAGACGGTAGAGTGCCATTGATGGCACAACACCCTCATTCACTGTATCCTCCACTCACCTTTTGGGTGTGTTTGTAAGACCAGGAGTGGTACTGATGAGAAGAAAATACTTTCTGGCTTAACAAGGCGGGCCTGGGGGTGGGGGGTGGGTGGTCCTCCATCCCTAGTAAGTAGTAGTAATGCCACAACTAAAATTGCTAGTTGGACTCAGTGGGTCAGAAATCAGCAAGAGTTACATCTGCATTCCAATGTAAAATGGCCATGTAAACCTGCCAATTTAGCAAAGGCCCAACCTCTTCATCTGTGCAAGCTTTGAGCACAATATTAATTCATAGGCTGGACTGGGCCCTTTATCAAGCACAACAGACCTCTAAAATAGATGTGAGCACTCTTAACTATGGGACTTAGAAGCCTAAAGCCCAACCATCCATAACTCAGTGGTGATGGACTCAGATCCTCTCTCCTTGGGATTCTTCTTCTCAGCTGCCAGTAAATGATCTTTCGCTTTGGAGTCAAGCAGGGCAAGGATTGGCATCAAAAGCACCCCAATGCTCATGCTGCCAATAGTTGGCTTCACGGGTTTTTAAAAAATGTATTCCCTTGTGGGCGTCACTGGCTGGCCAGCATTTATTGCCTGCTTCTAGTTGCCCTTCAAAAGGTGGTGGTGAACTGCCTTCTTGAACCACTGTAGCTCATGTGCTGTAGATAGACCCAGAATGCTGTTCGGGAGGGAATTATATAGGATTTTGACTCCCGTGTTGGTGAAGGAATCGTGATATGTTTCCAAGTCAGGATGGGCGAGTGGGGATTTAGAATCCGTATAGTGTAGGAAACAGGCCAGTTGGCCCAACAAGTCCACACTGACCCTCCGAAGAGTAACCCACTCAGACCGATTCCCCTACTACTCTACACTTACCCCTGACTAATGCACCTAACCTACACATGCCTGAACACTATGGGCAATTTAGCATGGCCAATTCACCTAATCTGCACATCTTTGGATTGTGGGAGGAAACTGGAGCACCCAGAGGAAACCCATGCAGACACGGGGAGAATGTGCAAACTCCACACAGACAGTCGCCCGAGGTTGGAGATGAACCAGTACTAACCACTGAGACACTATGCTGCCCCACCGTGCCTTCTCTCAAGTCCATCTCCAGAGGAGTTCATGTGGGCTTGTCAGAACACCCGACAGCTGCACTACATCCACAAAAGTGTTTGGGTTCACCAGAAAAAGTTTGGAAAATAATGTTCAGGAATAGGCAGGCAATCTTAACCAGTCCTGAAGAAGAGAACGTTTAGGGGTGACTTGATAGAGGTGTACAAGATGATTAGGGGTTTAGATAAGTCCTGAAGAAGGGTCATGTTAGACTTGAACCATTAACTGTGTTTTTCTCTCTCCACAGATGCTGCCAGACCTGCTGAGTTTCTTCAATGCACTTTATCTATGTTTCAGGCTCCTTAAACAGCTCTTTAAGGAGCTGGTCATTAATCAGCAGCAAGTATAATTCCACCTCCCTTCCACAATCCTACCCTCAATGACCCTTGGAAAACTTCACAGTGTCCCAGAGGCATTGGGATCCTAAGGTGAGTTCCAGGAGCACATTTTGCAAAGCCTACCTGTACCAGGTTCTAACCCCAAGAACCCTGGCTGCAATGTAAATGTCTAATAAGTCCAGGCCTTGATTTTGTGGCTTGTCCTTAAATATAGGGCTGGCTTGCTCAGTCAGCTGGAGTGCAGTGCAGAGTGACACCAACAAGGTGAGTTCGATTCCCCTACCGACTGAGGTCATCTTGGCCTTTGCATGAGATATGACGACCCTTAGGATAAACTCAGCACCAAACATCTCTCTCTAATGATAGAACTGACTATAGTGTCTTTTATTGTTAACTTCCAGGCTCACGCTGAAGAGAGGTCACTTTGGCAAGGGATTAGCTGCTCACAGTAGTGACAGTGTCATCACCCAACAAGTCAGGGGAAGAGTTGGGAAATAGGGGCGAGCAGAACAGAGAAGGTGGGGTTAAGAATCGACAGAAATATTGTCATCAATGGCTTTAGTGTGAATTCCAGTTCAATGCATCATTTTCTGGACCACTGTTAAAGTGGACACTTCTTGCCCAATTTACACACAAACTCTTCCCACTTTCGAAAAGTGAAATCAGTGGAAATGAGAAACACTCTTACATTCTCAAAAGGATCCAGAGACATCCAAAGCAGCTCACCTAGGGATTTCACTTTGATGCATCACCTGTTACATGTCAGTGCAAGTGGTTGTCATTGCAAAACTCTTACCAGCAGCAGCCAATAACCTGCGTTTTTGTGGTGACGTGAGAGTGAGGAAAGAAATATTGGTCAGGAAAGCCATCAATTAAGTTGGGGACCTTTAAGTACTCCCTGAATAAGGGCTATAACGTTTATCTAAAGGACACTTTTTCTACCACTGAGCACTTGCTCTATGCTGCATTGAAATCACACCTTAAACTATGGCTCAAGTCCTGAAGTGGTCTTTGAACCTACAGGCCTTCAAGGCGTTAAGACTGAAATTTAAACGGCCATTATGTTAATATAGAAACATGGACAATTTACAGCACAGAAGGGGCTATTTGGTCCATGTCTATGCCAGCTGATAGAGAACTATCTAGTTTACACCCCACTGTCCAGATCTTGGTCTGCAGCCCTGTAGATTATGTCACTTAAGCTCATAACCAAGTATTTTTGAAATAGGTTGAATGTTGTTGCCTCTGTCACACTTCCAGACAGCGAGCTCCAGGCTTTCATCACACTCTTGGTGAAAAACCTAACTTCTCTAATCCTTCTGCCAATCACATGAAATCTCTGCCGCCTCAGTGCCTCCTCACTCTGTGAGGGGAATAGGTCTTTCTTATCCACACTATCTAGGTTCTCAATCATTTTGCGTTAAATAGCCGCCTCTATTTGAAAGAAAACCACGCCAACCTTTTCAATCTCCTCTCACTGCTAAAATTCTCCATTATTAGCAACATTCTTATACAGTATATCTCTTCTGTACCCACTGTAGTGCAATCACATTGTTCCAGTAATAGTGACCAGAATGGTGCACAGTCCTCTAAATAAAGCCTAACTACTGTTTGATATGGTTCAGCATAACTTTGCTCAATACCTGTCTATTAAAGGAATACATCTGGCCATGCCTCCTTAACTACCGTATCTACCTTTTGGAATCCATGAGGCATGTTGTTCAAAATTCCTTGGTTCCCATTCTCAAAATTTGATCTCTGTTGTTTACTTCCATTTGCTTTTGGCGAATACATTACCACACACTTCCATTCACCACTTTTCTCCCTACCTGTTGACAACTTCCTGTAATCTGATGCATTTTCACCCTCAATTTTTGGACGATTTTCAACTTCTTAATTATGTCTCCTACAATTAAGTCTAAATCATTGATATTTATTACGATAGGCCAAAGGACCTAATACTGAGCCCTATGGAATCCCACCGGAAATAATCTTCCAGTCACAAAAACTCCCATCAATTCCAATCCTTTGACCATGTTACCCTTGAATCTCTTGCTAAATCCACGTAGGTCAAATGCATTGTACAACCCTCATCACCCTCTCTTGTTACCTCCTCAAAATATTTAATCAGTTTGTCAGAGATAACCTTCCTTTAAAATATCGGTGCTGACTGTCCTTGAAAAATTTCTAACTGATGATTTATAATGTCTTTCAAAATCTTTTCTAATAATTTGCCCATGACTGGTCTGTAAATTAATCAGTCTATCCTTCCTCACTCCATCAATAAACAGTCCTCAAGGAAACAGGTTGTTCACAAAACAAGACTGACTTTCAAGGAACAACTGTACAGTAAGGGCAACATTTAGCCATTCATTGTGATTGTCACATAAACTCTGAACATTTCAGACTTGACAAGACATGGTAGCTCAGAGGTTAGCACTGCTACTCACAGCGCCAGGGACCTGGGTTCAATTCTCACCCTCAGGCAACTGTCTGTGTGGAGTTTGCACATTCTCCCTGTGTCTGTGTGGGTTTCTGCCCATAATCCAAAGATGTGTATGCTGGGTGGATTAGCCTTTCGAAGTGCAAGATGGTGGGGGGATGGGATGCTCTTTGGAGAGTTGCTATGGGCTGAATGGCCTGCTCCTATACTGGAGGGATTCTATGAATATCTCCATAAATGAGACTGTTCAGTGACAATGTCTCAAATGGAATTGTGCCCATCTCTTGACAAGAAATATTTAACATCTGTCAATGGGAATAGTTCCAAAAAAGATGTTATTGTTAATCAACCTGTTCAGACATGTTAGAACACACCTCAGGGGCATGTATGTTTTGAAACCAGACTATCCAGCTCAGAGGTAGGAGCACTACCACTGCACCACAAGAGCCTGTGAGAATAATTTGTAGATATTTTCTGATCAGCTGTTTACAGATGCCAATACCCACCTCTGGGGCAGGCAGGGCTTGAACACAGATCTCCTAGTTCATGGGTAGGGACTCTACCACTGCATGACAAGTATATTTCTCAATTCAAATCAGTTTTACATTTTATTATGTTCATAGGTCTGCTGAAAAAGCTGTACTGACAACAGTGGGAAGTCTGGAATATCAATGAAGGTGATATGGCGACCTCAAACTCAATGAAAATTGATTTAGAGAGAGATCTGAGTGTTCAGGTCCATTGTTCCCTGAAGGTGGCAATGCAGGTCGATAGGGTGGTCAAGAAGGGGTATGGCATGCTTTCCTTCATCGGACGGGGTATTGAGTACAAGAGCTGGCAGGTCAACTTACAGTTGTATAAGAGTTTGGTTTGGCTGCATTTGGAATACTGCATATAGTTCTAGTTGTCACATTACCAAAAGGATGTGGATGCTTTGGAGAGGGTACAGAGGAGGTTCACCAGGATGGTGCCTGGTGTGGAGGGCGCGAGCTATGAAGAGAGGTTGAGTAGATTAGAATTAATTTTATTAGAAAGATGGAGGTTGAGGGGGACCTGATTGAGGTCAACAAAATCATGAGAGGTATAGACAGGGTGGATAGCAAAAAGCTTTTTCACAGAGTGGGGGACTCAATTACTATCATTATATTACTAAATAAGATTTCCCCCCTCACCATGAGTTCAAGGTGAGAAGAGAAAAGTTTTTAGAAGATATATATGTGGAAAGTTCTTTATGCAGACGGTGGTGGGTACCTGGAGCGGGTTGTCAATGGAGGTGGTAGAGGCGGGTATGATAGCATCATTTAAGATGTATGTAGACAGCTAATGAATGGGCAGGGAGCAGAGGGATATAGATCCTTAGGAAATAGGTGACAGGTTTAGATAGAGGATCTGGATCGGCGTAGCTTGGAGAGCAGGGAGGGCCTGTTCCTGTGCTGTAACTTCCTTTGTTGTTTGAGTGTAGAACTACTCAAGATGGTGGATTTGGTCCACTCCTCTGGGAGGATAAAGGTGAATATTCAGGAGTCTCCATAAGTTTTGCACTACTGACCCATTGGGCAAGGACCAATTAGCAGAAATCCTGCACTTTGCTCATTGCCCCTGAATCTTGGACCCCGAACAATTGGTTTAGGTATTTTTCAATACTTACCAAAAGGACCTTCAGCCTCTAGCTGCCAATCCAGAGCAGAAAGCAAGCCTCAGAAGTTGGCAGCCAGAAACACGGTCGTTCGGTTTTGCTGTGATGGTCTACTATTATCTCCGCTGGAGCCAGGCCTGCACCAATGTGTCCTGGTGCACCGAACCCAGACCAGGAACTGCTGCAGTTCCACTGGATACACTGTATGCAATGCAGTGACAGAATGAGTGTTTTGGAGG
>NC_057737.1:13312637-13326640 GCF_004010195.1 Chiloscyllium plagiosum | reverse complement strand
GGGGGTGGGGGGCATAGTGTGGAAAAGGTGGCCATGGAGAAGTTAATTTAACATTTGGTTAGATACATAAATATTTCCAGATAGTTGTGGATGAGCCGGAACATTTGATAATTTCAGGATCATGGCACATTTCCCTCTTGTGAGGGCTGCTGGTGGGAGGGATTCTCTCCTCAACAAGCCCTGCCGGCCTTCTCCACTCCTGGGACCACTGGAGGGCCACCTGAGGTATAACTGCCCCTCGCCATGGCTGCACAAATCTCAGACATCATTGCCCTTGCCAATTCTTTTTGCCAACCTCCTCAAACACTTACAAAGCTCACATCCATCACTGCACAGCATCTCATCTCCTGCCTGCAGTACCAGCAGCAGCCACTGCTCCCACTAGTTCTATTGATACATCAAGAGATGCTGGCATCTGATTGGTGTTGACTCTTGCTAGTTCTTGTTCTTCCCAGTTCTGATGGAAGGTGGTTGACCTGAAACATTAACTTCTCCTCTCCTCAGGGAAACAGTGTGAAACAGGTCCTTTTACCACTGTTCAAAATACACAGAAATGTAATACAACATACATAAAATCTGGACACAGAGAATGCTGGAGAAACTCAGCAGGTCTGGTGGCATTTGTGGAGAGAGAAAAACAAGAGTTAACGTTTTGAATTCAATATAACTCTTCTTCAGAATGGTGTTCATTTCAGATTACTAGCATCTGCAATATTTTGCATACATACAAAAATCTGTGTGTTTTGAGCATTCATCTTCATTCATTTGAATGGCATTGGCCTCCATTAATAAAAAAAAGTGATATGTTTCTTTACCTTAATCCTGTTTGTCTTTCCCCTTGGTAATGAAAAACAGCAATATGTTGGTTTAGTCTGTGACTAATAACCTGGTAATGAAGTCATTTGAACACCTAATCTCAAAGTGTTCGATTTCTAAGAACTGAGATTCTATTATTGATCTGTTAACCATGAAGAAAAAACAGACACATTTTTATGTTTCATTACAGGAGAGATTTCAGGCTCTCAGATCTTCCCATGGAAAGGGTTTTACCTGAGGCAGAAGAAACAAACAATTGACTTACAGGCCAAAGAAGCATTTTGACATTCCCTCGCTCCCTCCTTCACTGTGCGAGGAAAACTAAGCTGCAATATTAATGGGAATGTGAGGGTAGGAATAGACTAGGCAGGGGTGGGTGAAGTGAGCAATCAGCTTCCATGGGCATACGGAGAGAGTGGGTGAGGGGATGCAGTGGGAGATGGTGTCTCACAATGTGGCGAGAGTCACGCTTGGTTAGAGTTACTAATGGAGTCACAAGATCTTTTTAACCCTTAGGCCTCGATCAGACATTGGATTTGTTTTTGTGCATGCTGCAGCCTGGACCCTCTGCTGAGGCCAGGCATCCTTCTCTTTCCAGCCCACAAGGAAGCCAATGATTAAGGTTCACAAACGTCCCCAGCTGGGTCCTTTCTAACCCTGGAGCCATTCTCTACAAACTTGCCTGGCATTTTCAGCTCCTTGGTCAGAGTTGTGTGACCTGGGGTTAAAGTCATGCCAGGAGATCAAATGATGTAACTGTACCCTGACTTTTCAATATCCATTCTAACATTTCCCATCCTCTTCACTCACATTTAACTCTTAATATCACCTTTCAAATATGTCCCTCTGAAGCTGGAAATGCCAATACTTCCTAGTTTGGCCTCATAATACAGATTGATGAGAGTTACCTTTGAGTATAGGAGTTGGGACGTCATGTTGAGATTGTACAGGATGTTGGTGAGGCCTGTTGTGGAGTACTGTACACAGTTCTGGTCACCCCACTATGAATCACTCTTTGCAGTAAGCAGCCTTGTGACTGCCCGTTGCAATGTTCCTACCTGTTGTTTCTTGGCTACCAACAATGAACATAAAAATGTTTGCTTATTATACCCTCTGACCATCTTCAGATGTTTAGTCCAGTGTCCTACTGGTGCTGGTCATTGCTTTTCTGCACTGATTGTTATTAGTAAAATGGGGGAGTCCAGAACTAGAGGGCATAGGTTTAGGGTGAGAGGGGAAAGATATAAAAGATACATAAGGGGCAACCTTTTCACACAGAGGGTGGTGCGTGTATGGATTGAGCTGCCAGAGGAAGTGATGGAGGCTGGTACAATTGTAACATTTAAAAGGCATTTGGATGGGTATATGAATAGGAAGGGTTTGGAGGGATATGGTCCGGGTGCTGTCAGGTGGGACTAGATTGGGTTGGGATATCTGGTCGGCATGGACGGGTTGGATCAAAGGGTCTGTTTCCATGCTGTACATCTCTATACTCTATGACTGTATGACTGCCTATAACCACAAGGACTATTAATTACATATTAACTGTGGTCAAGTGAAAATTACTTAAAAGTTTATTTCTTTGACAAAAACATTACTTGATGCCTATAACATAAATTCTTGACAAGATCTTGCTGACACTACAAGATTCCTAACCTTTTCCCTAATTGGCTTTTAAAAGGCGCATCAATGTTGCTGACTAACTGAGCTACAACAGCAGGATCACCATGACTTAAATAAATTTACAGCACAGGCACAGGACATTCCTCAGCTTTCTCTTTCTTTTGAACAGAAAGGAGCAACAAGCACAGATGTTTTCTCGGAGAAATGTTTGACTGATCATTTGTTATGGTCGACTCAGTGCAGGTTCCCAACAAATAGAGTGAGAATGGGACATTATAATTATGAAGACTGGCAGGTCATAGCATTGGAAGGTGGGGAACCTAGCAGCCCTCTGAGGATATTGAAGAGGCTGTGCTCTGGCAGAAATAAAAAGGATGCTGCAGCATTACAAAGGGCTGCAACACCTGGGGGGGTGGGAAGCATTGTAAAGGGAGGTGGTTGGGATTAATCAAAAGGGGAACACTTAGCAAAGAGTCTGCCAGTTGGATGATGGATAAGAATCGCAGCTCTGTGAGAACCCAGGAAAGCACCTGGGTTATGCATGACGGGGTTGAGGACCTTGTGGGGAACGGGTGATATGGAACCAGAGAAAGCCGCTTGACTGCTTTGAGATGAACCATGCTGCACAAAGGCTAGGAATAGATGAAATGAAGGAAGACTGGGGATAGAAGCAGCAAGAATAGATGCTGAATTAACTTGTCAGACTGCAATTTTTATTGCTGAAAGTATTCTAAGTTACACTTCTACTGGATGAATTTGAATTTTTCCTATTCTCTATTTAAATTCTCTTCATGACATTGCATCAATTCAGTTGAAGAACTTTTCTCAATGCTCTCGAAAGACGAAACCCCACCTTTCACATCATCTGTAGAGCCATATATCGATGCTAATTGTCCACTTATTACCTGAGCTAATGTGTGAGAGAGGGAGTAATCCTGTTATTAATTATGATTACTGAGTCACATGCTCCACGGTAAACCTCAACAAAGAGTTAAAGGTGAATGCAATGATACACAACCTGAACTTCCGTCCTGTATGTACCTTGAAAAAAGATGAGATAATGAGATTCAGGAGGGCATCAGCTGTACGCAGCACTGTGATCACTGGTTGCTAATCATTCAGGCACGATTACAGCATGACGCCCAAATTACTTGGTTTCCCATCCAAATCCAACAATTTCACAGTTTCCTGGAGTTTTCTAGACCTGCAAATTGAGATTTCTAATGGAGACTCACACTCTTTTTTTCATTCCCAGGGACATCAGCAGTAAGACAGATGCAGTAAAAAACAGAATGAGATTGATTTATTGATTGCAGAGGCCAATACTGCAATCAGTTCAGTTCAAACTGGCTGTACTCACTTCTCCTACAATGGAAAATGACCTTTGCTTGAACAAAGTTTCTTTTTAATATATTAAAAACAAATTGAAGCAGAATTATTCGCTTTTCATCCTTTACCCTCGTATGTCTGCAGCCGTTCTATCATTTTTCAGCAAGGAGCACTGGGCAGGTCTGGGCCCACAGCTTTGTGGTTGACTTTCCCAGGCCCAATGGGACCATCAGTGCGACTTTGCATGCAGCTCATTAGAGTACTGCAGCTGTCTTGCAGATGAAAATGCAAGGGTGAAGCACCCAAGATTTTCCAATGAGTTGACAAGACCCCTACCAGAGGCACAAAGCTTTAGAATGCTACCCAAGTCTACAGGGGGGTTGTTTGTGGACATGGCATAGGCACTTAAATGAATAGCTGCCTCAATTTGGTAAGGTGTTCATTGTTGTGCTGGGACAGGCTGATGGCTAGATTTTGACCAGATGTTTCACATAGCTATGGCACGACATCTTGAACAGACCAGACGGATCAAGGGAAGAAACAATCATTGAGTGTGACAACACGATATATTTAATAACTGCTGATAACAGGATTGTAGGTAATGGATTTGAAAGGAAATTCTAAACACATAACAGCAATATCCAAATCTTTACTTAGAAAACTAGAGGGCATGACTATACAATATGTGGGAACCATGTGGGATGGGTGTCTAGCTATGTTTTTTCTCTTAGAGTACTGCCAATGTATGGAGCGAGGTGTGAATGTGGGGATACTTCAGAACCCCACAGAAGGCAGAGAATGGAAAGTCATTTCCCCAAATGACAGGTGTATGCCTGGAGAAGTCCATCTGATAATAAGTCATGGATGCTGTGGAATTTCCTTAATGATCTGGTAGAATAGAGATGAATTCACCAGTTTTATGCACAAGCATTTCTGTCTACTTCACTGTTTCCGTCAGAAGAAGAAAGACACAAAGAGGTTGCAAAATGTAACTGTTAGTTACTAACGACTCGGCTGTCAGAATCCTATTGATCTTTGTTACCATTTTGGTGAATATTTCTCTTTATTAAATTCAGAGGGCTATGAAGGAGCTTATCAGTGATCATCACTGGTCTTTTCTCATCCTTCTAGTATGTTCCTCGGAACACAAAAGAGGAAAATACACCTTAGACTTTCTTGTGCCCACAGCAACTTCATCAAACTCACTAAATCTGTTTGGTCCAGAAACTGAAGATGAGAAGCAAACATCGCTAAACATAAGTTGCTTAAATCTAAACACAGTGATAAGAATTCTTTATAGATTCTTTTCTATACTCATCCATTGATGGAATTTCGGTAGCAGAATGAAGATAAAACTCCCAGGTCACTTTGCCTGTTTAAGTCAATAAGCCTTGCAATACCTTTTCAGTTGTTCAGTCAATAAAACCAAAATTAGCTGCTGCTTATGGGAATACAACTACTGGGAAGCAGTCTTTAGTGAACTCATTGCTGGACAAGTTCATAATATTCATAATGAATTCTGAGAGGTAATTTTTCACGAGGGACACTAGACCTCTGGGTTTAGCCTCATGCTAAAGTTCCCTGTAAATGTGTATGCAGCATAAGCTCTGAATGTGCATTCATACAGTCATTCACATACAGAAGCTCGGTCTCAAAAGGCGTGGTATAACATGCATAGGCTTTTCAAGCCTTTCACTATAATTCTTACGGATGTTCTGCAACACGTTTTATTACCAGCATCCTCCCTGCTGCATGCCCCTCACTACAATACACGTTCTAACTCACTCCTTTTCAAAATGGATTCACTAGAGCCTTGGAACCAATGCAACCAATGTTGTCATTTGTCAACATTTAACGGATGGAAAATGTATCTTCAAAACCGTCCATGTAAAGTGGTCATCAATAAATTCAGTAGGAAACTCAGAAGAACCTTGTTTACTCTCAGAGTATAATGATGGAGACAGATAGCATTGGTGTGGTTAAGGGGAAACACAAGAGGGATAGAAGAAAAGAATATGTGGATAAATGGGGTGGAGGAGGTAAGAGTAGATCGTCAACAGTGGTATAGACTAGTTGAAGCCAAATTGCGTGATTCTGTAATATGAATATGATGTAATTGTACGTAACTTCTCAGATCTGTCTCTTCACTTTGAGTCTGAAACCCACTGGAGCCTTAAGATGCATCAGCATTATTTGGTACCAGGGTTCGAAAACTCTTGAGATGTCTAGAAAGCAGAAAAGACAGAACTCCCATTGTTTTGACTGCAAATATTTATTCACGTACGACACATTTTACTGTTTTGAGTATGTAAAGATTTTCAAAGATTCTGGGGGCATTATGTTACTGCAAAGGACACAACCCTCATTAGCTTCTGAACTTGAACACCATCTCAGCTGATGAGATGGTGAATTCAGTAAAATGCCCACTCATCACTTCCCAGCTGTTATCCCACGAACAAACTCAGTTTTGTTTGAGTAGATCAGTGCAGAATGGAGATTGGAAGGAAAAAAGGAGTGCAGCTGAAGAGTGATTAAGCAGAACTTCATCGTGCAAAGTGAGTGAAAATCATTACTTACAGTTTCTCATCACTGCTATTTGCTGAGATAAGGGTATTGTTGGTAAATCCTACATTTGTTACCCATCTCTTACTGTTCTTGAACTGGGTGGCTTGCTAGGACACTGGAGAATTAGAAGCACCACATTACTATGGACCTGGAGTTACAAAATGTTCAGACTGCATAAGGATGGAAGATTGTCTTCCCAATAACTCATCACAGAATCACATGGCTGCTATGCTGCAAAAGGAGGCCATTCAGCCCAGTGTACCTACACCAGCCGTTCAAACAAATGCCAACCTCCTGTCTGTACCCCACTATGTTGCTCTCTATTTGAGCCAAACTGAATTAATGCCCTCTTGAATGCCTCAACAGAACCTGTCGCCTCCATATTTCCAGGCAGCACATTTCATTTCCTAACTATTTGCTTTTTGGAGGCATCAGGGAATCAGATAGGTTTTATAATTATTAAGGTCACCATTAGCATTTTAATATTGCTGATTTATTCATTTAAATTAAATCTCAGCAACTAATATGGTGCGATTTGAACCCTCATATCCTGAGCTTCTCTATTATTAATCAGCGTCGTTACCACTATGCCACCTCCGCCTGAATCAACACAGCCAGAAACTCGATTTGGAGCTTATAAATTATATTGGCCTCAATCTTTTATCTTGAGTCTGACCAAAAGACTCAACTTAGGGCCTGATCACATGATCACATTTTATTCCTTAACCACGAACACCGAAACTGGATTAATGGGTTCATTATTCATTCGTTATTATGGACCGTAAGTGGTTGCAAATTGGTTAATACATTCATTGATATTAACCAAAGTTACTACATTTCAGAAATAATTTCTTGGCTGTGAAAGGCTTTGGAATGTTCTGTATGTATGAAACGAAAATATTGTTGTCCCTCAATCAACATCATTAAAACATTTTGTCTGATCATTATCACATTTGTCTTTGTGGAAGCTTGTTATGCATAAATTGCCACATTTTTGGAATTATGGCAGCAACTGCACTTTACAAATATTGGCAGCTCTTGTGGTGTAGTGGTAGTGTTCCTACCTCTGGACCAGGAAGACTACGCTCAAGTCTCACCTGCACATGAGCTGTGTAATAACATATCTAAGCGGATTATCCACTTTATAAGCAGTTCATTTGCTTTTTTATGTCCTGGCATCATGAAAAGCACTATATAAATGCAAATTGTTAAATTATTTTTCCTTTTATATAGGGCCAGTTGCAAGATGTTTATTCTGTTTACTAATGGTGGAATTCAAGCTGTGCTCATAAAAAGTACAAAGATGTACTTGAATGAGGGGGAGAACAAATTATAAGAGCCACAACATTTGAGGACATAACACAAGCCTCACTTTCACTTTAACATCCTCAGATGAACAAAAACCATACAATTCCAGACCATTGCCTCTATTAACCCAAGGTCAGGAGGATTAATAGCTGGAGCTCATCATTATTTTATTCATTCTCACAAAATCGTTTCTACTTTTACTGAGCAGTTGTGGTCCCCTTGTGAGATCCAGAATCATGTGTACACAAAGTAATGTCACATTTATTTCATGGTATCACAGAATGGTTCAGTACAGTAGGAGGCCACTTGGCCCATCATGCCTGTGCTAACTCTTTGAAAGAGCTTACCAATTAACCCTGTTTTTCTCTTCTTTGTTCAGAACCTTACAATTTATTTCCCTCAAATGCTTTAACCGTCCGTTCAGGAAGCAACATTTGGGTTCTAAGACCTTGTTACATGAAAAACACAGTTGCCTCTGGACCTTTTGCCAAATTACTTACAACTGAAATAAAATGGAATGAATCAGCAAAACTCCAAGTCACTTTACTTTCCTGTCGAAGTGTATGACATCAGATGCCTAAATTCTTTCCTAAGCTAAATTTGTTTTGGAGTGCAGGGTGTATGGTGGTGAAGCCAATGACAAATAGATGTCTTTCCTCTATGTAGCTGCTGTCATCATCAATTTCAATTTGTTAGATTTGGATTTGAGTTTATAAAGTGTCTTAATGCAGATAGGCCTGTCACTTTCAATTACTCAGTGAACATGTCATCATCATATACTTGTTTTTTTTTAAATGTCATCGTCTCGTGCATCTTTCATAGCAGGACTTTCAGAACAAGGACAGAAAATCACTTCTCTCTTGCAGACTCACATCAGGTTTATGACAAGATGCAATTGATATACTGGCCTCGTATCTGGCTGCTTTGTCCTGTGGTCTCAGAGCTGCCTCATACACCTGCAATAGGTTTTGTCTGTTCTCAGCTGCGTCATGGTCGCTTTTCATGCAGCCTCTCTCATGGGACAGGGTGACAAACGCAGGCAACCCTGTCTCATTAATGCCAGAGTCACAGTGATATCTACCATCCTCTTACCTCCTCCACATTTCAGTTTACAGAGGGGAGGAATTACTGGACATAAAACATGCCCTCTTATCTAAATTAAATGGCAAAAGCGTTTGGATTAATATAACACTGCTTCGCATCTCCACAGCTACACCTCAAAGCTCCAGACTGGTAATTATTTTGACCTCTAATGGCTGTTATATAGATAAATGCAGCTGCCAGTTTGCACACAGCCAGACTGCAGCCTCGAGATGACAGAGTAATTAATCTGCTTCTGATACTGTTGGGCAAAGTATGGAATATTGGTCAATAGGTCTTCCTCTTTAAATAATGGATATGTAACATGCAAGCTAACCACCAGAACAGGATTTCCATCTTGTATGAAGAAAATGCTAATTCTGAGAAGACAGTGTCCTCCTTCAACAATGAAAACAATAGTCTAGCCACTGAGTTAAATTGTCAGTCATGTAAATGACTGAGGAAGGGTCACTGGACACAAAGTGTTCATTCTGATTTCTCTGCACAGATGTTGCTAGACCTGCTGAGCTTTTCCAGCAACTTTTGTTTTTGTTTGTGATGTAAATAACTTTGTCTGAAATATTCTGGCTTAATTATTCATTCATTTAATCGCACACGTAGTCACATCAATTCATTCACGCATCAAAGCTTCCAGTTTGGTCCGTTTGCCATCTTTAAGTGTGGAGGTAGGTTTGCTCGCTGAGCTGGAAGGTTCATTTTCAGATGTTTCATCACCATACTAGGTAACATCTTCAGTGAGCCTCCGGATGAAAATGTTACCACGTATATTGACAAAATGTCTGAAAAATGAACCTTCCAGCTCAGTGAGCAAACCTACATCCTCAACCTGAGCTACAAATCTTCTCAAAACTCCCTACCTTTAAGTGTGTGAGGAAACAGGAGCAGGAGTAGGCCACAAGTAGCCCTTGAGCGTGCTCCATCATTCAGTAGGATCATGGTTGAATCTCTACATTGACCGTCACTGGGAAGGTGATGGGTTAGTGGTATTATGGACAGATGATTAATTCAGAAACTCAGCTAATGCTCTGGGCACCTAGGTTTAAATCCTGCCGCTGCAGAAAGTGGAATTTGAATTCAACTGAAACAAAAATCTAAAATTAAAAATCTGCCGATGACGAAGAAACCTTTGCCGATTGTCGGAAAAACCCATCTGGTTCACTGATGTCCTTCAGGGAAGAAATTCAACCACCCTCTCACCTGGTCTGGCCTATATGTAACTCCAGACCTAAAACAATGTGGGTGGATGGCAGTTTCCCTCACTAAAGGAGATTCATTTTTAAAAAAAGTCATCATAATTCCAGCTTTCATTGCACTCAAATTCCACCATTTGCTGTGGCAGGATTTGAACCCCAGAACATTACCCGGATCTCTGGATTAACACACCAATGATAATACCACCAGGCTGGCATCAGCTTTCCAAGATCTAAGCTCTGCAGTCCTGCTACATCCAGTTGCAAGTGATTAAACAACTCACTGGATGAGGAGTCTCCACAATTATCCCTATCCTCAATGATGGAAGAACCCAACCCATCAATGCAACAGATCAATGCAACATAAGCAGCAATCTTCAGCCAGAAGTGCCAACTGGATGATCCATTTCGGCTCACAGATATCAGTCTTTAGCCAATTCGATTCACTTCACATGATATCAAGAAGCAGTTGGAGCCACTGGATACTGCAAAGGCATTCAGCCCTGACATCATTCCTCTAATAGTAATGAAGACTTGTGCTCCAGAACGTGCTACGCACCTAGCCAAGATCTTCCAGTACAGTTACAACACTGGTATCTACCCGCCAATGTGAAAAATTGTCCAGATGTGTCCTGTACACAAAAACCAAGACATATCCAATCTAGCAAACTACATCCCCATCAGTGTACTCACAGTCATCAGTAAAGTGATGGAAGATGTCATCAAGAGTGCTTTCAAGCAGCACCTGCTCAGCAATAACCTGCTCCGTGACACCCAGTTTGGGTTCCGCCAGGGCCTCTCAGCTCCTGACCTCATTACAGCCTTGGTTCAAACATGGATAAAAAAGCTGAATTCCAGAGGTGAGGTGACAGTGCCAGCCTGTGACATCAAGGCTGCATTTGACTGAGTGTAGCATCAAGGAGCCCTAGCACTAATGGAATCAATGTGTATCAGAGGGCAAACTGTCCAGTGGTTGGAGCCGGAGTTGGTACATAGAAAGATGGTGGTGGTTGTTGAAAGACAGTCATTTCAGCTCCAAGTCAACTCTGCAGGAGTCCCACAGGGGAGTGTCCTGGGCCTAGCCATCTTCAGATGCTTCATCAATGACCTTCCCTCCATCATAAGGTTAGGAGTGCAGATGTTTGCTGATGATTACGCAATGTTCAGCACCATTCGCGACTTCTCAGACGCTGAAGCAGTCCATGTTCAAATGCAGCAAGATCTGGACAATATGCGGGCTTGGGCTGATAAGTGACAAATAACATTCACGCCATACAAACACCAGGCTATGACCATCTCTCATAAGAGACAATCTAATCACTGCCGCTTGATATTCTGTGGTATTACCATCATAAAATCTCCCATTATCAACTTCCTGGGGGTTACCATTGATTAGGAATTCAACTGGAGTCACCACATTAACATTGGCTACAAAAGCAAGTTCAAGGTTAGGAATACTGTGGCAAGTAACTCACCCCTGTCCACCATCTACAAGGCACAAGTCAGAGGTGTGATGGAATGCTCCCCACTTGCTGGATGAGTGCAGCTCCAACAACACTCAAGAAGGCTGACACCATCCAGGACAAAGCACTACATCCACAAGCATCCACTCCCTTAACCACTGATGCTCAGTCACAGCATTGTGTACGATCTATGGCTGCACTGCTGAAATTCACCAAAGATCCTTAGACAGTACTTTCCAAACTCATGACCACTTGCATCTAGAAAGACAAGGGCAGCAGATACATGGAAAAACCATCCGCTGCAAGTTCACCTCCAAGCCTCTCAACATCCTGATTCAGAAACATATCTGCATTCCTTTGCTGTTGCTGGGTCAAAATTGTTGGACGCCGGTCCAACAGCATTGAGGATCTGAAGAACAACCTTCCACCACCACCCTCTGTCTTCTACCTTCGAGCCAGTTCTATATCCAAATGGCTAGATGTCCCTGTATTCCATGAGATCAAACCTTGATGACCAGTCTCCCATGGGGAACCTTGTTGAACGCCTTGCTGAAGTCCATATAGATCACATCTACTGCTCTGCCCTCATCAATCCTCTTTGTTACTTCTTCAAAAAACTCAATCAAGTTTGTGAGACATGATTTCCCACGCACAAAGCCATGTTGACTACCCCTAATCAGTCCTTGCCTTTCCAAATACATGTACTTCCTGACCCTCAGGATGTGGTGGTCTAATCCCAGCGAAAGAGTTTGGTGGAACAAGGAGGAGTGCTACATCACCAGAAATTGAGGTTTTGCAGTGAAGGGAAACAGGGTATAACCTTTGGAGGGGAGGTGGGGATGGGTAGAACAAAAGTCTTCACTCTCCTCCATTCCCACCCATGTGACAGTGTCAGAGAAGTGAAAACAGTCCCATTTCACAAGTGAGACTGAGAGCAAACTGCAGAAGGAGTGTGTGAGCTTACCAGCCAGCTGCCTGTTGAAGTGGGGACTGTGGATTCAGTTGGGGACTGGATTGTTGAGTCACCACAGGACCCACTACCCTGGAGTGGAAGAAAGCCATCCTGAGCCACGAGGGACTGCCTCAGAAAAGCTTGGTATAACTCAAATAATATGAAGTTCTCCTGGTTAATGTTACACTCCCTTCAGTCAACACCACCAAAACATAAGGGGATGGCTGTCAGGAAACCTGTTTGTGGGATATTACTGGAGCAGATTTTGTAATATGGTAGTCAAAGTAAAATACTGCACTCCATCCAGTGATTGAGAGTGTGAAGCGCTTTGAAGCTTTCCATTGTGTTAGTGTACCATCTAAATACATTCTTATTGCGTCACCTTTGGGAGTGTCACTGCTGAAACAAGTGCGTGTGCCTGCACATGCTGACCTTCCAATGTTCCCTCTCACCCAGGATGTGCTAACGATTGGTTCTCTCACTGAAGTATGGGAGATCTGTAAACATGGGCACCACTCCTAATTATGAAGCAGCACACAACAGTCATTCTGGCAAATCTGGTGGTCCAACCCCAGTGAAAGAGTTTGATGGAACAAGGCGAGGTGCTACATCACCAGAAATTGAGGATTTGCAGTGAAGGAAGACAGGATATAACCTGTGGAGGGGAGAATGAAAGTCTTCACTCTCCTCCATTCCCAGTCATGTGATGGTGTCAGGGAAGTGAAAACATTCCCATTTCACAGAACTGCTATGAACTATTTATATGGCATATTCAGCAGCTGGTCAATGTGTTTCCTTGGCAAATACTAACACCTTTAGTTCAATGTAAAGCAAAGCACAGTAGACAAATTGAATGTAACTTTAGCAGAGTGACAATGAGCTGTCAATTCATGAGCCCTATTACCATTGTCATGGTGTGAAAATGGACTTGAGAAAATGAGCTATGGCTCATGGAATAAAAGGGGCAGTTGTAATGAAATGTTTTGAGTTGGAGGAAGGTTTGCTGTGATGTTCTCCAAGGCTCAGTACTGGGACTCTTGCTTTTCCTGATTTCACAGTAATGACCTTAATCTTGATGTGTAGGAATCAATTTCAAAGTTTGAAAATGATATAAAACTTGGAAACATCGTAAATTGTGAGGACGAGAGCACAGAAATCCAAAAAGATATAGAAAAGTTGGTGGAGTGGGCAGATAGGTGACAGGCGAAAGTCAACACAAAGGAGTGTGAGGAGATGCATTTTGATAGAAAGAACATGGACAGCTAGTAATAAAATATGGGGTAAGGGTTAGACCTTAAGAGGTTGCAGGAGCAGAAGGAACAGGGTGTATATGTGCATTGATCACTGAAGGTGGCCAGATATATGGAGATAGCACTTAATGAAGCATACAATATCCTAATCTTTACTAATGGGGGTACAGAGTGCAAGAGCAAGGAGGCTGTGCTGAATTTACTTAAGATACTTATTAGACCTCAGGTAGATGCTATAAAAAGGGATATGAGCACACTGGAGTGAGTGCAAAAAAGGTTGACAAAATCGATTCCAGGGATGAGAAACTTCAGTTATGAGGGTAGATTGGGGAGTTTAAGGAGTTTGGGGAGTTCGGAGAATTTGAGGAGTTTGGGGAGTTTGTGGGAGTTTGGGGAGTTTGGACAG
>NC_057737.1:13296452-13311001 GCF_004010195.1 Chiloscyllium plagiosum | reverse complement strand
TGGGGTTTTGTGGGGTTTGGGGAGTTTGGGGGTTTTGGGGAGAGTTTAGGTCTGTTTGCCTTGAACAGGAGGTCAAGAAGAAATCTGCTAGAAGTCTTCAAAATGATGAATGGTCTTTGTAGGATAGATTCAGACAAATTGTTCCCATTCGTGAAATGATCGAGCACAAGAGGACATAGGTATAAAGTGACCGAGAAAGTTGACGTGAGAAAATGTTTTTTCACATAACGAGTGGTTTGGGTCTGGAAAGCAGTGCCTGGAAATGCGAAGCAGTGAAGTCAGTTGTGCCATTCAAGAGGGGCACTGGATGATTTTGCAATAGAAACAATGAGCAAGCCTGTGGGCAAAAGTCACAATGCTCATTAGAGACCCAATAACAGATACAATAGGCCAAATGTCCTTGTACTGCACTGCAATAATTCTGACATTTGCTTTTAATTGGTGACCTTACATGTCTATTCATTAAATGTGATGGTAACATGTATTTAGCATTTTCCCCAACTTACTGATAAGGAAATGACAGCTGCAAGTTGCAAGTAATGAACAGGTTATCTTCTACGCTCAAAGGATAGTTCCTTTAAAATTTACATCTCATGATATTTCAGTGGTTATAGATTTAGGCTGTAAGCTGCTTTCTTTGAGTAAGATATCACAATGTTGTTGGTTGCACTGGTGTAGGAGATCATAATTAATAATATTTTAATCTCTTAATTTTTCTGCTTTGATTCTGACACATCCGTGAGCCCCTCAAAGAGCAAAGATCAAAAACAGAAACTTGCATTTCTATAGCATTTTTACTGAATTAACTATCCCAAGTTGCTTCAGAACATTGTTATCAAATAAAATTTGACACTGAGCCACATAAGGAGCTATTAGGACCAGTGACAAAATCTTGGTCAAAGATGGAGGTTTAAAGGGCATTAGAAGTCGCAGCAGTAGTTAGCCATTCGGCCCCTCAAGCCTGCCATGCCTTTGATCTGCCCCAAAGCCTCAATTCCTTTTTCATGCTGAGGCCTTGTTGCCCTCAACTACCCAGTAATTTAAAAATCTTTCTACGTTCTCTTTAAATACTTTCAATCATCTAACCTCCACAACTCTCTGGGGTAGAGAATTCCAGATATTCAGAGAGAAGACATTGCTTCGCATCTTGGTTTTAATGAGCATCCCCTTATTCTGCAATCACGCCCCCGTAATTCGAGACTTCCCCCATGGGGTAAGCATCTTCTCAACATTAACCGGGCCCAGCCACCCAAAGTCTTCTATGGTACGTTAAAAACATCCTCCATTCTACGAAAATAAAGGCCTGACCTGTTCGTCATAAATCAACACCTTCACTCCACGAATCAGTCTGGTATGGAGGAGCAGCTTAAAAGCAGGAGAGTAAGGCAGAAAGGTTTAGGAAGGAAATTCCTCAGCTTAGATACATCTGCTAATGATGGAGTCATCCAAATCAGAATATGACAGCGTCCTGGGATTGAACAATGCAGAGATTTCGGATGATGGAAGGGTGAAAGAGGATTTGCAGAGGCAAGGATATAGGAAGTGCACAGAATTATATACAACTGGAAAAATAAGACATTAAGACGTAACTGGCAAGTAAGACATCAACTTCCTTCAGACACAGTCTGAACTACAACGTCTTTGGTAATCTCCTGGCTTTATTTTAAATTTTTGGTCATTCAGTTTTTCCAACCTAAAATTCGGCACCTCCTCTTTAGTCTTTGTGCAGGAGAAAATAAATGTCTCCTAGTATTGGAAGGTCAATTTAGTGCAATACATTAATAAACATGGCCAGGCCAGGAATTCTATGAATACTGAAAAGTTTGGGGTTTTTTTCATTTCCAGCCATTATGTCTATAAATATTTATGAGGAAGCAACATCTGCAAACAATATCATTTCAAAGCCATTATGCTGCAGATTAAATCACTGTAAAAGAAACATAGAATTAAAAGCAACAGTTCAGTGAGGTTTTCAGATGTTTGAATCAATGGAATTGGAAAGAAAAGAAATGGGTCTGATGTATGTTCTCACTAACTCATAGAGTCATAGAGATATACAGCACGGAAATAGAGCCTTCAGTCCAACTTGTCCATACCGACCAAATATCATAAACTAATCTAGCCCCATTTGCCTGCATTTGGCCCATATCTATCTAAACCCTTCCTGTTCATATACCCATCCAGATGTCTTTTAAATGCTGTAATTGTACCAGCCTCCACCACTTCCTATGGCAGCTCATTTCATACACACACCACCCTCTGTGTGAAAATGTTACTCCTTAGGTCCCTTTTAAAATTTTCCCCTCTCACCCTAAACCTATGCCCTCTAGTTTTGGACTCCCCTTTTCCAGGGAAAATACCTTGCCTATTTACTCTATCGATGCCTCTTATGTTTTTATAAACCTCTATTAGGTCACCTATTGGCCTACGACGCTGCAGGGAAAATAGCCCTAGCCTATTCAGCTTCTCCTTCCAGCTCGAACCCTCCAACCCTGGCAACATCCTTCTAAATGTTCTGTTACAACACTGGCTGCAGTGCTGAAGTCTGTGGTACAAATACACAGATATGCAGTTATACAGGGAATTGGCGAGACCACATCTCCAATATTGTGTGCAGTTTTGATCTCCTTGTCTACGGAAGCATGCAAATGCATCAGAGGCAGTTCAGACAAAGCTTACCAATTGACATCTGGAATGAGTGGTTTGTTTTATGAAGATAGATTAGGCAGACTTAGCTTGTTTTCTCTCGAATGAGGGATGATTTGACCAAACTTTATGAACTTGAATACTTCAGACAAGATGGACACAGAAAGGATGTTTACATCGAGAACAAGAGGACATTGTTTTAAAATTAAGAACCACCTTTTTTATATAGGGATGTAAGGATTTTGTTTCTCTTGGAGAGTTGCATGGCATTGAAAATCTGTCTCAGAAGGTAGTTGAGGAATGACTATTGAATATTTTTATTGCAGAGTTCGATAGATTCTAGTTAACACAGGGATTATAGGTTATTTTGGATCAAACTTGATCTGATTGAACAGCAGAAGAGTTTGAAGGGCTGAATGACCTACTTCTGATTATAGGCTCCAATGCACCGAGAAAGAAAACAGGCATTTATTAACCAGGAATCAGCAAAAGATATTTATTATGTCATTCAGTCTTTCAAACTTGTGTTTTCACCCATTGATATTTTCACTTACCCATTCCCTTGACCCCTTTCACTTCACTTGTTCTTTCTTTGTCTGACAACTATTTTGAGGTATCAAAGAAAAATTCTTCAGGCAGACTTTACTGGGCCTTTTGCCTTTATTAGCATCAGCTGTGCCTCAGTTGGTAGCACTCTTGGGTCAGATGGTTGCTAGTTCAAATCTCACTTCAGCACAAAACCCAGGGGCTGACAGTCCAATGTTAACACTGGGAAAGTGATGCACTGTTGGAGATAGTATCTTTCGATAAGATGCCTGCCTACTCAGTTCTCATGGTACTATTCCAAAGAGAAAACAGAATAATTCCCCAGAGTCCTGGCCACATCTCAAGCACAGGTTTTCTTTTCATTATTGCATTGCTGTTTTATGGGAACTTACAGCATGAGAATGGTTGCTATGTTTATATGTAGCAAACACCCACAAACAGCAAGGTGATAATCCCAGAGTGGGATGCTGATTGAGAGTTAAATATTGGGCAGGACACCAGAGAAAATGTTCTCCCCAAACAGTAAAATGGGATCTTTTATGTTCATCCCAGACAGAGCTATGGTTTAAAGTCTTATCTAAAAGAGCACCCCAAACAGTGCAACACTCACTCAGTCGTGCAGTTGAGTGCTAGCCTGGACTTCTGTGTTTACATGTTACCGAAATCTGAATGGAACTGGACTAGCCAAATCATTACAGTGGCTAAATGAGACAGGTCAGAGGCTAGGAATTCTACCAATTAACTCACCTCCTGCCTCCCCAAAGCCTGTCCACCATCTACAAGTCACAAGACAGGAGTGTGGATGAGTATTGCTCCAACAACACCCAAGTAGCTTGACAACATCCAGGAGGAAGCAGCCTCCGCTACCAGCATCTACTCCTCCATTGAAGTTCAGTAGCAGTAGTGTGTACCAGTAACAAGATGCACTAAGAAATTCACTAAACATTCTTAGACAGCACCTTCCAAATGCACAACCATTTAGAACCACAATGGCAGCAGACACATGGGCACACCACCACCTTCAAGCTCCACTCCAAGTCACTCACCATCCTACTTTGGAAATATATCATCATTCCTTCAGTGTCGTTGGGTCAAAATTGTCAGACTCCTGGCCTAACAGCATCAAGGGTCTACTACAGTACATGGACTGCTGCGGTTGAAAAAGACAGTTGTGGCTTGAGCACTTATCCCTGTGTGTATGGTGATAATGGGTCGCAATGGTTTAGGAGATGTAAAGCAACTTGTAAAGCACCACCTTCTTAAGCTGAAAATGTGTTGCTGGAAAAGCGCAGCAGGTCAGGCAGCATCCAGGGAACAGGAGAATCGACGTTTCGGGCATAAGCCCTTCTTCCTGAAGAAGGGTTTATGCCCGAAACGTCGATTCTCCTGTTCCCTGGATGCTGCCTGACCTGCTGCGCTTTTCCAGCAACACATTTTCAGCTCTGATCTCCAGCATCTGCAGACCTCACTTTCTCCTCAAAGATCACCACCTTCTTAAGGTCAACTAGGAATGAGTAACAAATGTTGCCCACATCTCATGAGTGAATAAAAAAGTCTTAGGGTTAGTCTTGAACATGCAACCTTCTGACTCAGAGGTGAGAAAGTTATTAATGATGCAAAGGTTGATACTGACATCAACCAATTAAAATCAAAACAAGTTGCTTTACATCTCCTAGACCATTATAACCCACTATCACCATACACACATGGATAAGTGCTCAGGCCACAGTTATTTACAATATCGATTAATGACTTGGTTGAGGAAGGTGAGTATACGATAGTCAAATTTGTGGATGACACAAAAGTCAAAGGGAAGCGCAGGGAAGGCAAGTGCTGAGCACGAACAAAGAGTCTGCAAGGGATATAGACAAGAAACAAATGGACAAAAACTTGGCAGATGGAATACAATGTGGGAAAATGAGAGGTGGTGCACTTTAGCAGGAAGAATAGAGGAACTAACATTATTGACGTGGAGACACACAGTAGAAAGTTACAGTACAGAGACATTGGAAGTCCTCATACGTAGGTCGCAAAAAGCTAGCATACAAGCTCTGCAAGTAATAGGGAAGGCAAAGGGATTGTTGATCTTTATTTCAAAAGGAATGGAGTATAAAAGTAGGGAAGTCTTGTTCAAGCGATACAAGGCACTAATTAGACCACGCTGGGAATAGAGTGTATAGTTTTGGCCTCTTATCGAAGAAAAGTTTTATTTTTCTTCTGTGGGACAGGCTACAGAACATTCATGAAGTTGATCCTTGGAGTGGAGGAAAGGTTGAGGAGATTTGTCCTGTACTCGTTGGAATTTAGAAAAATGAGAGGCAATCTTATTGAAACATACACGATTCTTCAGGGACTTGACAGTGTAGATGTGGAATGGGTGTTTCCCTTATAGGAGAGTCTAGAACCAGAAGGCACAATCTCAGACTAAGAGATCACTCACTGAAGCCAGAGATGAGGAGGAATTTCTTCTCTCGGGGCAGGGAATCTGTGGACTTCTTTACTTCAGATGGCTATAGAGGCTGGGTCATTAGCTATGTTCAAGGCTGAGACAGACAGATTTTTAATCAATAAGGGAATCAAGGGTTTGGGGAATAAGGCATGAAAATGGAGTGGAAGATCATCAGGCTAACCATGATTACATTGAATGGCAGAGTAGACTCAAGGCAGGATGGTGAGTGACTTGGAGTGGAGCTTGAAGGTGATGGTGTTCCCATGTATCTGCTGCCATTGTGGTTTGAAATGTTTGGGCATTTGGAAGGTGCTGTTTAAGAATCTTTAGTGAATTTCTTAGAGTAGACTCAATGGGCTGAATGGCCTACTTCAGCTCTTCGAGGAGAAAGTGAGGGCTGCAGATGCTCGAGTATCAGAGCTGAAAATGTGTTGCTGGAAAAGCGCAGCAGGTCAGGCAGCATCCAAGGAACAGGAGAATCGACGTTTCGGGCATACGCCCTTCTTCACCATTCCTGAAGAAGGGCTTATGCCCGAAACGTCGATTCTCCTGTTCCTTGGATGCTGCCTGACCTGCTGCGCTTTTCCAGCAACACATTTTCAGCTCTACTTCAGCTCTTACATGGTATGGTCTCCCTTCATAATAACTTGCACTGAAATACTCTCAGAAAAGGTTAAAGAGTGAAACAAGATCAAGTTCCAGCAAAATGTTCAATAGATGTTGACATTGGAAATTGTTTTTGTCAAAAAATAATTTAAAAAAGGGAGTTCTTGCAGTGATCCCTCAATGAAAGTAAACCACTTAGAGAATTTCTTTTAACCAACGTTTGAATATACAACAACAGTTGGTGGTTCCATTCATTCACAACATCCCCATTGCTCTGGGGAGCTGTTCAGTCATGCAGTCTAGTTGCCACAAACATTTTAATTTTGAAAGCAAGGGAGAGGAGTGAGTGCATGCGAATTGGAAAGGGTGAAATAGAGTGATAATATCAGTTGGGAGTGAGAAAATGCCAGTGATTCACATGAGTGAATATCAAACGTATTACAAAAGAATTTATTGCAAAGAATCAGAAAGGTTCCAGTGAGCTGCAAACTAAAGGCCGAATTCTAGCAGGAGCTCTCTCCCTCAAAGACTGGGTAATACTTGAAATGGGCCTCTTAATAGGGTAATAACTCCAAAACGGTTAGTCTGTGTGATGGGGCCTCAGCAGATTCTTTTGCGTCCATGTATTTTGTGAAACGTTTCCCTATTGATAAACATTCGGAACAACTGGCATAGTACCTTGATGCTTTTGAATTTGGATTGTGATGGGCTTTGTTTTGGTGTTTACATGTGGTACTTATCTCTAGACATAGAGGACATGCATACCATTGGGAGTTAGATGTGTAAAAGTACTTTCCATTCCAAACAATGCCAAAGGGCTCCATGTAGAAATAGACACCTAGCACTTTGTCAGGTTCTTTTCCCTCCAAGGTTTCACTTTTGATATCCATTAATGTCACGAAACTGGAAACCTGGAGGTTCTTACGTGGCACCACATAGCTAAATGGACTTTAAACTTACTGGCTGGGATTGAATCTTCCTTATTTTAAGGATGTTGAGTAGGCATCCTAGTGGTGCTGAGGGAAGGGGCTGAGTTTGTACGCTTCACTGTGTTGAGGGTGGATTGGAAAGTCCAGCCTTACAGGGCAGGGAAAAGGCAATATAATATTAACGGGTCAGGCACTGCAGGCTATATAGCCACATCAGAGTGGCAGCTGTGCTGTCCATCTGTCCAGCTGGAGGTAGGGGGCCTGCACTATTCTGGTGAGATGTGGGTTAGAGAAGGTAGAACAGAGAGCATCAATATAAAGAAGAGATGATCACGTTTTATGTCATGAAATATTGAACATGGCTTGCACTTTCACCTGAAGTAGTGTTAGAGTGAGGCCTAGTGACAAATGGAAGTGGAAAAGCAGACAGGGCAGATTTGCAGTTGGAGATGAAGGATGGAGGATCGCTCCTAAAATGTTTAAGGAATAACCAAAGTTCTCATATTTATGGTGCAAAGTGCACCTGAGACTTATTGGTGCTGTGATAAGGTCAGTGCCATATAATCACTGAGTGATAGGTAATGGAGAGAAATGGACCAGTTCTGACGTTCTCAGTTGGAGTCAAAGCTCCACATTCTGATCACTTTGATGCTTCCGATGAGCTCAGTTCATTATTCCACTGTTCGACAGGAGACCTAGATTCAAACCAGATGTTCACCTCAATCCTTTAAGGTGGTGAATGAAGGATGTGGGATTCAAGTCGAGGAATTTGGCTTGGCATATAATCAAAAATGGAACACACACAACATGCAACATGGAAGAAAATAACAAATCAATTTGCATAGTGTAAACTAAAAGTGTTCAAAAATCAGGTTAAGGAATCACAGGCAGGCATTTGTTGCTTATGGTATCTTAACTCTAATTCTCTCAGGAGTGTCAACATTTGGCTAAAATATCATGACGGACAACCTTGTGGAAGATATACAGACGAGGCTCCATTTCCTACTGGTCAATATGTTTGCATAAAATATTGTTGTTATGTAGACAAACGTATCAGTCAGCCTGTGCACAGTAACGTTGCACAAACAGTACAGAGATGTTTATGGTAGTGTTCGTTGGATGGTAACTGTTAGTCAGCATCTTTTACACTCACCTGACTGAATAGATGGGAACTCAGTTTAACCCCATAACCAATAAAGTCAGCAGTTTCAATGATATTGCACTTGCTCACAGAGAGTTCTGTGCAGATTATGTATCCAGTTTTCCCCAGATACAATGCTCAGTCAGTTGTAGCTCAGTTAGTAGAACTCTTACCTCTGAAACACAAGGTTCAAATCCCATCCTAACCCTTGAGTATAATGATTAAACCTAACACTCTGGTGCAATACAGAGGGGCTAGTGCATTGTCAGGGCTGTTGTCTTCTATATACAACTGTTAAACCAAACCCCCTTCTAGCTTTGCAGATGACTGTGTAAGGACCCCATGGTACTATTTTGATGGAGCGTAGCAGAATTATCCCTGATAAACTGGACAATATTTCTTACTCAAACAACATCACCATAAAAAAAAATACCTGCTCACTACCACATTGTTGTTTGTGGGATTTTACTGTGTGTAAATTGGCTGCGGTGTTTCTTCCACCGCACCAGCAGCTACACTTGAAAATGACTTCACTGTAAAGTGCTTTGAGATGTCCAAAGGTCATGGAAAAGTGCTATATAAATGCAAGGCTTCCTTTTCTTGCTGACACAAAGGTGACAAGGCTGGTACTTGATTAGATTTTAATTGTCACAGCAATGAAGGTCAGTTCTCTTACGCAGCTTCCTGCAGCAGTAGTCTCACATCTGTACCAGCAGTAACCATGACTCAGACAGACACAGCTAGATAACCTGAGTTAATGAGGATGGCTTAGAGCTCTGCTTGGAAGTGCTAGTGAGAAAAGACAACAATTGTTTCAGGCGATACCTCAAGGTGGCCCCCGATAGTTCACCACCTCGTAGGTAGGGCATCCAACTCAGATTTTAGGAAGCCTTTTATTCCTCTACTACTGGCCTCTGAATAGTTTTGTTCAAAGTCCTCCGGTATAAAATTCTGGGAATTACTTCAGGAAGCAATTGCTAGTCACAGCTTAACAATAAGGGAAGAAAACAAAGTCAACTTAAGTCACAAACCGTAGATACTTTTGAATGAATTGAGGGAATATTTTCATTAGGCTATTTTGGACAGATACAAGCATTCTCAAATTCCATCATTCCTGCCTCTATCACCAGTTGAATCAATCGCTCACTCTCTCTCTGTCTCCCTGTTGACGAAGACAGCATCTCCATAGTGAATGAACTGTATGGGAACCTACGGCTAGTCAGGGTTTGACAGACTTCAGTGATGTGTACACCTCGTAAAGTGTTATTTTGTGCACCTTCCAACAATCATACATACGATAGGTTAGGTCAATTGGCCATGCTAAATTGCCCATTGTGTTAGGTGCATTAGTCAGGGGTCAATATAGGGTAAGGGAATAGGTCTGGGTGGGTTATTCTTCAGAGGGTCTGTGTGGAACCAGAGGACACAGCTTAAAAATATGGGGTAGACCATTTAGGACAGAGATGAGGAGAAACTTCTTCACCCAGAGAGTGATGGCTGTGTGGAATGCTCTGCCCCAGAGGGCAGTGGAGGCCCAGTCTCTGGATTAATTTAAGAAAGAGTTGGATAGAGCTCTCAAGGATAGTGGAATCAAGGGTTATGGAGTTAAGGCAGGAACAGGATACTGATTAAGGATGATCAGCCATGATTATATTGAATGGTGGTGCAGGCTCGAAGGGCAGAATGGCCTACTCCTGCACCTATTGTCTATTGGACTTGTTGGGCCGAAGGGCCTGTTTCCACACTGTAGGGAATCTAATCTAATAATCAGTTAACGTTATCGGTTTGCTAATGTATTCCTAGCAGCTGGAAATCTCAGAAAACCCATCTGGTTCCATCTATCCCCAAAGTTACACTACACCACAAGGACACCCTTAATACACCAGACTTTCTTTCAATTTGATGCACATACATTGCTAGATATGGTATTCTGTTAGAGAACTTAAACCCACGCATCTGCGATGCTTGCGATACTGTAACACTTGCAGCGAAAGACGCTATATAAATGCAAGCTGTTGTGAATGCTGTCTCCCTGTTTAAATGTGTTGATAACTGTTAATACTGTCGCGTGTCATTAAAAGTCATGCAGCCAGGTTAAAAGGCTTCGTGAAAGAGTGCCTCGAGAAATGAAATCAAATTTATGTAGCTGCAGTCTGTCTGAAGGGGAACGAGCAAACTTTTAACCCCTCCCCGTTATTTGTTTACAAACATCGACCCAATGGTGTGAATGTTGCCGAATTGTCCAAAGTGCAGAGGTCTCCCAGTGATACAGTGACCTGTGTCTCCTCCAACAAAGGATCACTCATTCCCCAGGGACACTCTAAATCTCAAAACTGAACAAATATCAAATCTGACAGGTTGAGTCGCAACGAGAATACAGCACACGGTTAATGAATGCAAGCCTGTTTCATTGTGCACTTTGGGTGCGCACTTTACAAACACAATGCCACTTTCATAAGTTTCCCCTCAACTGACACCCGCAGCACTCAGATTTGATCACCGGCACTCAAGCAGTCACGGAATCGGGAAGGGATGGATTCTAATGAAAAGCAGACCATACCGTCTGTCCTTTTCCTTTCGGGATCTGTGCAGTAACCCTATCAGGACCACTGCTGCTCGAAGGCCTGCCTTTTTCGAGGGCACCTTCTCACTTCTCTCAGCCATGGTGTGTGAGCGCAGGAACTCTGCAGCTCCCTGCTCCGTCTGTCCCGGCTAGCAGCAGGATCCTGAGTGTGAACCAGCTTCTCCCTCGCCCGGCAGCTGCCCGCTGGCACTGCTCCCCGGACTCCTCTGCACGTCAGGTGTTTTTATATTTCTGTCTCTCTCTCTCTCTCTCCTCCACCTCCAGTGACCTTCAAGTCACCTGGCTGGCTACCTGACAACTGCAGCTGCTCCTCTCGCCCAAGGTTTGAGTCTGTCCGGAGTAGGCAGTGTGAACTTGTTCCCTCCTTATTTCTTCCCCGGTAGATTTTAATGTATCAGCGAGTCGCACACAATCCCCGACCGCTGCTGTCGGCTGCAACATCCCTCAAGCACATTTGCTCAGGGAGGTGAACTTGCTCCTGTACAAACCCTGCACCTCCTCCCTGCCCTCTCGCAGAAGTTGTTCGCTTCTGAGGACAGCAACACTGCGAACTGCTCAGTAGCTCCTGTCTAGTTGCTTGAATTACTAGCCCTCCAGGATTTTCCCCAAATCTTCCCTCCTATGTACTTTCTGCCCGTGTGTGTTGCTATGGCGACATGACAACTGTGGAGACTCCGCCCTCCCCCTCTGTCTGAGTCCCTCTCAGGGTTGCATGCAGCTCGCTCTCTGGCTTATTAGGTTAAAAATCACACACCAGGTTATAGTCCAACAGGTTTAATTGGAAGCACTAGCTTTCGGAGCGCTGCTCCTTCATCAGGTGGTTGTGGTTCTGATGAAGGAGCGGCGCTCAGAAAGCTAGTGCTTCCAATTTAACTTTGTCCACCCCAGTCCAACACCGGCTCCTCCAAATCATGGCTTAGTCAGGAGGCATAGGTAGATTAGATTACTTACAGTGTGGAAACAGGCCCTTCGGCCCAACAAGTCCACACCGACCCGCCGAAGCGCACCCACCCATACCCCTACACCTAACACTATGGGCAATTTAGCATGGCCAATTCACCTGGCCTGCACATTTCTGGACTGTGGGAGGAAACTGGAGCACCCGGAGACACGGGGAGAATGTGCAAACTCCACACAGTCGCCTGAGGCAGGAATTGAACCCGGGTCTCTGGCATTGTGAGGTAGCAGTGTTAACCACTGTGCCACCGTGCCGCTCACAGTAACTCTTCCCTTCATTAACCCTTTCGAGGTGGTTGGGTCTGGGTCTGGGACAAGTGGAGTTCTCCATCCTCCACCTCGCAGGCGGATAGCAGGGGTGGGGTAGTGGGATCATCAGTTCAAAGTTTCTAAAACTGAGATTGTTAGACATGGCGGGTTTGAAAAGTTACAAAAGTGAGGCAGGTAAACAGAATTCAGAGACAGTTTGGCCAAGATCTCACCAGTTGGTCAAATGGCCTTCAAGATCTGAATGACCTTTCCTGTCTCTGATATTCGAGGTGCCGAATGGCCTATTCCTGTTGCCAGTAGTTTGTCAGATTGGACTCTAACCATCAGTACATGGATGAATCACAACTGGTAAAGTGGGAATTCAGAAAATAGAAAGATTCCTGGACTAACTTGTTGAGAAGGCAGTGCCCAGAAAAACAGAGTGAACCCATTGCTGGCGAGATGGGTGTTTGATGACCCATTTGTTTGAAAAGTGCAAAATGAGTCATCAAAGAAAGGGGTGGATTCCTGCCCTTGACCATGACACAGTGATTTGCTGGCCAGTGATGACACAGCAAGTGGAACAAGCCCACTGTGAGTGCTCCCCCTGGGGCTGGACAACTGACTGATGATTATTAGTCAGGCTTGACTTGCAGAAACAATGAGAAGATGGCTAAGCCAGGCACTCTAATCCAGAGCAAGTCCTGAAGGGCACACATGGGACTAAGGGAGCACAATGGCAGAAGAATAAAATTGGAGCTAATGCGAGATGTGTAACACAGATACATAATCAAGTTTTTCACTTTGGACCTGATCCTACACATCTAACTAACTAGTCTGCTCAAAGGGTTACTTGTGAGGAACTGCTGTTCTGGCAGACTCCCTCTGACAGGTGGATGGAAACTCCCCCAGGGGTTCCAGTGTAGCTCTAGATTTTCCAACTGGCCTCATAGTGACGGCACCTCCACCTGCACTTACCCAACTCTTCCCTGCCCCTGTGTCGTTATCTGCCTGCATCTGCAATCCTCTCCCATCCTCAAGCTTCTTCAGCCCAACTTGCCGCAAGGTCCTCCCTCCGGCCAAGTAATTGAAAGCCTGCCCCTGGCACAACCTCTAACAATCCTTGTCATAGAATCCCTACTGTGTGGAAACAGACCCTTCGGCCCAACAAGTCCACACTGAGCCTCTGAAGAGTAACCCACCCAGACCCATTCCCTTAACCTATATTTACCCCTGACTTATGCACCTAACTAACACATCCCTGAACACTAGGGGCAATTCACCTAAGCTGCACATCTTTGGATTGTGGGAGGAAACCCAAACAGACATGGGGAGAATGTGCAAAGTCCACATAGACAGTTGCCTGAGGCTGGAATCGAACCTAGGTTCTTGGTGTTGTGAGGCAGCAGTGCTGAGCACTGAGCCACTGTGTCGCCCCTTTCTTCACACACAACATCCACATGCAGAGGCAACACTCCAAAGCCCACTAGAACCTCCAACTGCAACTAGCCCCACCCATGCACCAACAAGCCTCACCCTCTGCACACACAAGTCTCACCCACTGCTCATAATGCTCCTCCTACCACACCCACATTCAAAGGCCCCAATTGATCCCCACTGGTCCAAATCCCAATCACTCTTCCTACAAAGTCTCCCTGCACCTGCAACCCCGCCCCTGCACACAAGCTCTTCTCCCTTGACTGTCAGGGATTGTCTGGATTCAGAGTTCTGATTACCAAAGATCCAGCATAGTCTTGGTGGAGTTATGTTTCATCCTAAACTGTTTGAAGAGAACAGAAACAATCTCTTCACAGGAGATTTCAAAAGTTTAATAGTTAAATAGAGGAAGGCATTAAATAAGCTAATCTGTTAATACTTTGTACTGAGGTGATCCCACTTTAAAAAAGTCATAAATCTACTGCTCATGCTGTGAATCTAACATCTAGTTAAACACGATTAAATTCTCATACCCAATTTGACAGGTACAAATCTGCAAAACAGGTTAGTACAACTTTGTCAGTTATGTGGTTGTAGGTTATATTTTTCTGAAATTCAATCTCAGCAGAGAGGAGCAGCTTATGTAAGATCTGAGATCACGGGAGGAAAAAGTCAGACGTGTTGTGTCAACTTAAACCGCACAAAGGCAAAGATACCTGGATACAAGAACGAGGAAATCCTCGTCAAACTGGAATAGCTGGTGAATGGAGCTTTCCTGTACAAGGTAGGCCTTCATTATGATTAGAGCTGAAAATGTGTGGCTGGAAAAGCGCAGCAGGTCAGGCAGCATTCAAGGAGCAGGAGAATCGACGTTTCGGGCATGAGCCCTTCTTCAGGAATGAGGAAAGTGTGTCCAGCAGGCTAAGATAAAAGGTAGGGAGGAGGGACTTGGGGGAATGGCGTTGAAAATGCGATAGGTGGAAGGAGGTCAAGGTGAGGGTGATA
>NC_057737.1:13284339-13295522 GCF_004010195.1 Chiloscyllium plagiosum | reverse complement strand
CCCCAAGTCCCTCCTCCCTACCTTTTATCTTAGCCTGCTGGACACACTTTCCTCATTCCTGAAGAAGGGCTCATGCCCGAAACATCGATTCTCCTACTCCTTGGATGCTGCCTGACCTGCTGTGCTTTTCCAGCAACACATTTTCAGCTCTGATCTCCAGCATCTGCAGTCCTCACTTTCTCCTTCATTACGATTAGTCGAGTGGTGAGATTGCAAACTTTGTCAAGTGCAGAAGGGTATTTAGTGTTGCATAAAGGGATTAAAGTGTCACTTCATGTCAAATTGTCTTTAGGCAGATTTAGAAACCAATCTAGAACCCTAAAGACTTCAATTCCGTTCATTTTTCCTGGGCACAAATGAATTCATGTTCTAAGTTAGACAGAGTCTGTTCCTATATCTTGTTCACCCTCTTAAACGACCCTGCGCTGACTAGGGAATCAACTCCTTTCATTTCATCACTGTATTGTTGCAAGTTGAGGAACAACACCTGGGTTTGCAGTTATATATCACCGATAGGTACCAGCAAGGTACTTCACAGGATTGTTTGGGACATATCTATTTTCTCAATCTCAGTGGAGCTGTGACCTTTTCTGGCTTGGTATTTGGTAAAGGGGAATGGAGTTGGGGACTACCCTCAGTGGTAGCTCTCTTGCCTCTGATTTGGGAAACCCGTGAGTTTAATACCTGTTTGGGAAGCCTCAGCACTAAATCCCTCCAGTCCAGCACAGACAGAGGGCCGCACTGTCAGAAAGGTGGCATTTGAAGAACAGCAGGATGCTTATCTCTCGGGTTCTGTGCACATTATCAGGAAAACAGATCTCCTTGTCACATATTTCATTGATATTTGGTGTCGTTATTGTGTGCAAGTTGAGTGACACCTGTCCCAAATTGGCAATAATGATTTTTTTTTTCAGAAGTGTTTCAATGGTCATGTAGTCCTTTGGCACATCACCAAGGGTGCTCTATAAATGCAAGCTCTTCCTTTATCAGTATTGAGAAGAACTGAAGCTTGCTACCAACTCTCCAAGTGTTGGGTTTGACACAATCCCTCAGCAAAGCATCCGTGAAGTTAACAAGAACATATTAAAACGTGCAGGTGGTGTTCAATGGTACAATGCATTTCTGTTCTGTCTATGTTGCACATTAACTGAGAGCTCTCAACTTGAGCCTCATCCAGTCCAAATTATGACTAGGGTACAGAATACCACTGGATGTAGAGCTGAAATTTTGGTCATAGATTTTGGTTCCGAGCCTCAATTTCCTAAGTACGGAGAGGAGGAGAGGAAGCCTGAGTGGGTGCCAACGTGGAAGAAGAGAAATAATTGGAAACAGTTGTGTTAATTTCTTTAAATTTGCAAAAGAGGTGAGGCACCTGGTTATCAGCTTGAACTGGTAACAGATGTAAAGGCACCAGAAACAGTGTTAAAAAAACCCATGACTAAAATGATACCACAACAAAGAGACAATAAGTAAGCAGGACGATTGAACAGACTGCAGTGATTTTCTTCAAAGGTAAAGATGAAGGGGTGATCTGTTAAAAGGCTTTAATAATGAAAGGATCAACAAAGATATTTCCACTTGCAGAGAAAACAAAAATTACGGATCATAAATGTAAGAGTAATGTAATAGCGAATTCAGACTAAATCACCTTTTCCAGTGAGTGGCCAGAACGGGGATGTTGCTGCATGGAGTAATTGAAATAGAATGGATACAATTAAAGGGAAGCTAGATAGACACATGAGGGAGAAAGGAGTAGAAGGAGATGTTATTACAATGAGATGAAGAGGATTGGGAAGAAGCTGACATGGAGCATAAATGCTGACACTGACCTGGAGAAAGTGAGGACTTAGATGCTGGAGAGTCAGAGTCGAAAAGTGTGGTGTTGGAAAAGCACAGCAGGAATTCCTGATGAAGAGCTTACGCCCAAAACGTCGACTCTCCTGTTCCTCAGGTGCTGCCTGGCTTGCTGTGCTTTTCCAGTGCCCCACTTTTCAACTCTGACATTGACCTGGTCAGCTAAATCTCTTTGTCTGTGCCAGAAATTCTATATAAAAGATACCTGACACTTGAGGATTTTCATAACTGAGATGGTTTCTTCATGAAACACAGTAATAAAGGGTCTCGACGACTTGTAGATTCTACTTGTTGCATATTTACAGAGGGCCCAGCATGGAGTGAACATCTAGTGAGACAGATTTGCCATTTTGCATGATATGAAAAGAACCCAAAGATTGAACTGGGTGTGAGAGTGATGGTTAAGGACCTGCTTTCCTTTCTCCCAGGAGCATCGGAGGCTGAGGGGTGATCTTCCGAAGGTTTATAAAATCATGAGGGGCATGGATAATGTGAGTAGCCAAGATCTTTTTCCATGGGTAGGGAGTCCAAAACTAGAGGGACATAGGTTTAGGGTGAAAGGGGAAAGACTTAGCAGGAACCCAAGGGACAGTTTTTTCACTCAGAGGTTGGTGGGTATATGGAATGAGCTGTCAGAGGAAGTGGTAGAGGCAGATACAATTACAACAGTCAAAGGACATTTGGATAGGTACATGGATATGGAACGTTTAGAGGAATATGGGCCAAAAGCAGGCAACTGGGAGTTTTGGATACCTGGTTGAAATGGACGAGGTGGACTGAAGGGTCTGTTTCCCTGCTGTATGATTCTATGACTCTGTCTCCAACCTGATTACATCTGTCGCAGAAGGCTTATGGATGCCTTTGCTGTACTGCTCCAACATTGACACGGTCTCCATGCAGCCAACTTAAGCCCTTAACTGGGCAACTAATACTCACTTTAGACCCTCATTCCACCGTGGCTTGTGTTAACCTGAAGGTGAGGAGAAAGTGAGGTCTGCAGATGCTGGAGATCAGAGCTGAAAATGTATTGCTGGAAAAGCACAGCAGGTCAGGCAGCATTCAGGGAACAGGAGAATCGACGTTTCGGGCATAAGCCCTTCTTCACGAAGCCCTTCCTGAAGAAGGGCTTATGCCCGAAACGTCGATTCTCCTTAACCTGAAGGTGGACAAGAGAATGTGCCACTAAAGCTGCCAGCCTCTGCTCAGTAGGCAGGTCTCAGCAGGTGGGACTCCCCTCAGTAAGGTCCTTGAACCTGGGGCTGCTCTGCCGCTGTCCATTATATGCCTGGTTGGCACTTCATTCAGTGATACTTTTTCTTCTCTTCAGCCAGTGGGCAAGACCTCTGCCATCTCCATGAAGTGGGTAATTCCATTAAACCCATAACTTTTTGTTCCCTAGTCCGATGAATTAGTAGATTCCAGAGTTGCTGATACCGAACAGCGTATTGTGGAAATCTGAGTTGGGCTTTACACATTAATGAGGCTCAGTTCTAAGAAAAGTCCTGGTGAAGCTGTCACATTCTAATGATATTCAAAGAGGACAAGCAAAGCAATTGAAATAGAAACAAAACTTTGAAGGCTTAAGTACAAAGTTCCACTAATACTGAAAAGGATGGTGAGGGAAGTAGAAATGTTATAACTGCTATCAATATACTTCTGGCGACTGGACAGTTGAATGAAATATGCCCCTACCTGCATCCATCTATTGCTATCTCACCTATTTTTCCCTAGCCCTTCCCCTCCTCCATCTAGTTATTTCTGGGCTCCCTTACCCCTCTCGGGTCCTGCTGAAGGGTGTCGACCCAAAATATCAGACTTCACCTCCTGACGCTGCCTGGCTGCTGTGTTCTTCCAGCCTCCTGTTTGTCTACTTTGGATTCCAGCATCTGCAGGTTTTTTTTTGACTCTAACTACATTTGGATCAGGCCATTTTCGACTTTCACGTAGTTAACGCTAACCCACTGATCAAAATGTGAGTCAAAACATTCTCTCCCGACCTCCCCTCTCGCTGACCTATACATTGATTTGAGAAAGATGAAAAGACAGCGGTGCTAAATCAGTTTGAGGTCGACTGGACACATTTCTTTATCCCTTTCTGGCTTTGGCAGCATTGTCCCTCCACCTGCTACAATTGAAAGCAGCACAGTTGGAACGACCTGACGCTCAAACCCAAGGCTGATCTGATTATCACCACAACCAAGCAGAAGGCTGTGAGGGTAATATTACAGGCCATCTCCAGAGTTATTTAATCAAAATTTCTGACATAGTAAATGGAATTAAACCTGATGCTTTCTATTAAACTGCAGGTGTTTCAATAACAAAAATAATGATATTAATAAAACAACTGCAATCTAGGGTGCTGATTTCCCAATAAACTGCTTGTCATTGACGTCAACACTGCACAGTCTGAGCAGGAAAGAACCCTTATACCAAAATCTCTTTACAATCATGTTTTTTTTTTAAAAAGTTCACTGTTAACCTTTTGTATATTTCATAATGACTGGAAAGCGGTTTGGCAAAATGGATTGTTAGCAAAACTCTGTGACATGGAACATGTTCTACTCACACCGAAGGCACATAATGCATGAAACTGCTGATAAAAGAGATATTTGTTTGACTCTTTAAACAAGAGATGGTCACTGTAAAATGTTCTGTCAAGACCGTAGCAATTAGCTCCCTTTAAAGATGCTGAATGCAATTTTCCACTTGATAATATTCATCATCCGAACAGCCCAGCACCCAATTAACATCCCTTTTATTATTTGTTTAGTGACTTTTCTGTCTTAGATCACAGTTAGTTGGAGAAAACAGTTTGCCTTTCAGCTATGTTTGTTGTACGCAGGTTGAGAGCAGCGAACACAAATGCAGCTAGAAAGCATTACCTCTGAAGTAAGTAATAACAAGATGGTTCACTGTTACTGCATTATTCATTAATATCAATGGCCTGGGGTGTGACAGCATTATGTATTGATTTTACTGGATGGAGAGTATGACAATGAAGGAACACAAGAAATGGGTGTGGGAAACAACGACCCGTTCCACCACTCAATCTGATCACCTTCCTACACCAACTCCTCCTCACTTAGTTACCAAAATTCTAACAAATTCTGACTTCAGAGAATCCCTACAGTGTGAAAACAGGCCTTTTGGCCCAACACGTCCTCACCAGCCCTCCGAAAAGTAACCCAACCAGACCCATTCCCTTACCCCATAACTAAATTGGATGCTGGGTGGGGATTGGCTGTTTTCCTAAATCCATGGGTAGAGCGTTCATAGATGGCATTCTCACTCCCACTACCAGCTGAGGTCCTTAAGGCATTCTCACTCCCACTACCAGCTGAGGTCCTTAAGTGGGTTATCAAAGCCTGTTCAGATACTTCTTGTTGGTATTAACCTAGGCGTGTGTGTGTGGGGGGGGGGGGGGTTAGGGAAATCACCATATAGGAAGCATGACAAGCAAACCATGGTGTGTTTTATTGTGGACTCCAGGGGAGGAGAGGGAACAGTACGTCTCCCTTCTCTCAAGATAGTCAGTATCTGTCAAGGATTAGATTAGATTAGATTAGATTAGATTAGATTAGATTAGATTAGATTAGATTAGATTCCTTACTGTTTGGAAACAACCCCTTTGGCCCAACAAATCTACACCGACTCTCCGAAGGGTAACCCACCCAGACCCATTTCCCTCTGACTAATGCACCTAACACTATGGGCAGTTTAGCATGGCCAATTCACCTAACCTGCACATCTTTAGACTGTGGGAGGAAACCGGAGCACCCGGAGGAAACCCACGCAGACACAGGGAGAATGTGCAAACTCCACACAGACAGTCGCCCGAGGCTGGAATTGAGCCCATGTCCCTGGCACTGTGGGGCATCCTGCAAAGAGACAACCCAGGGGTCATGCCAACCCTCCAACACAATGGCTGAGGGCCCTGCTGTCTCCACGAGAACCTGCCTTTTGAAAGAAGGACAGGAGGATGGACTGTACCTGACAACCAAGAGAGAAGGGAACAGAACTGGAATTGTAATTATGAGGAAACAAAATGCATCAAGCCACTGGAATTTCACCTCATATTTCTGCTGAACAAATGTGACCGGAAACAGGTGTAGAATAAACAGCCTGAATTCCATGATGTACAGGTACAACATGTACTTGCACACAAGGGCCTGGGATATTATAGATAATGCAAAATATTTATTCATAGCTTGGGAACATTTCCCACAGTGTGTTGGCAACAATATGGCGCTGACAGTCAGTGTTTGGTTGCTGGCTGCATGTAATGTGCCAGGGTAACATTCTTGGTTTGGGTGGGAATCACTGAGTACAAAGAGGAGACACCTAATTGTCATGAATTTGCTAAATCACGTGATGCAGTTGCGCTTGCCAGAAGCTACTTACATAAGTACTCAGGACCCTGTTTTAAGTAAGCAACTGGAAATCATGCAGACATTGCCACTGTCTTTCCTCATAGAATGAGTCATGGAAACAACCTCCTCCATCCCCATAGCAATGCCCTGACCAATCAGAATCACCCTGCCCGGTTTGAGAATTAAGATTGACAGTTAACTGCTCTTGCTGCATCTCCATGTCAATTATTATTTCAACCAATCAGCACCCTCTTCTGTTTCTCTATCAATGGTGTCTCCTTTCTCCAGTCTGCTTTGTGCATTTTAGACATGATCATTGGAAGAGAAAAAACCTCAAAGTTGAGTCTCTATCTGCCAATGTTTCACTTCCCTCCTACAGAGGTGACTGTTATAATCACGTGACTGGACTTGCTGTAACCTTCTGGGAACTTCTCAGAAGTCCAAATGAACCAGAAATTTGCGATTTTCTGAATTTCTGATGGATCTGGAATGCTAACTATTGTGCTGCCAGCTGCTACCGAGACAAAGTCTCATCTCCGCAATAGAATTGCAAACTACACCCATCCTATGCAAAGATGTACAGTCATTTCTTCTATAACACAATAGTCGCATTCCTGTGCGATTTCACGTTATACAAAAATTGCGCAGTACAAATAACACTTAAAGTGTTACTGATCTAATTGTATTATAACTAACACACGTTTCACAAGTTTGCATTTTAGAAACAGTGTTCCCAATTTGCCAATTGTATTACAGCCAGTTTGTGTTAAAGAAAGACACATTATTGTACAACTAACAGTATTAATAACTTTCCATGTAACTTCCAGGATGGCCGTAGAGGGTAATTTTGCAATGCAAGGTGTGTCTCACAGTAGCTACTCCCCACCACACCCCACTTCTGAGGAAGTTTGGTCATGTGACTCCCACAGGGCCAAACCCAACTGCTTTTTAACCATACAATATTGAAATAGTGAACAGTCAGGACCATATCAAAACCCCAAATTCTGGGCTACAAAGGAACATGCTTCTGGCCTTAGAAAGCAGCCAACAAACAATATTTGTGGTCTCTGCAAATGATCACCTTTTCAAAACCACTGAAGACCTTAAAAGAGATTCTTTTTTAAAAGAGAAGAATCTGCCAACAACTTCTCAACTGTTGAGTAGCCAATTGACCAGTTTCACAAGGAAAGTCCAGGCTGCTAACTCGAGCTGTGAACTTTTGGAACCCATCTCAAAAGCAAGGGCATTGATATACCCCCTCAACTATTCTGCACATAAATTGCTGCCAATCTGTTTATAATTTCTGGTCAAATCTCTCCTTTTGAAGTGTAGTTCCTATTATACCCTGGGGAACATGACAAACATATCAGAGTCTCATGTGTACCACAAAAGGTAGTCAAGGTCAAAATCTTATATGATTTCAGAAAGGAGTTGGATGTAGCACTTTGCGCTAAATGAATCAAAGGATATGGGGGAAAAGCAGAAGCAGGCGATGTGTTGGATAATCAGCTATAATTGTAATGATTGACACACCAGGCTCAAAGGGCTCCTGCTTCTATTTCTGCATCTCTATTGTGATCAGTTTCAGGCTCCCCAAATAAAAATAGACTTGCTATCCATGAGTTTGCTTTTTTCTGCAAATTTCTTTCAAGTTACAAAAACAGTTTTTGTATTATTTTGGGGTCAGGAACTGACCCTGAGGTGGCACGGTGGCTCAGTGGTTAGCTCTGATGCCCACACTGCCAGGGACCCGCACTTAATTCCAGCTTCGGGTGACTGACTGTGTGGAGTTTGCACATTCTCCCCGTGTCTGCGTGGGTTTCCTCTGGGTGCTCCAGTTTCCTCCCACAGTTCAAAGACGTACAGGTTAGATGAATTGCCCATAGTATTCAGTGATGTGTAGGTTAGGTCCATTAGTTAGAGTGCAGATTAGAGTGGAAAAGCACAGCAGGTCAGGCAGCATCCGAGGAACAGGAAAATTGATATTTCGGGCCAGAGCCTTCATCAGGATTGTCCTGCTCCTGCTCCTAGGATGCTGCCTGACCTGCTGTGCTTTTCCTGGACCACTCTAATCTTGACTCTAATCTCCAGCATCTGCAGTCCACACTTTCACCCTGTATTAGTTAGAGGTCATTATAGGATGGTAGGGGACTGCATCTGGGTGGGTCATCTTCAGAAGGTTGGTGTGGACTTGTTGGGCTGAAGGGCCTGTTTCCACACTGTAGGGATTCTATGATTCTATTCAATGACTTGGCTACCATAGTCAATGCTGTGGCTCAGCTATTGGCACTCTGGTCTCTGAATTGGAAGGTTATGGATTCAAATCCTGGTCAATATCTAGATAAATGCAGTACTGTACTAGTTAAAGGTGACATCAGTCAGGTGAATGAAGAAAAGATCCCATGGCATCACAGTATTGTCTTTGTACAGAAGGTGACCAGTTGGACTAGTGTGTCCACACTAGCTCAGTTTAATCAATATCTTCTCTGCACAGAATTGTGGGTTCTTCCTCTGAATGCTTCAATGGAACATATCTCTGTCACATTCAAAGGCGTTGCATTTCAGAGTTGAACCCCCTCATGTCACTTTTATTCTTTCACCAATTACTCTAAATTCTGCCTTCTCGTGTCCTCGATCATTTTGAGAGTAAAGCTCACTCTTCTGAAGAAAAGCAGGAATTCTCCTTAATGTGCGGGCCTGTAGTTATGCCTTGATCAGCGTCACACAAATGATGACCTGGTCCTTAATCACAGCGTGAGATGCCGCTATGTGAAAATTGGTTCCCCGGGATATAACAGGAACTACACTTCAAAAGGACTTAATTGGTTGTGAGGTATTTTGTGACATTCTGAGATCATGAAAGTCTCTATATAAACGCAAATTTTTTATTTTTAGCATGGCAATTTACCCACAGCAGGTTTACTCTTCTGCCTATCCCTCCCGCTAAATAAATATTCATTTGCTATTCTGTTAGTAGCTCAGAAAAGGAACAGGGAGAACTCAGATGTGGAGGTGGTAAATTAATGTATCAACCATTGCTGGCCAGGGGCAAGAACCTGCCATTTATGGCCCGTCAACTCAGAATACATTAATATCAGGCTTCTCCACAGCACAGACCTTCCCAAACCAGCAGACCAGAGCATAAACCCAAAGTACTGCAATAAATAGCTCTCTGTTTTCTGTTAACTGTTTAAAAACAGTACAAGACAGCTTGCAATTTTTTTGTAGCCCTTTCTTGTGAGGTGTTTCATTGAGGGCTGCATAAACAGGCCATCAGCCTAACTGTTTAATAGTGATATTTATGCTCCATTCCTGTTCACCTAAACCTATTAACACATCCTTCACGTCCTTTCTCCCTCATGTACTTATCTCAATTGTCCATGAATGCATCGACAATATCTGCCTTAACTTACCCCTGAGGTAGTAAGGTCTATATTTTCATCAATCTTTGGGTAAAGAGGCTTATCCTGTGCTCCCTGTTGGATTTATTAGGGTCTGTCTTGTACCTTCAGTCTTTCATTTTGGACTCCCCTACAAGTGGAAATGTGTGCTGTATATTTACAAGTGCTGGATAATTTTAGGTGTGTCTACAGATCACCCTTTTAAAAATGTACTTATGGGATCTGGGCATCACTGTGTGGATAGTGTTTTATTGTCCGAGCCTAGTTACCTCTTGAGAAGGTGGGGGTGAGCTGCCTTCTTGAACTGCTGCAGTTCACCTGCTGTGGGTTGATCCACAATGCCATTAGGGAGGAAATTCCAGGATTTTAACTCAGGGAAAGCGAAGGATTGATGATATATTTCTAAGTCAGGATGGTGAGTGGCTTGGAGGGGAACTTGCAGGGGGTGGTGTTCCCATTTATCTGCTGCCTTTGTCATTCTAGATGGAAGTGGTTGTGGTTTTGGAAGGTACAATGTGAGGGTCTTTGCTGAATTTCTATAGTGCATCTTGCAGATAGTACATACTGTTGCTACTGAGTGTTGCTGGTAGAGGGAGTGGATGCTTGTGGATATGGTGCCATACAAGTGGGCTGCTTTGTCCTGGATGGTGTCAAGCTCTTTGAGTGTTTTTAGAGCTGCACCCATCCAGACAAGTGAGGAGTATTCCATCATACTCCTGACTTGTGCCTTGTAGACGCCAGACAGGCTTTGCGGAGTCAGGTGGTGAGTTACTCGCTGCAATATTCCTAGCCTCTGACCTGTTCTGTAGCCACTGTGTTTAAGTGGGGAGTCCACACACTGGTCACTGATAACCCCCACAAAGTTGGCATTGGGGGATTCAGTGATGGTAACACTATTGCAAGTCAAGTGGTTAGAATGCCTCTTATTAGAGATGGTTATTGCCTGTCATTTATGTGGCACAAATGTTACTTATAAGTTGTCAGCCCAAGCCTAAACGTTGTCCAGGTCTTGTTTCATATGAACATGGACTGCTTTGTATCTGAGGAGTTGTGAATGGTGTTTTAAATTGTGCAATCATCAGTGAATATTCCCACTTCTGACCTTATGATGGAGGGAAGGTTATTAATGAAGCAGCTGAAGATGGTTGGGCCTAGGACAGTCCCTTGAGGAACTCCTGCAGAGATGCCTGGAGCTGAAATTACTGACCTCCAGCAACCACAACCATCTTCCTATGTGTCAGAATGACACCAAACAGTGGAGAGATTTCCCCCGATACCCAATGATTCCAGTTTTGCTAGGGCTCCTTGTTCCCACCTACCACCCCACCAACCTCCAGATACATCGTATCATCCTTTATCATTTCCGCCACCTCCAAATAGACCCCACCACCAAGGATATATTTCCCTCCCCTCCCCTCCCCTCTCAGCGTTCCGGAAAAACCACTCCCTCCGCGACTCCCTCATCAGGTCCACACCCCCAACCTCCACTCCCGGCACCTTCCCCTGCAACCGCAAAAAATGCAAGACTTGCGCCCACACCTCCCCCCTCACCTCCCTC